>NC_090728.1:94769280-94886780 GCF_036898095.1 Palaemon carinicauda
CAGGTAAATCCTCGGACAGCTAGATTAGTGTCAGGATCAGATTTCCTTTTATGGGCTCTCGTGGCATGGTTGGTTTCGACCTGGCCTTTCATTAGAAGGGGCTAGCGTTCGATCCCAAGTATGAGGTAGAAATTTATTTCTATTTGAGCATGATGTTGTGTTGATATTTATCCATATTGACTCATTAGGGGTAATTTGAATGAATTACTACCAATTGTGTCACGTGGTGGCCCGGGGAAATCTGGTAAAACTCGCTGGTAAAGAGACTGATGTCTCACCAGGTAAATCCTCGGACAGCTAGATTAGTGTCAGGTTCAGATTTCCTTTTATGGGTTCTCGTGGCATGGTTGGTTTCGACCTGGCCTTTCATTAGAAGGGGCTAGCGTTCGATCCCAAGTATGAGGTAGAAATTTATTTCTATTTGAGCATGATGTTGTGTTGATATTTATCCATATTGACTCATTAGGGGTAATTTGAATGAATTACTACCAATTGTGTCACGTGGTGGCCCGGGGAAATCTGGTAAAACTCGCTGGTAAAGAGACTGATGTCTCACCAGGTAAATCCTCGGACAGCTAGATTAGTGTCAGGTTCAGATTTCCTTTTATGGGCTCTCGTGGCATGGTTGGTTTCGACCTGGCCTTTCATTAGAAGGGGCTAGCGTTCGATCCCAAGTATGAGGTAGAAATTTATTTCTATTTGAGCACGATGTTGTGTTGATATTTATCCATATTGACTCATTAGGGGTAATTTGAATGAATTACTACCAATTGTGTCACGTGGTGGCCCGGGGAAATCTGGTAAAACTCGCTGGTAAAGAGACTGATGTCTCACCAGGTAAATCCTCGGACAGCTAGATTAGTGTCAGGTTCAGATTTCCTTTTATGGGCTCTCGTGGCATGGTTGGTTTCGACCTGGCCTTTCATTAGAAGGGGCTAGCGTTCGATCCCAAGTATGAGGTAGAAATATATATATATGTATATATATACATATATATATATATAATTTATATACATACATATATATATATAATTTATATATACATATATATATATATATATATATATATATATATATATATATATATATATATATATATATATATATAACGGATTTTGAGCGAAGCGAAAAATCTATTTTTGGGCGAGATGGCCATGTCGTCCTGATGGAAGTTCCTATAGGGTAGCTTCCTAGGGTATATTACAACTACGGCGATATTCCCAGAGAATTTACCTTAAAGTACCCAGAATTCTAACTCCTGGAGCGAATATCCCTAATGAAAGGGATATCGCGACATATCAGAGGACGTATTCTTGACACGCCACATGGCAATCTGCGCCCCAAACAGAGATAACACATCGAGGAGTCAATTGGCAAGAAACGAAAACGGGAAAGAAAAAGGGGGAGCCGCTCCCAAGGCTCCCTCTTCTCCAGTTTCGTAAGCGTGCCTGGCGCCAATCCTGGCGCCATCTGTATTCCTTGTAGCGTACACGAGGTGCTACAGATACTGTATGTAGGGAGGGGTCCTACAGCCCTTTCATAGAAAGGGAAGGGCGGGTCCATCAGGACGACATGGCCATCTCGCCCAAAAATAGATTTTTCGCTTCGCTCAAAATCCGTTTTTTGGGCTCAAGCCATGTCGTCCTGATGGAAGTATACCAGAGCATTACTGTATCTGTGGATTCTCAGAACGTGCCGTACTCCCCGGATGTAATTTTTCCCGGTCAACTAGACCTAGAGACCTAAGATGTTACCGTTATACATCTTTTCAACTAACCATAAACCATGTTAGAGCTTCCTGCCCCCTACAGGGAAGAGTCCTACTAGACTCTGGAAAAGTCTCGAAGAGTACATATACCTATGTATGAATACCAGGCAAGCTAATATAGTGGTCTCACCCTATATTAAGTAAAGCATAGTTTGTAAAGAACCACTGCGTCAATATGAAATATCGACCAGTTCTCCGCACAATACTTGTATTGGACAAAGGTTTATATCCGCATAGGAGGAAACTTGTAAAACCGCCACCGTCCCCTTCTGGGACGGAGTCCTCCCGTTAAGGGAAAGCATAAACCAATGCAACATAGCTTGCATAAAGGAACAATTCTATTAGAATTATCCCAGATAAAGTACATAGAATGAATGCTCAATTATACCAATAAATTGACACAGGTGAAGGAGACGCAAGGTTCTCAAGAACAAGTTTATTGACAAACAATAAATAGACAGGTTAACAACAATTATATATATATATATATATATATATATATATATATATATATATATATATATATATATGTATATATATATATATATATATATATATATATATATATATATATATATATATATATATATATATACATATATATATATATATATATATATATATATATATATATATATATATATATATAAGAAGAGGATAACCCAAAACTTTAAGCATAAGTATGATAGTAAACAGAACTTGTTTATCTGAAAGAAAAACATTATTGCCACTTTTAAGATACCGAGGTATCAAAGTAAAAAAAAGTCTGTATTACAAATCAATCACATTAGCGTTAGAAAACGCTCGGCACACATGTCTGCACTTATGCTAGGTTCACCTTTGGAAATGGAACTGTCTACGTGGGCAACTTAGTGCCCCCACTTAGTTTGTAGTACCTTATGTAACTACACACTCACCCTGGAATTAATCGTCCCAATTAAAACCACTGTTCCTCGCAGAGTTAAACAGTAGGGTTAACGACGCGACCCACTGCTACCACAGATCTCTTTAGTTCCTCTACATGCTTCGCATAGTGGCAAAAGAACACTCTGGAAGACTTCCAGCCAGTGTATGAACGGAGATGTTCAAAATCCATACAATTAAAGAAATTTAAGGATGAGGCAACTTTCCTCGGATCGTAACCTGCGGGTGTACTGTCAGGATCCGCTCTGTGAATAAAATATGTGATTTTTGCTCTGAGTTGATTCAGAGATAAATTTGAGCCTGATGTTTCTCCCCTGAATAGTTGACCACCCTTGAAGTCTGAAGTTCTACGAAGATAGACCTTTAGGCATTCTACTGGACATAGAGATGCATCTTCTTTCAGAGGGCAGATTCTCCAGGGCCCCCACCTGTTGGTGGGTAACTCATTCTTGGCAAGAAACGTAGGATCCGGAAACAGGTTCAGTTCTCCCCCATCCAGGAACTGAACACGACCTGCCTCTCTCGAGAGGGCTACAATCTCACTAACCCTGGCCCCGGATGCGAGTGCAAATAGGAAAATAACTTTTTGTGTCAAATCCTTTAACGCACACTCCTCATTGCTCAACAGAGAAGCGAAATGAAGAACTTTGTCTAAAGACCATGAAATGGGCTTTGGAGGTGCTGAAGGTCTGAGCCTAGCTCAGGCTTTCGGAACTTTATTAAAGATCTTGTTACCGAGGTCGACCTGGAAGGCATATAGAATGGGTCTTGTCAAAGCAGACTTACACGCCGAAATCGTGTTAGCTGCCAACCCTTGACCATGGAGGTGGATGAAGAAAGATAAGCAGAAGTCTGTCGAGATCTCCTGCGGATTCTTCGCCTTGACAAAGGCCACCCATTTTCTCCAAGATGACTCATATTGCCTTCTAGTAGATTTGCACTTATATTCCTCTAGGAAGTCTATGCTGGCTTTCGAAATCCCGAAATGCTTTCTCACCGCTAGGGAGAGAAAATCATGAGCTGCAGGGTCCGGGTTTTCTGTAATGAAGCGCAGACAGTCGACTTCTGGACTCGCTGGGTCAGAACTGGATCTGGTAGCGGTACAAACCTCAGCCGTAGTTCCAATGCCAGGGGGAACCACACGCTGTTCGGCCACTTGTGGGCCACTATTGCCGCTACCCCCTTGAAGGATCTCAGTTTGTTGAGGACCCTCAACAGAAGGTTGTGAGGAGGGAACAGATAAATCCTGGACCATCTGTTCCAGTCGAGGGACATCGCGTCCACTGCTTCCGCTAAGGGGTCCTCGTACGGGGACACGTACAGGGGCAACTTCTTGTTGTCTTTCGTCGCAAAGAGGTCTATCTGCAGTTCTGGGACTTGATTCAGAATGAAAGAGAATGATCCTGCGTCTAAGGACCATTCCGACTCTATCGGTGTGAACCTGGATAGAGCGTCCGCTGTCACATTGCGGACTCCTTGAAGGTGAACTGCCGACAGGTACCACTTCTTCTTTTCCGCCAATCGAAAGATGGCCAACATCACCTGGTTGAGAGGTGGTGACCTCGATCCTTGTCGATTCAAGCATCTCACAACTACCTCGCTGTCCATCACCAACCTTATGTGGATCGAGTGACGCGGGGAGACTTTCTTTAAGGTAAGGAGCACTGCCATAGCTTCTAGAAAGTTTATGTGAAAGGTCTTGAATAGCTTGGACCAAGTCCCCTGGATTTTTTTCCGATGAGAGTGACCTCCCCATCCCTCCTTCGAGGCGTCTGAGTGAATCGTCACCGACGGGGGAGGTGGCTGAAGAAGAACCGACTTCTTTAGATGTCTGGCTTGGGACCAAGGCCTGAGAAGAGTACGTAGCCGAAGCGGAACTGGTCTTCTCAGATCTCTTCGCGCGTTTGATGCATAACTTCTCCAAACTCCGGTTGCATCCTTTAGCTGTGCTCTTAGCACTGGGTCTGTCACCGAAGCAAACTGGAGAGAGCCCAGTACCCTCTCCTGTTCGCGTCTTGATATCCTTTCGGAATCTAGAAGTCTCTTGACAGAACCCGCTATCTCCTTCCTTTTCTTCGCCGGAATGGAGAAACGGTGTGACATTAGATCCCAGTGGATTCCCAGCCACTGGAACTTTTGAGATGGAGAAAGTCGAGACTTTTTTCTGTTGATCTTGAAGCCTAGATACTCTAGGAACTGGATCACTTGACTGGAAGCTTGCAAGCATTCTGTCTCAGATGCTGCCCACACCAACCAGTCGTACAGGTAGGCTACTACCTGAATTCCCTTTAGGCATAATTGTTTGAGAGCTACGCTCGCAAGCTTCGTGAAAATCCTCGGGGCTATATTTAGCCCGAATGGCATGGCTCTGAAGGCGTATAGTCTTCGTTGTAGCTTGAACCCTAGGTAGGGGGAGAGTCGACGGTTGATTGGAACGTGCCAATAGGCGTCCGACAAGTCTATGGAGACTGAATATGCCCTCTTGGGCAGTAAGGTCCTTATGTGTTGGAGTGTTAGCATCTTGAATTTGCAATTCACTATGAACTTGTTGAGTGGCGACAAGTCCAGAATGACTCTGAGCTTTTCCGAGTCTTTCTTGGGAACACAAAACAGCCTCCCTTGGAATTTGATGGACTTCACCCTTCGGATCACTTTTTTCTCCAACAGTTCTTGAACGTACTCCTCCAGAACGGGGGTGGAGTGTTGGAAAAACCGAGGGCACGGGGGTGGAGTGCTGTACCAGCTCCAGCCCAGTCCGTTCTTGAGTAGGCTGTGGGCCCGGGGATCGAAGGTCCACCGATCCCGAAAATTCTGAAGTCTCCCTCCTACCGGCATCATCTCACTTGGACTGCCGTCCTGAGGTCTTGCCTCCCCGACCGCGATCACCCCTGAATCCCCTTCCCCTTGAGGGGCGCCTAGATGAGCCTCTGGCTGCTCCTCTAGGCCTTGCTTGAAAGGAAGTAGACTGCCCTTCGAACGTTGGGGTGAATGCCGTGGACTGTGTCGACACGGCCTGGGGTACCCACTGAAATGTGGTCGGGGTTTGTGCCACCAACTGGGGCACTGAAGGCAATGGCAATTGCAGTTGCTGTTGCTGTTTAAGAGGCTTGGCTGGTCGAGACGGTAGCCTAGTCCTCATAGTCTTCCTCTTTGGTTGAGGACCCTCATCCGGGGAAGACTTTCTTTTTTTAGCCAGGCCCCACTTCTGGAGAAGGTTTCTATTCTCCGTGGCAGCCCTATCAACAACTTCTTTGACCAATTCGGTAGGGAAAAGGTCTTTGCCCCAAATGTTGGAGGAGATTAGCTTCCTTGGCTCGTGCCTCACCGTAGCCGAGGTGAACACGAACTCCCTACAAGCTCTCCTCGCCCTGACGAAGCCATAAAGATCCTTTGTCACTGTGGCCAGATGAGTCTTGGCCACTACCATGAACATTTCATGGACCTTGGGGTCACTTGCCATCGTCTCAAGAGTAGTCTGAAGAGACATTGAGGCAGCCAGTCTTTCTTTTGTCTCGAGCTCTCTCCGCAAAAGAAAGTCAGACAGCTTAGGGAAGTCCTCGCCGAACTGACGTCCGGCAATATCAGCCTCCAACTTCCCAACTGAGAAGGTAAGATGGACGTCCTTCCAGTCTTTGTGGTCCATAGGCAGGGCCAGCGACAAGGGTTTACACTCCTCCAGGGAGGGGCAAGGCTTGCCGGCCTCGACTGCTTTTAGAACAGCCGCAAACCCTTTCTGTAAAAAGGGGAAGGCTCTAGCAGGAGAGGACACAAAGGAAGGGAGCTTCTTCCTCAATGCAGCTACCTTTGAGTTCGAGAAGCCCCTCTCTTTCATCGAGGATGAAACCAAAGCTTGAGCCTTAGCATGGTCCATCACTATGACCTCCTTCGGCTCTGTCTCCTCCTTTGAAGCTGGTTCCTTCCTCAGCCGGACATAACAGTCCGGATATGACCCCTTGCTGGGCCAGAATTCCACCTCCTCTAGGGGAACTGAGCCCAACTTATCCGAGATGACGATCTTTCCAGTCGTCATCGGCATGTGCTCAGCATACCTCCATGGGTTAGCATCTGAGCACAAGGGAAGGTCTTTCACATTGAGCTTTTACTGGGGCCCATGTGATGCTGCAAGTCTCTGCATCTGCAGTTCCATTGCAGCCGCCTTCTCCTGATTCTCCTTCTGCATTTGTTGGATCATTCCAACAATGGAGGAGAGGGCCTGTCCCAGCTCTACTGGGAGAGCGGCCGATGTTGAGGGAATAGGCTCCGGGATCTGAACCGGAGTAGCCGACACCTCGTCGACCTCTTCCTCTACAACGTCTGGGGCTTGAACTTCATCCTGGGCCTCTGCCAGGAGGTCTTCCTCCAGACGCTCGTCCACGTCAGACATCCTGTCATCCAACTGGATGTCTTGCATAGCGACCGCGACTTCAGCATCCACCTGGATCTGAACTTGGGGGATCTCCTCTTGAGGCTGGGGAATCACTGCATCAGCTGATGCCCTAGGGAAAAGATACGCCCTCATCTTCTCACTTGGAAGATAACGTCCAGAGGTGTTCTTCTGGAAGCCCCTTACCCAGGTACGAAGCTTCTCCCTTGCTATATCCCTTGATTCCGCCGTCCTAGGGGAATCAAAGGCCTCAGTAATCAGGTTAGTGCACACGGTACATACCTGAGGGTCCCAATACTGGAGATCACCCTTGGAGACAGCGCATGCTGCGTGCCTCCTACAAAACTCATGTCCGCAGAGGTTCTTACTGCAGACGTTGCAGAAAACACTTCCGCACTTCGGAGGGTCCTCCTGTAAAGAGAAGAAATTTCCATGAGTATCAAGTGAACTATGTATCACTGGATATGCATAATTTAGCATAACAATTCAGAAAGGATAGACACACACATGTGTTTCCTTCACAACCAATTGTTGCAGCCTTCCAGATAATAAAATCGTATGGTTAATCTCTTCTAGAATAACCAATGAAAAGTTTCCAGAGGAAACAGGTGTAGCTCACACCTAAGCAATGATTTTAAAATCCTGGATAATAGACAAGAAAGAACTCACTTTCTTATCTGTAAGGCAACAGCAAAGGGCTGTGCAAGACAACACAATAGTGTTAGAACACACAGTGCTGTACCAAAACTTATACTATAGTTTTCCTCTTACAGTATATGTTATACTGAAGAATACTGGTACAGCATAGAAGGTTATGTGCCGGCCGGCACACACCATAACTAGCTTCAAAGTATACTACTTAACAGCTATAAGGCGGCAGAACGCTGGTTCAAATGCATGTGCCGGACGGCAGTAACTGCCGGCCGGCAACAGCCCATGTCGGCTACACAAGGTAGCACCCGGCTGCCGGCCACACTCTTGGCGACCGGCAGACAAGGGCTGACATTAGCCGGCCGGCAAAGGTACACAACCGATGCCAGCCAGCAGCAAAAGAACCAGAGGACTACGACTGCCCGGCTGCCGGCCTCATAGGCCGGCAGCCGGGTCGGATACAGCACTAGAAGAAAACAGAATGGATGCCGGGATAAGAGCGTAAACAACCTCCAAGCCCGGCAATCCGAAAGAGTGCATATAAGGAAGGGGAGAATCTAATTCAGGCTTCCTGACCAATGCCGTCTGACTCACAGGCAGGCATGGATGAGGGACCAAGGGAGGTCCGGGCAGCACTCAAGCAGAAGACTCAGCCGGCCGGCAAAGGACTGAGTCAATTCCACATACTAACCTATCCTAGGTCCAGATGTAGAATGACGTACAGTACTGTAATGGCTAGGCCATTACGGAGATAGAGGGGGAAGGGACAAAAGAGGGTCCTACCAACCTTGCTTTAGTGAAGGATCACCCGCAGCCAAGGAAACTCATCTTAGCCTAAGGGAGATCCAAGGAGGGAGGCCAGCATTACTTGCCAGCTCCCAAAGAACCAAAGCAAGGAAGGTGTTGCTACTCCCAGGGAAAGAATCTTATCCTCCCACCGAGAACAGCAACAAGGACTAGTCTGCTAGATCACAAAAGAAGGAATCATCTCGTACAGAAACCTTCGGTAATGACCTAAGGAGGCTAAGCCTCCTATGTCTGTGTCAGGCCAGCGAGGGAGACTCTACCCCAAGCCAGACGAACACAGACTCAGACTAAAAACTCTGTTGTTCTGTCCCACTCTGAAACCAGACTTACTGGAACAGGAAGGTACAGTAACACCCCAGTATAGTTTTATCGAAAGTTAATTCATATAAACCACTTAGGGATAAGCCCAAGGCTTAAACAGAGGGAAAGGGATTGCATAACTTCTCCGAAGAAAAGAAAGCAACCGGGGAGTATGAGAAAGTATACTAAGGCTCCATAAGCAACTTAGCCTAGGCACCAAGAGAATCGATTACCTAAATCACCGAAACTCACTCGTATACTATCTTGGAAATATTCAACATAATCTCAAATGTATAAAAAACAGCCTAAAGCTTCAATAAAATTTTAATACACTCGGAAAACCAAAATCATGCAGAAAGTACTAGGACCAAACGACTAGGCTACATGGCCTAGCGTAGGCCAGAGTTGGCGAATACTTCGCCAAAATAATACTAAAGCACGAAAGGAAATCCTATGTAACGCTAAATAGCTAAAATTTATTAAAGCAAAACAACCGGGAATGTCGCTCTGGCTAACTAAAACTCATACCTAGCGAGCGACAGCGTCCATGACGCCTCCGGTAGGCTACGGCTCTTGTAACAAAGATTAATCCTATTAATCACTTAAAAATTTACCAAGAGCCTACATTTATACATAAAAGAAATGGTACTCAACTTATCAGAGGCCGACGAAGTTGGAGAAGCCATGAAAAGCTGAATAAATCCAAGATTTGCGAGAAACACAGGAAAAAACACCGAGTTGTTAAGCTACGCAAAAAGGAATACAGATGGCGCCAGGATTGGCGCCAGGCACGCTTACGAAACTGGAGATGAGGGAGCCTTGGGAGCGGCTCCCCCTTTTTCTTTCCCGTTTTCGTTTCTTGCCAATTGACTCCTCGATGTGTTATCTCTGTTTGGGGCGCAGATTGCCATGTGGCGTGTCAAGAATACGTCCTCTGATATGTCGCGATATCCCTTTCATTAGGGATATTCGCTCCAGGAGTTAGAATTCTGGGTACCTTAAGGTAAATTCTCTGGGAATATCGCCGTAGTTGTAATATACCCTAGGAAGCTACCCTATAGGAACTTCCATCAGAACGACATGGCTTGAGCCCAAAAATATATATATATATATATATATAGTTGGATGTTGAGGCAGCCGAACTCTTTTTCTATTATTTGTTTAAGTTTGATGGAAAACTTGTTGTCAGATAGGTAAGGAATTGTAGCGAAAATATTTTTCTTTTTGACATTATACGATGGTACTGGAGTGGAGAAATGTCGTGAGAAGAGCTTGTTAATAACCTTGTGAACCACACTTTCAGGGTAAGAGTTTTGAGAGAAAAATTAACCAAAAATAAAATCTCCTTATGAAAGAGGGATCAATTCGAGGAATAACACAGAGCCCTATAAACAAGTGTGTATATAGCGTTTAGTTTAAAATTTAAAAAACAAGAACCATAAAAATTGTTGGCAAGTCCAGTGTATGTCTTTTCCGATACACAGATGTTATAAAGCACCATTGTCTCTGCTTACGTTGATGTCTAAAAAAGGTAGAGAGTTGTTGTTTTCCTTTTCCATAGTGAACTTCATATTTTGGTGTTGATTATCAATATGGCCTAAAAACATTTCGCTATGCCATGGTTGTTTGAACGACACAAAAGTGTCATCAACATATCTTCTATAATACACTGGCTTACAAGTGTCTGGACAACTATTTGAAAATTTTTCTTCAAAAGCGGACATAAACATATTAGCAAACAAAGGTCCTGTCGGGGAACCCATGGCAACTCCATCGACCTGCGAATAGAGTTGGCCATTAAAAACAAACATGGAGTCTTGCACAGCAAGCTCAAGAAAAGTCTCAAAATAATGTCTGTTAAAACCATGAAAAATCATTTGAGCGTCATAAAAAAATTCTATCGAAAATAATATTAATGATTTCATTTGCTGGCACATTTGTAAAAAGAGATTTTACATCGAAACTCGTCATATGTAGATCACCATCTTGTAAAACTATTTGTTTCTGAAACTCATATAAATTTTTTAATTAAGTGAGAACTGGTTGCACGAGAAATCACCGAGTAAAGAGACAAGGTGTTTTGATATTTCATAAGATGGGTTGTTATGAGCTGCCATAATGGGTCTGATAAGAACTCCTTCCTTGTGTATCTTTGGTAGTCCATATAGAATGCTGAAAGAAAACCTGTCACAAAAAGTTTATGATACGTAATTTCATTTAAAATACCTTCATTTTTTAGTTTACTCAAAAATCTGTTAATTTTTTCTTCTCTTTTGTAAATGTTCAAAAAATGTTGGATCTTGCCGTAGGTTGTTGCAGGTGAGATACTGTAGCCATATGGGATACAGCTTTAGAACTGCTCAGAGACTTGGTAACCCTGAATTTTCTTCTATCTATTTGTCTATCTATCTATCTACCTATATATATATATATATATATATATATATATATATATATATATATATATATATATATATATACATATATATATATATATATATATATATATATATATATATATATATATATATATATATATATATATATATCTTTTTGCCTATCCTCAACAACAATCCTTCCTTTGGAACTTTTCCCCTCATCTTGATAAATACCTTTCAAACACAAGTCAGCCACCACCTACTCATCATGTCATTCCTTTCTTAAAAATATCAATTGTTTTTTAAATAATTATCACTTCTGTCGGGAATTTTTCTCCGACTTATTTAAAACTGTAATGATTCTAGGCCCGATGGAGTGGGCCGATGGTAAGACCTTGAGGAGGTTCGCTTTCTAAAACAATTCAGGAGGGTTTCAATAAAATATGTTCACAAATTCTGGTTTATTACAAAAATAATCATTTAAAAACACAATAACAAATCACGCTAATACAATCTGAAGGACATCACGGGCGGTTAAGCCAATGTGTTCTTAGAAACATCACGCAAAATGAAAGGTAGGTCTTCAACCTTACTGCACATGCAGTTACTCGACATTGACAAGAAATTAAATTGACTAAATCAAATACAGGCTCTCATGGCCTTACAACACGGTAACCCTTAGGATGTTTGCAACATGTGCTTGGAAAACTCTAAGTCCACGGTTGAACTAAACAAGGCGAAATTACAACATTACAATAATGACTCTATGGTAAATGACATACCGGTGCCTGCAGACATCATCTGAGGCATAAATCAAATCCCTAATCCCAGAGATGACAAATTTACAGACAGATAAAAATGTACATAACTCACACTGACAAAGGAACCGACCTGGTATCGTGGTAGATAGGAGCCAGAGGCAGAGAGACACACTACAACTTCATAGACGGTACTTACGTCGTTCGGGGCTAAGGCAGGAATGTCGAGCATCGCTCAGCATAGCTCAAAGGAAAACTACTGTCTCCCGCGCTAATTAAAGGGTCCTTGTAAAATGCGCGGGAACTCTCACTTTATTTAATCAACAAAGGGTTTAATTGAGTTTCTTTATAGAATACAAGATAGAAAAACAGTTAAAGTCTTACGTTAGATCAAAGGATAAACTCATTACTTCGGCTGAAGGCCGTAATTTGCCAGAATCTAACAAACTAGCGAGTCCTTGGCTCTAAACATATACATCGATAATTTTGCCTGCATGAATGAATACAATATCATTTTCGTAAATTGTAAATAAAAAAGACTTTGTTTCTCTGACACTCACTCCTTCCCCGAAAAGTGGTAGAAATTTACGCCTCAATACTGTCACGTATTGGACAGCGCTCATTCATAGAAACACTCGCGAGATCTTCCAGCCTTGCCCCAATTTAACGCAACGTTTGTAAAGTTAAATGGCCGGGATTTCGAATGATCAGTTCAAAATTCCCGACATACTCCACACCCGAAATAAAGGGGCGTTGAAACGTCAGACAATTAGGCAAGACTGAACTCGGGGGCGGGGGGGTAACCACTCCAAGACTCGGTTAGGCTCGTTGCGTAGCACTCCGCAACAACTCTAACGGAGTACACACACAATATACATCAAGAGAAATAATATTATCCCGGGGCAATCAATTCTTACAGGCATATACACATAATGGCAATAATATATAGAAATGTACCCAGACACATATGGCATACATGAATCAATCAATAGATAGGCAATAGGCCTGCAATAATATCTCAATAAGCAATAAGCAATAAGCAATATATACATGCAAAATCATAAATCGAATAATCATATATATATATATATATATATATATATATATATATATATATATATATATATATACATATATATATATATATATATATACAATCATAAGGCAATCTGCCCTTACTCAATCAATCAATGGAATTACCACTCCCAAACAGCCATACACCTTGGCAATTACTCTAGGGGAAGGGGGGGCTGGTTCTGTACATCGCTAGACTTGTATATACGAGAGAGGCCCTCCTATTCCCGTACTCTATACCCGACGCACTTCCAGCCTCTGTGGATTCAAACTCACCTACACTTACTGCTTTCCACCCTCCCCACCTACCAGAATGAGGGATACTCCCGTTTTCTTTTACTGTTTGCTGCTATGACTTATATATCTTCATTCTCAACTAATCGTTTCATTAGTTCTCGCTGCTTCGCAGCAGCCTTTCTCAATGGGAGTGCAGAACGTCCTTGTCCGCCCGACGTCTTTGATTCTACAGCACTAGCACTCAACATTTCAAGGTTACACCTTTCACTACTCTCACTTACCGTATTGGTTGATTGTAGACGTTGAAGTGGAAGCATCTTGTAAACAGTTAACAACACGGTGCATCTTCACTAATACACTGACATGTTTTGTCTTCTTAGGCCTATCTTCTGAATAATGGCACAAAGTAAGGCATACTGTTGGTTAGTAAATGGTTGACCAACAGGTAGTCGAACCGACGCCTATGTTACAACGACGTCTCAGATGAAGAGGCTATGCCTACGCCCGCCTTCCACGCTTCCTGGTTTTTAAGTGCGGCGCTCACACGCTTCTGCCTCCCGGTACTGAGCTGGTTCAAACAGGTCGTGTTCTTCTTCTTCAAATTTCCGTGAGTACGTGGTTCGCTGAAGGGTGCTTTTTATAAATACAAGGATCATTCTTGAAACTCCAGGGGAAAGTAATTATGAAGAAATCCTACTGTCTGGTTTATAAAAATTAATATACATACAAAAAAATTAAGTGGCATTTAGTGATGTTCAAAAACACAGAAAACAATCCTAGCTAAACAGACTTATAAATAGGTACTGAGATGTAAATAGCAATAAGCTAAGATCAATGAGTTACGTAAATTAAAGAGTTACATAAATACAAACCAATTGTGGTTAAACATCCAAAGCTTCGAGAGCATTTGGAACAGAACGCAACCAAGTGCTGTTTTCTTAAAAATTGTCAACGGTCGGTTGCATCGTCAAGCAATGTACTGTGAGCTCACGAAATGAGAGAAAATCATCTACAGAAGAATGAGGTGCTGAAAGGTAAAGCATTACAGGGGAATGATGGACATGTTAGCAGCAATGAATATTTAAGGGTATAATAATGAAGGTTACAAAGGAAACAAAAGAAAAAAGAGATGTGTAAAACCCAGAAAATAACAAACAAAAAATAAAAAATGGAATAACGGGGTTGACTAAAATAAAGCTTGGAAAGAATTTCCACACCCTGCCAAGTAAGAGCGAGAGAGAAGGGGGAGTCACTAACAAGAGGTGGAGGGTACGGAAGGAAGGGGGCATTCCCCATCCCTTCCAAATTTACAGCACTTTCTGGAATAAGGCATGGGCTTTATCTGCTGCCGCCCTACGAGGGTGCCCTCGAGAGGACACAGGATCAGGTTTGGGAAAAGGGGCGACATCATCAGAAGAATCGTCATTTAGAGGGTCCTCTGAGGGAGGATCTGGTAACTGGGGTGTCGTGAGCGAATCAGGACCACCATGCTCCAGTTCAGCGATATAGGGACCTGCGACATTTATCTCCAATGGGATAAGACGGTTAATGGGACGCACATATATTCCAAGAGGGGTGCGCACCTTCACAAATCTAATATGACCATCTTGACCGGGGTAGGTTTCAAGGATACGGGCCATGGGATAATCTTCCCGATTTACTTCATCCAAAATTAACAAACATAAATCTCCAATTTTAGGAGGCACAGGGTGGATACGATTATTTTTTATGTGACGTTCACGAAGGGAATTGACATAATCCTGGGTCCATAGTTTTAAAAACACTTGCAACATGTTCGTGAGTTTCTGATAACTAGCTGGGAGGCTGTTCCCTTCCCTATATGTGGGGTCATCGAGGTCGGTCATAAAAACCTGAGGAGCAAGTGAGAGGGTTCGACCGTAAAGCAGATGACTCGGAGTCAAGGTGGTATCAGTAACATCGTTGAAATCCTAGTAAACTAAAGGTCTATCGTTGATGTGGGAATGACTTATCTCTAATTCAGGGGGTAATTTAACATTCAAGGTATCATTAACAGTATCCCATTCAAGACCGAGGTAATCATGAATGCCTCTTTCTGTGAAATTGTCATTAAGAGGGGCATTAGTCGTCCATTTGGCTAACGGCATGTTAGCCTTTAACATAAGTGCCTCAATGAAGGGCCTCTCACTCAGAATGTCTTTGGGGTCGACATAACAGCTTTGAAAGTTATCAATATCGAAACTGGTTTTGAGTGTCGACACCAATCTACTGGGCTGACTGTCCAAATGATGTTGGATAGTTTGGTTAAGCAAGTAGGGGCTCGAGGTGGCGCCAAACAGAACGACTTTAAATTGATATGCGATGATCCTTGTCATTTCTGGATCTTCAAAGAAAAGAAAGCGACAGAAGTCTCTCCGTTCTGGGACAATCTCTATGCGAAGGAATGCCTTGGAAATATCTGCAGTTAAACCAAAGGGCTTCTCGCGGAACATTAAAATCATCGATTGAATCTTTGATGCAAGATTGGGTCCTGTGTACAGAGAATCGTTCAGAGAAAGTGGATTTGGGTTCGACCTGGATGAAGCGTTGAAGACAATACGTATAGGGGTGGTGGCTGAATTCTTAACTACGGGATGATGCGGTAAATAATGTACTTTTCCATCAACAGGGGTGCCTAAGGGGACAGGCCCAATAAAGTTTTCTTTAAGATACTCATCCAGAATCTTACGGTAATCAGTAAACAATTGGGGGTTCTTTGATTTTTTGACTGACATGAGTTGGGCAAAGGCTCTAGCATAATTTGAAGCGGGACACTTATCACTCTTGAAAGGTAGCTGAACAGCATACTTTCCGGATTTGTATTGAGTAGTTCTCTTGAAGAGATCAACTGCTTTCTCTTCAAGATGGCTGAAGGGTTCTTTAGTGATACCAATGGTGTTGTTTCCAAAGGTTTTCAAGAGGCGGGTTTATAGTCATAGGCGAGTCAACATCAATTCGGTTAATGGTAATTGTGACTGCGCTGACATCTCTTGGGTCCACGTCAGGACGTGACCAATCAGGCAACTCTCCCCATACCACGTAACCGGCGGGAATGCTAAACAGGTTTACACCTTGGATATTATGGGTACGCTTGATAAGCCTGGGAAGATAATCGGCACCAAGAATGATCTCAATACCGGCAGCACTATCATCGGGACATTGATCCGCGAGCCAAATTCCATTAGCTTCTAGCGTACGGACAGTATGGGTGTAACCTGGCGTATTGATGCCTTTACCTACATTGGCACTAACAATAGCCATAATCTTATGTCTCCGTCTGCCAATTTTCATATTAAATTGTACTAGATCGGAACTCTTAGGGGGTTCGGTACAATTAAATGAGTTAAGCTGGAACACCATCTGTCCAAGAGGTTTAAGATTTAATGATTCAAGAACATTTGGGTGCACAAAAGTACGTTGTGCACCACAATCTAGAAAAACTCTTGTGGAGTGTTTAAATTTACCAGAGACTAATTCAGCAGTGAAAGTCGGTAATGCAACTGGGGCGAGGTCATTAGGCTCAACACACCTGGTGTTGTTGCGGATACAAGCAATGTGATTGAGGTTTACCGCAGGGATATTGATACTGGGAGGGATAAGGGGTTGCATGTTAGGGGGGTTATTAATAGGAGGTCTAATGGGTTGCATGTTAGGGGGGTTATTAATGGGAGGTCTACGGGGTTGGGAGTTAGGGGTGTTGTTAGCAAACCCACTAATAGGTTGGATGAAGTGGTTGGATACTGCAAAGATATTTGGGCATACAGACAATTTATGAGCCTGCTGACAGTTCAGGCAAGCAATGGTTGCATTGCAATTGCTGGCAAAGTGTTGAGTGGAAAAACATTTTCTCGCAACCTTGATATCCTACTTCTTGAATCGGGGAAATGGGGACATTTGGATTGCACGTGGTCACTATTGCCACAAAAAATACATTTACCTCTAATAGTCCCGTTACTAGGGCCAGCGATAGGCCCCCCATTTGATCGACTAGGAGTCGTTTGTAGATCCACGGACCGGACAGGCCCGTTATTAACTTTAAGTTTAGGTATATGATTGTTCACATTAGAGGAAGGAGGTCTAGGCTGGTTAAGTGATTTACCGGAAGAGCGTGAGTTTTCGTAATGGTTGGCTTGCGCGGGTTTATCATGGGTAATAGGTTTGGGGCCGTCGTCAGGGCTGGTCATGAGCTTCATCATTTCCTTCATGCGAGTATAAACATACAGGGCACTTTTCATTTCGGCCAAGGTTACTTCTTCGTAATTGTAATATCGGTAAACTATACCTAGGTGGAAGGGTCTGAGCTTACTAGTGAAAACATGCTCTAACATTACCTCTGGTAAAGACGACCCAGTTAGTTGTACATATTCAGTTTCTGTGTTGTCCCATTCCATGAGGAAACGACGGAGATCAGTGCTATCATCATTAGGGGAGGATGCTTTATAAAATTTATTTATCAAGAGGTGTTTAGTCAGAACGGGGGAATCATACTCCCGCTTAAGACTATCTATCATCTTTCATACAGACCCTCTGTCCACACTTGGTTACCGAGAAGTTTACGCGCCGGTTCCCCAAGGGTACGCTCCAAAATCTTGTATTTTTCTGTGGGAGAGTACTTGGAGTTTTCATGTACCGTCTGGCGAAACAAACTCCACCAGCCGGCCCAACAATCTCTACGACCATCGAAGGGAGTGGGATCAGGATCTGCAGCGACTGAGACGCGCGTGAGACGCATACAAACTGAGGGTTAGCGTTAGGCGCTTG
The DNA here is from genome assembly GCF_036898095.1 of Palaemon carinicauda. Classification (NCBI taxonomy): domain Eukaryota; kingdom Metazoa; phylum Arthropoda; class Malacostraca; order Decapoda; family Palaemonidae; genus Palaemon; species Palaemon carinicauda. Next base: position 94,787,341 of record NC_090728.1, read on the forward strand.
AGGGGGATTTGAAGGGTTGATTTTTCCCTGTGTTACAAGTTGAAGGTGCATCGTTTCTGCGTCAGTTAACAAACTGACAAGATCGGTATAACTAGACAGGACAGTGGGGTTGTTCCAATGAAGTTTCCACAAAGTTTTAAAGTCTCTAATTTCCACAAGAACTCTACTTACTTTGTTTTTACAGTGCTCTAAACCCTCAGGGGCTGCAAAGGAAAAATCTATTCAGGAAACAGCTTTCAGAGTTATGTTTGCCTCTTCGTATATGAATCTGAACTCCTGCATTTGTTCTTCAAGACGAGCATTAAGGTCTAAAGTAGCCAGCATCTCCACAGCCTGCTGTGGGAGTATAATGTGACTGTCTCTGGCCACCATCTTGGGAAGACCACGTGTACGGTGGTACAGAAAGTCCACAAAAAAAAAAAAAATTATGCAGAGAAACAAAGTCAAACTTAAATAACACACGACACGGAGAATGTTACAGACAAACGGTCACCGAGAGGGGTACAAAGGACAAGGATAAAGGTAGCCTACCTATAATGGGGGAATAGTAAACCAAAGCGTGAAAAAAATTAATGGTTAAGGAGAAAAATGAACAGATCAAAATAGCAGCTCCAAAGCTCACAGTACATACCAAAAACGTGCAACATATACCGATGATCCGAACAAATAAAATAAAACCTGAGTTCTCCTTCACTGTATGTAGGCTATTTACTTTTGGAAACAATAAAATGCTACTGTTCCATTTTACGTTTCCTTTTCTATGGACCTGCTATCTATATAACATAAAAGTAGGGCGTCTGTGCTATTGATTTACTTTGCTCCTACTTTTGTACAAACTTCTCCCTTATTCTCATCATTCGGTGTGGAAATTCTTTCCACGCTTTATTTTAGTCAACCCCGTTATTCCATTTTTTATTTTTTGTTTGTTATTTTCTGGGTTTTACGCATCTCTTTTTTTCTTTTGTTTCCTTTGTAACCTTCATTATTATACCCTTAAGTATTCATTGCTGCTAACATGTCCATCATTCCCCTGTAATGCTTTACCTTTCATCACCTCATTACTCTGTAGATGATTTTCTCTCATTTTTGTGAGCTCACAGCACATTGCTCTGACGATGCAACCGACCATCGACTATTTTTAAGAAAACAGCACTTGGTTGCGTTCTGTTCCAAATGCTCTTGAAGCTTTGGATGTTTAATCACAATTGGTTTGTATTTAAGTAACTCTTTAATTTACGTAACTCATTGATCTTAGCTTATTGCTATTTACATCTCAGTACCTATTTATAAGTCTGTTTAACTAGGATTGTTTTCTGTGCTATTGAACATCACTAAATGCCACTTAATTTTTTTGTATGGATATTAATTTTTATAAACCAGACAGTAGGATTTCTTTATAATTACTTTCCCCTGGAGTTTCAAGAATGATCCTTGTATTTATAAAAAGCACCCTTCAGCGAACCACGTACTCACGGAAATTTGAAGAAGAAGAACTCGACCTGTTTGAACCAGCTCAGCGCCGGGAGGCAGAAGCGTGTGAGCGCCCTACTTAAAAACCGGGAAGCGTGGAAGGCGGACGTAGGCATAGCCTCTTCATCTGAGACGTCATTGTAACATAGGCGTCGGTTCGACTACCTGTTGGTCAACCATTTACTAACCAACAGTATGCCTTACTTTGTGCCATTATTCAGAAGATAGGCCTAAGAAGACAAAACACGTCAGTGCAGAAGTGAAGATGCACCGTGTTGTTAACAGTTTACAAGATGCTTCCACTTCAACGTCTACAATTAACCCTCAAGAGCGTGAGTACAAATTAACGGGGCTCAACCTTTGCCAAGGAACTGTCCCCCACCCTTTTTTTCCTAGCCTTTATTTGACGATGTGCACATTTAGCTAGGAAGTCATGTTCAAACTGTCTGGTTTAATTATTTGTGGCGTGTCCATTACTATAAGTTGTGTTCCCGTTCCCCTCTATCAGGTTTGAAATTTTTGCCCGAGAAGAATGTGTTCAAAGTAGTGAGTAGAACTTTTGGTATTATTTCAGTTACCATTTTTACTTTCATTGCTTGATTAGTTATTTAATTATTGATTTACGATTTAATTGATTTGACCATTTTCTTGGTATTTTTCATTTTTCATATGCCATGCGGTCTTTATTCAAATTTCAATTAGGTAGTTTTGCTGTTTTTTCCTGTGTCAGTTAGGTGAAAATTGCTGTTGAACTTTATGGAAATAAACGTCATTTTTAGGTTAAAATTATTAACTGTTTTTAATTTGACCTTTACATTTTGAAATGACTAAATGAGTTACCACATGAGGTGAGATATGACTTAAGGGTAGGTTTATATTTACGTCAATCTAAAGCTATCGGTGTCAATCCTTTATTTTAATGTCCCACGGTGTTACCTCCCGGTGGTCCTTAGGACATTTTGACTTTTACAGTACTGCTCCCCCTAACTCTTTGTGAAACTGTCGTTAACGTAACTGATTCAGTCCAACCACACTTGATTGGGATTTACTGTTCTGCGTCCTGGAGTAGCGTCTGAACATCAAGGTGATATCGGTGCCGACAGTCCCGGTATAGAATAATCTTTGGACTTAAACGTGTGTAGGGAAAGCAAACCGTCTTCGTTGCGGTTCTCTAGTTTGTCAAGTGTGAGAGTGTTGGCACTCTATCCTTCAGGCTCGGGTCCGGAAATCAGAAACGGGGAGGCCTTTCCCGGAATTATTTCCCACACTTAAGTAAATAACACTGGTCCTTCGAACCGGATCTGACACCATTGATTTGTGGAATAATTAAATTTTAAACATTATAAATTCATTTGTAGTGTTTTCGCTACATAAACACCACCCATCTAAGTCGTACCTCAAAACCTCACACACTAGCCAATTTGTAGAATGATTAAGCCCAGACTTTGATAGGTAACGAGATGTACAGTGTTTTAGGACGTAATTTATGGTAACCTTTGACGAATAAAGGCACCTGTGTAACCAAGCGTTATAGCCAGAAAGTTCTACCCTAAAGGAGAACTCAGGTTTTATTTTATTTGTTCGGATCATCGGTATATGTTGCACGTTTTTGGTATGTACTGTGAGCTTTGGAGCTGCTATTTTGATCTGTTCGTTTTTTCCTCTTAACCATTAATTTGTTTTCACGCTTTGGTTTACTGTTCCCTGTTATAGGTAGGCTACCTTTATCCTTGTCCTTTGTACCCCTCTCGGTGACCGTTTGTCTGTAACATTCTCTGTGCCGTGTGTTATTCAAGATTGACTTTGTTTGTCTGCATAATTTTTTTTTTTTTTGTGGACCTTCCGTACCACCGTACACGTGGTCATCCCAAGATGGCGGCCAAAGACAGTCACATTAAACTCCTACAGCATGGTATGGAGATGCCGGCTATTTAGACCTTAATGCTCGTCTTGAAGAACAAACGCAGGAGTTCAGATTCATTTACGAAGAGGCAAACATAACTCTGAAAACTGTTTCCTCAATAGATTTTGCCTGTGCAACCCCTGAGAGTTTAGAGAACTGTAAAAACAAAGTAAGTAGAGTTCTTGCAGAACTTAGAGACTTTAAAACTTTGTGAAAACCTCATTGGAACAACCCCACTGTCCTGTCTAGTTATACCGATCTTGTCAGTTTGTTAACTGACGCAGAAACAATGCACCTTCAACTTGTAACACAGGGGAAAATCAACCCTTCAAATCCCCCTCAAGCGCCTAACGCTAACTCTCAGTTTGTATGCGTCTCAGGCACTGCAGATCCTGATCCCACTCCCTTCGATGGTCGTAGAAATTGTTGGGCCGGCTGGTGGAGTTTGTTTCGCCAGACGGTACATGAAAACTCCAAGTACTCTCCCACAGAAAAATACAAGATTTTGGAGCGTACCCTTGAGGAACCGGCGCGTAAACTTCTCGGTAACCAAGTGTGGACAGAGGGTCTGTATGAAAGATCGATATATAGTCTTAAGCGAGAGTATGATTCCCCCGTTCCGACTAAACACCTCTTGATAAATAAATTTTATAAAGCATCCTCCCCTAATGATGATAGCACTGATCTCCGTCGTTTCCTCATGGAATGGGACAACATGAAAACTGAATATGTACAACTAACTGGGTCGTCTTTACCAGCGGTAATGTTAGAGCATGTTTTCACTAGTAAGCTCAGACCCTTCTACCTAGGTATAGTTTACCAATATTACAATTGCGAGGAAGTAACCTTGGCCGAAATGAAAAGTGCCCTGTATGCTTATACTCGCATGAAGGAAATGATGAAGCTCATGACCAGCCCTGACGACGGCCCCCAAACCTAATACCCATGATAAACCCGCGCGAGCCAACCATTACGAAAACTCACGCTCTTCCGGTAAATCACTTAACCAGCCTAGACCTCCTTCCTCCAACGTGAACAATCATATACCTATACTTAAAGTTAATAATGGGCCTGTCCGGTCCATGGATCTGCAAACGACTCCTAGTCGATCAAAGGGGGGGCCTATCGCTGGCCCCAGTAACGGGACTGTTAGAGGTAAATGTATTTTTTGTGGCAATAGTGACCACGTGCAATCCAAATGTCCCCATTTCCCCGATTCAAGAAGTAGGATATCAAGGTTGAGAGAAATGAATCGTTGCACAAAATGTTTTTCCACTCAACACTTTGCCAGCAATTGCAATGCAACCATTGCTTGCTTGAACTGTCAGTAGGCTCATAAATTGTCTGTATGCCCAAATATCTTTGCAGTATCCAACCACTTCATCCAACCCACTAGTGGGTTTGCTAACAACACCCCTAACTCCCAACCCCGTAGACCTCCCATAAATAACCGCCCTAACATGCAACCCATTAGACCTCCCATTAATAACCCCCCTAACATGCAACCCATTAGACCTTCCATTAATAACCCCCTGACATGCAACCCCTTATCCCTCCCAGTATCAATATCCCTGCGGTAAACCTCAATCACATTGTTTCTATCCTCAACAACACCACGTGTGTTGAGCCTAGTTGTATTACCGACTTTCACTGCTGAATTAGTCTCTGGTAAATTTAAACACTCCACAAGAGTTTTTCTAGATTGTGGTGCACAACGTACTTTTTTGCACCCAAATGTTGTTAAATCATTAAATCTTAAACCTCTTGGACAGATGGTGTTCAAGCTTAACTCATTTAATTGTACCGAACCCCTTAAGAGTTCCGATCTAGAACAATTTAATATGAAAATCGGCAGACGGAGACATAAGATTATGGCCATTGTTAGTGCCAATGTAGGTAAAGGCATCAATACGCCAGGTTACACCCATACTGTCCGTACGCTAGAAGCTAATGGAATTTGGCTCGCGGATCAATGTCCCGATGATAGTGCTGCCGGTATTGAGATCATTCTCGGTGCCGATTATCTTCCCAGGCTTATCAAGCGTACCCATAATATCCAAGGTGTAAACCTGTTTAGCACTCCCGCCGGTTACGTGGTATGGGGAGAGTTGCCTAATTGGTCACGTCCTGGCGTGGACCCAAGAGATGTCAGCGCAGTCACAATTACCATTAACCGAATTGATGTTGACTCGCCTATGACTATAAACCCGCCTCTTGAAAACCTTTGGAAACATAACACCATTGGTATCACTAAAGAACCCTTCAGCCATCTTGAAGAGAAAGCAGTTGATCTCTACAAGAGAACTACTCAATACAAATCCGGAAAGTATATTGTTCAGCTACCTTTCAAGAGTGATAAGTGTCCCGCTTCAAATTATGCTAGAGCCTTTGCCCAACTCATGTCAGTCAAAAAATCAAAGAACCCCCAATGAGTATCTTAAAGAAAACTTTATTGGGCCTGTCCCCTTAGGCACCCCTGTTGATGGAAAAGTACATTATTTACCGCATCATCCCGTAGTTTAGAATTCAGCCACCACCCCTATACGTATTGTCTTCAACGCTTCATCCAGGTCGAACCCAAATCCACTTTCTCTGAACGATTCTCTTTACACAGGACCCAATCTTGCATCAAAGATTCAATCGATGATTTTAATGTTCCGCGAGAAGCCCTTTGGTTTAACTGCAGATATTTCCAAGGCATTCCTTCGCATAGAGATTGTCCCAGAACAGAGAGACTTCTGTCGCTTTCTTTTCTTTGAAGATCCAGAAATGACAAGGATCGTTGCATATCGATTCAAAGTCGTTCTGTTTGGCGCCACCTCGAGCCCCTACTTGCTTAACCAAACTATCCAACATCATTTGGACAGTCAGCCCAGTAGATTGGTGTCGACACTCAAAACCAGTTTCTATATTGATAACTTTCAAAGCTGTTATGTCGACCCCAAAGACATTCTGAGTGAGAGGCCCCTCATTGAGGCACTTATGTTTAAGGCTAACATGCCGTTAGCCAAATGGACGACTAATGTCCCTCTTAATAGCAATTTCACAGAAAGAGGCATTCATGATTACCTCGGTCTTGAATGGGATACTGTTAATGATACCTTGAATGTTAAATTACCCCCTGAATTAGAGATAAGTCATTCCCACATCAACGATAGACCTTTAGTTTACTGGGATGTCAACGACGTTACTGATACCACCTTGACTCAGGTCATCTGCTTTACGGTCGAACCCTCTCACTTGCTCTTCAGGTTTTTATGACCGACCTCGATGACCCCACATATAGGGAAGGGAACAGCCTTCCAGCTAGTTATCAGAAACTCACGAACATGTTGCAATTGTTTTTAAAACTATGGACCCAGGATTATGTCAATTCCCTTCGTGAACGTCACATAAAAAATAATCGTATCCACCCTGTGCCTCCTAAAATTGGAGATTTATGTTTGTTAATTTTGGATGAAGTAAATTGGGAAGATTATCCCATGGCCCGTATCCTTGAAACCTACCCCGGTCAAGATGGTCATATTAGATCTGTGAAGGTGCACACCCCTCTTGGAATATATGTGCGTCCCATTAACCGTCTTATCCCATTGGAGATAAATGTCGCAGGTCCCATTATCGCTGAACTGGAGCAAGGTGGTCCTGATTCGCTCACGACGCCCCAGTTACCAGATCCTCCCTCAGAGGACCCTCTAAATGACGATTCTTCTGATGATGTCACCCCTCTTTCTTCCCAAACCTGATCCTGTGTCCTCTCGAGGGCAACCTCGTAGGGCGGCAGCAGATAAAGCCCATGCCTTATTCCAGAAAGTGCTGTAAATTTGGAAGGGATGGGGAATGCCCCCTTCCTTCTGTACCTTCCACCTCTTGTTAGTGGACCCGCCCTTCTCTCTCGCTCTTACTTGGCAGGGTGTGGAAATTCTTTCCAAGCTTTATTTTAGTCAACCTCGTTATTCCATTTTTTATTTTTTGTTTGTTATTTTCTGGGTTTTACGTGTCTCTTTTTTCTTTTGTTTCCTTTGTAACCTTCATTATTATACGCTTAAATATTCATTGCTGCTAACATGTCCATCATTCCCCTGTAATGCTTTATCTTTCATCACCTCATTCCTCTGTAGATGATTTTCTCTCATTTCGTGAGCTCACAGTACATTGCTTAACAATGCAACCGACCATCGACAATTTTTTAGTAAACAGCCCTTGGTTGCGGTCTGTTCCAAATGCTCTTGAAGCTTTGGATGTTTAACCACAATTGGTTTGTATTTAAGTAACTCTTTAATTTACGTAACTCATTGATCTTAGCTTATTGCTATTTATATCTCAGTACCTATTTATGAGTCTGTTTAGCTAGGATTGTTGTCAGTGTTTTTGAGCATCATTAAACGCCACTTAATTTTTTTGTATGTATATTAATTTTTATAAACCAGACAGTAGGATTTCTTTATAAATACTTTCCCCTGGAGTTTCAAGAATGATCCTTGTATTTATAAAAAGCACCCTTCAGCGAACCACGTACTCACGGAAATTTGAAGAAGAAGAACTCGACCTGTTTGAAGTTTGAACCAGCTCAGCACCGGGAGGCAGAAGCGTGTGAGCGCTCCACTTAAAAACCAGGAAGCGTGGAAGGCGGACGTAGGCATAGCCTCTTCATCTGAGACGTCGTTGTAACATAGGCGTCGGTTCGACAACCTGTTGGTCAACCATTTACTAACCAACAGTATGCCTTACTTTGTGCCATTATTCAGAAGATAGGCCTAAGAAGACAAAACACGTCAGAGCAGAAGTGAAGATGCACCGTGTTGTTAACAGTTTACAAGATGCTTCCACTTCAACGTCTACAATCAACCCTCAAGAGCGTGAGTACAAATTAACGGTGCTCAACCTTGGCCAAGGAACTGTCCCCCACCCTTTTTTTTAGCCTTTATTTGACGATGTGCACATTTAGCTAGGAAGTCATGTTCAAACTGTCTGGTTTAATCTTTCGTGGCGTGTCCAATAACATAAGTTGTGTTCCCGTTCCCCTCTATCAAGTTTGAAATTTTATTGCCGGAGAGGAATGTGTTCAAAGTAGTGAGTAGAACTTTTGGTATTATTTCAGTCACCATTTTTACTTTCATTGGTTGATTAGTTATTTGATTATTGATTTACGATTTAATTGATTTGACCATTTTCTTGGTATTTTTCATTTTTCATATGCCATGCGGTCTTTATTCAAATCTCAATTAGATAGTTTTTCTGCTTTTTCCTGTGTCAGTTAGGTGAAAATTTCTGTTGTACTTTATGGAAATAAACGTCAATTTTAGGTTAAAACTATTAACTGTTTTTAACTTGACCTTTACATTTTGAAATGACTAAATGAGTTATCACATGAGGTGAGATATGACTTAAGGGTAAGCTTATATTTACGTCAATCTAAAGCTATCGGTGTCAATCCTTTATTTTAATGTCCCACGGTGTTACCTCCCAGTGGTCCTTAGGACGTTTTGACTTTTACAGTACTGCTCCCCCTAACTCTTTGTGAAACTGTCGTTAACGTAACTGATTCAGTCCAACCACACTTGATTGGGATTTACTATTCTGCGCCCTGGAGTAGCGTCTGAACATCAAGGTGATATCGGTGCCGACAGTCCCGGTTATAGAATAATCTTTGGACTTAAACGTGTGTAGGGAAAGCAAACCGTCTTCGTTGCGGTTCTTTAGTTTGTCAAGTGTGAGAGTGTTGGCGCTCTATCCTTCAGGCTCGGGTCCGGAAATCAGAAACGGGGAGGCCTTTCCCGGAATTATTTCCCACAGTCGCGGGTTCTGCTTATAGCCAGAAAGTTCTAAGCTGCTTGAACTAAGGTTTTTGTGTTGTTCAGACGTCTGTGTTTACTGCTCAATAAAAGCACCGGTGTACTCGTTTTGTCGACTAAATTACTAATTTTGCTATTTTAACATCCAATTTGTAACATTTTGTACCTTGGTCTACCTTCCTTTGTGTCGTTTACCTTCCCTAACTTTTCTAACTAATGTTCCCCGTATACCTAGCACGTTTCCTTGTACTACAGAGCGAATTGGCGCCACGTAATATCAAGTTTTCTTACAAGTAACGTGGAAACTTAATTTCACCAAGTCCGTTTCAATCCCCGTGTTTGTTCTGAGATGGCGGATCTTGTTTACAACCCAAACTAAAGGGTGCATAATTGTTTTCTACCGTACGTAACTTACTGCATGAAGTTCCATTTAATTTCCTTTAGCTAGGAGCTTTTTGTTTTTGTCCTTTAGCGAGGATATTTTCGTTTTACCTCCGCGTGAGGGAAATTTTATAATTGTTTAGCCTCCACGAGAGTGCACTTCAACAATTAGGTTGTTGCCTCGTGCACCTATTTACCTTTTGAGTAGTTCAGTGGTAGCCTCAGTGCACCCGCAACTGTGAAACCGTCACAGCATGAATGTCAGCCTCGACCTGTTATTTTAACTTTTAACTTAAATTTTTTGCATTCATAAGCCCATGCACTTTCTAACATGTTTTGTTTCTCTTAAGTAGTTTAAATCAGTCAGTTATTACCGCACGCGTATATAATTCATTTTTGTAAAGTTTTTGTCACGTGAGCTAGCATCGACTGCTTTGCTGAACCCGTCAGTTTGAATTTTATAGTAATTTTGCGATTTACATTTTTTTCCCAATTAAACAATTTTCACTCATCATGAATAACTTTAAATATTAATTTATCACGCTTGCAAATTTGTAAAGTTTCATGTTCACATTCCTTTGAAAATTCAGATTTAATCTTTGTTTTGCTTGACCAAATCCGTTCATCAAATGTGGTCAACCCAAGATGGAGGACTTCACTTGTAACGTAAACATCCCTCTACCGCCTAAGGCGGAAACGCTCAGCCTAGAGGAGATTAACGCTCGGCTTGAAGAACAGGAGCTAACATTCAACTTTGTTTGTGAGGACGCTGACTTAGCACTTCATGCTCTCGCTTCAGTAAATTTTCCTAGCATGGGTCCTGAAGCCGTGGGTCATTTGAAAACTGAAGTTGGTAACGTAAGAGATGAACTTTGTAATTACAAGAATTTTTGGAGACATCATTACGACCATCTTATTGTTAAATTAAATTATCCTGTGCTTGCTGCCTATTCGAGGAAAATTGAGATTGCTTTCAATAGCCTCATGGCTCATCCTAATTTAATAATTAAACCTAATCAGTCTTGTTCTTCTTCGAGGGCAACACCTTCAGTGACACGTCCCTTTGTAAATGCCATTACGTAACGGTCCCTTACTTGATACCCCTAGTATCTCGGCAGTCAGGCACAATGCTCATAATTTTGTATCGATTCCCCAACTCATTAAATCTTCACATTTCAATACTATGTTGCCAACATGGTACACGATTAGTAAATTTGTGACAATCCCTCCTGCTCCGTCCTCACTTCTAAACCTTAAACCAGCGTTTGATCGGCCTTAAGCCCCTTTGACTGTACTGCCTTTAACAGTGCGTCCCAGAGAAAATAACATTCGCAGTCTCAACATGGACCCCCCTAGTGGTAGCGCAAATACCACCCAACCTGACCAGGTGCGTGAAGGCCAGCAGAGGCCTGTACTGGTAAATTCACTCATTAAGTTCGTACCATCCCACGGACCTGTGCTCACATTGCCTGATTGTCCTATCCATAAGCCCGTAACTCTCACCCCAACCCGCGTCAACGCTAAAACATCCACGTCAGAATTTGAAACCCGCTCTCTGAACTATCCGCGTGATTGCAACTTTAAGACTTTAGCAGTCAGACAGGAACCTTTTGCACTGACGGCGGATGTAGCGAAAGTCATACATGTAGATCTAGCACCAGAGCTTAGAGCCTGTTTACGATTCACCTTACTTGAGGATCACGGTACTATGGACATCATTCATTATTTTCATTCAGTTATACATGGCGCCACTAAATACTTTTATTATTTTTGCCAAGTCGTACAGCAGCATTTTCCCGGTCAATCCCTTGCTTTAACTTCAAAGTGTAAATTCAATTTTTGCCTTAACAATTTGTCACGTTGTTGCTACAATCCCCGTGACATCCTTCAGCTCGTGCTGAATATAAGTTTTATTTTTGATGCTCCCCTTTTAAACTTTTCTGTTAAAGACGACATTCAAAACTCTCAGGGTCAGAATCGCAATGTCCCCATGGGCCTAGTTTGTCTCGGTTTGTCATTCAAACTAGTGTAAGAAAAATTTTCACCTTTTAATGCCGAGAAGGAAGTAACTTTTCTCCTTTTGTCACTTGATGAATACAAAGCTTTCATCACGCCAGTCACTTTATATGTAAAATCCTTTTATCTAAAACGCTGTGTGTCAGACCGGGACTGGGATTCACCCCCATAATTTTGAATTTGTCATTGGCCCGACTTGTTGCTGAACTCGACTGTTATTGGCTCACATTTTGCTTGCTCTATCCTTACCCTTTGGGTGGGAAGAGCTGTGTACTTTTAATCATTTGATTACCATTGCATCGTACGTTTAAAGTTAACACTGATCATTTACTTATCTTAACGCTTCCGTGAAGAATTGCCTGCGGGTTCAATTTTCCCCACATTCACATTCATGCCTAACTTTAACTCGATTAATTTTAATTAACGCTAGCAGCGTTTTGTTAACTTTAAACGGAAGTTGATGTGAAGAACAACTTCATTCACTTGTTCATCCAGTAGGTTTTTCTCACCAGTACTAACAAGTACTTGCCAGAACTTTTTTCCTCCCTTTATCCCCAGGGTGTGAAGAATTTTTCTTCACTCTTCTTCTTTCATGCGTATTTTAGGCTCTCTCCTAAAACTTTAGCTACCCCTTAAACGTTCTCTCGTACATTAAGTTTTCTTTACTGAAATATCAGGAGAACTATTTTAAATCAACTAAAATTATTGACATAGGTGTACACCATGTTCGTGAGGTCACAGCGTAGATACGCACAGCAAAAGCCTTAGCCGGCGTAAGGTGCTTCTTTCCTCAAAGTATGTGGGTAAAAATAAAATATTAAACTGGTTTTGAATATAATTTTAATACTGCTAACTTGAATGTAGCTTTTATTTCTCGGTACCAATTAAGGTTTGTTAATTTTAAGATGTATGCCCATTGCACCAGCCCATTGCTTATTTCTCATTTTAACTATTAATATCTAGCTAGCCAGAATAGGTAGGATTATTGTATATGTAAACTCCCTTAGAGCAGCAAGATTTCTCTAAGTATTTTGTGCAAAATCCTGCCTCCTATGCACACATTATAACAATATATTGGCCTGCCCTAAAGTCCCGAGATGGCACCTCCAAGGGGTTACTTACGAACCCGACGCTCATCTGTTGTGAAAGGTGAAGAGAGGTGAACCTGCAAAACCCTAGTGCCGCCCCATTCATTCGGAAGCTATTGTTATGACCGGCTGACCAACCTGGTCAGTGAATCTGTGCACTTCTGGCTCAACCACCCCCACCCCCGTCCCAAAACTCGACTCACACCAAGACCTGCCGAGTGGAGATAGGAAAGAACACGACCCTGGTGAACCCTATTTGCCAAAAGTGAGGATTCCTGGGTTGGGCCAGTCAAGGGTGCAAAGTGCATTGGGCAACTATTCGGTCAACAGCCATTTGAGGACAAGGGCTAGCTTCTATAAGGAGTGCAGGTAAAAATACGTGGCCACTTATTCCCCTATTTTTAGCTTAGATTAATTTTTACTTAATTTAGGTTTAACTGGCTGTTACATATTTCGGGTTGTGTACGGTGGGATTGTGTGTACAGTTTTTTTTTCCCACATAATTTTTGCTCTCGAGTCTAGCACCGTCTCGGGGTCACCGGGCCACGTGTCCGTCTCAATTTCAATTATTGACCATTGCAGAAGACCACGTGTTTAAGCAACCATTTTTTCTTTTTTATATAATTTGAAGTTCTTTTTATTACATCACATTTTGTTTTGATGCTTTTACTTTCTGTTCATATGTCTATTTCCTTTAACGTAAATTTGTGTGATAATCAAGATTAGGTTAATTAAACCTCATCGTATTTTTACTCTTCATCTTATTATGCCTCTTATGATTATTTAATCTCGGGACAGTATACCCGATATTTTGAAAAGGGTAAGCCTAAGTAATTCCTAAGTGTGTTAACGAGTGACCTAGTATTGAATCTATCTGCTTTGGCGGTAAAGATCCATATCTTTAACTTTTACTTTACTTTACATCACTGCTCCCATTTTTTGCCATTGTCTCAATAATCACCTAACGTAAGATTCCTGTCCAGCATCTCAATGGGGTCCCTGGGACGGAACCGAAACAGAGCCTAAGATTGTAGATGACCTTATACCTGACAAAGCTAGAGTAGGCATCAAATTACTTTTATTTCACGTGTGGAGTTCTCCGGCCTCTGGACAGAGTACAATTTCCTTTTTTTGCATTTAAGAGTGATGGTTAGTGAACTAATTCAGTAAAATTATTAACAGGGTGTTTGTGCCCTGAGCGATAGAGCTCCTTATCCTCCCGTTGATCATTTAGGAACTGATGTAGGGAGACTTTCCTTGACTAACAAGATCCCACTCAACACTTAAAAAATCTCCACAATATATATATATATATATATATATATATATATATATATATATATATATATATATATATATATATATACTGTATATATATATATATATATATATATATATATATATATATATATGTATATATATATATATATATATATATATATATATATATATATATATATATATATACATATATATATGTATATATATATATATATATATATATATATATATATATATTATATATGTATATATACAGTATATATATATATATATATATATATATATATATATATATATACATATATATGTGTTTTTTTATTTAACTGTTGAGTGGGAACTTGTTGTCCCGGGAAAGTCTCCTTACGTTAGTAGGCAAAGGTCAGCAGGGGAGGAAAAGGAGTACTATCACTCAAGGCACAAACACCCTGTTAATAACTTTGATGACGTATTTCACAAAACTGTACTCTGTGCAGAAGTCTGAAAACTCCACACTTGAAATAAAAGTAATTTGATGGCCTACTTTAGCTTTGTCAGGTCTAAGGTCATCTACACTCTTGGGCTCTGTTTCGGCTCCGTCCCAGGGATCCCCGTGAGATGCTGGACAGGAATTTTACATTAAGTAATTATTGAGACAATGGTAATGGATGGGAGCAGTAATGTATTGTAGTAAAGTTAAAGACAGTGATCTTTACCTTCAAACCATAGAGATTAAATACTAAGTCACTCGCTAATACACAATACTCCTAAGATTTTTAGACTTACTCCTTCCAATATATCGGGTATACTGTCCCGAGAATAAACATTCATATTGGACATAATCAAATAAATGAAGGAGTAAAAATGCAGAGGTGTAATTAACCTAATATTACTTTATTAGACAAATTTACATTGAAAGAAACGGACATCTTAACATCAAGTAAAGAGGATCAAACAAACACAAAATGTAATAAAAAAAAAATGCAAATCAAAAGGCAATAAAAGTATGCATGACTCGAGGTCTCTTGCAATGATTAATGATTGAAATGGGGTCGAACACGCGGCTGTGACCCCAGACTGTATTCGTCCCTAAAGCAAAAGTTATATGCAAAATCTATACACACAATCCCATGCACTCAGTCCGAAATATGTAGTTAAACCTGAATCAAGTTAAAATTAATCTAAGATAAAATGGGGGAAAACTAGTGGCCATGTGTTTTACCTGCACTCCTTTGAGTAATGGTGGAAGAGCCCTTAATTGTCCTCACAAAATGCTGTGGAATGGTTAGTTTGCACCCTTGACTGGCCCACCCCTGGAATCCTCGCTTCTTGGTAGATCGGGTAATACAGCACAGTTCCGAGGCTCGTCTTCCTCATCTCCAGCTGAGTCGCAGGACACAAAAACTCCCCGGTCCTTTGTTTGGTGGGAGTCCAGTTAGGGGGTGAGCCAGAGATGTGCAGATCGACTGACCAGGTCGGTCAGCCGGTCACAACAGCTGCTCGTGTACGAATGGGCCGACCCTTAGGTCACGTGGGTACATCTGTCTTCCCCTTCCAAAACAGGTGAGGGTCGTTTGGGGTAGGGTAACCCAGTGGAGGTGCCATATCGGGAATTTAGGGCAGGGCAATGAAGAGCGAATAGAGGCAGGATTTTTGTAAAATATGAAGAGAAATCTTGCAACTCTAAGGGAGTACACATACATAATAATCCTACCTATTTTGGCTTACTAAAATTTAATCATTTAAATGAACAATTAGCAATGGGCTGGTGCGATGGGCATACATCTTAAAATTAATCAAACCTGAATTGGTACCGAGATAAAAACTGCACTCAAGTCAGCAGTATTAAAATCATATTCAAAACCAATGTGATGATTTATCTAGACACATGTAGTTTGAGGAAAGAACCATCATATGCCGGCGTACGGCTTTTGTTTTGCGTTTCTAAGCTGTGACATCACGATCATGACGTACGGTAGTCACTAGTCAGTTTAGATAAGTTCTCCCAACAATTTTGGTAAAGAAAACGTGGAGTAAGAATGGGGGAAAAGTTTAAGGGGTAACTATAATATTGGGAGCGATACCAAAATACAAAAGGAAGCCTAATCATGATATATATATATATATATATATATATATATATATATATATATATATATATATATATATATATATATATATATATATATATATATATATATATATATATATATATATATATATATATATATATATATATATATATCTTTATCTAACTTAATATAAAATCATAATTACTTTTGAAAATTGCATGTAAAAGCCATTTACATGGCAATGTCTTCTCAAAGTTGTAGATTTAGAAGAGATTACCAAGTTAACATAACTTTTAGAATTCCCTTGAGAAAATATTTACGTGTATAATATACTGATAAGCGAGAGTGAGACTCAACAACGATAGTTTTTAACATATTCATGCTAAACCAGTTGAGATGTTGTGGTAAACCAAGCATGAATTTGAAATGCCAATAATAGCGAAACCTAATTAATGGAAAATCATGTTCACAATTCCCCCCCCCCCACACACACATATATATATATATATATATATATATATATATATATATATATATATATATATATATATATATATATATATATATATATATATATATATATATATATGTGTGTGTGTGTGTGTGTGTGTTTGTGTATTTATATATATATATATATATATATATATATATATATATATATATATATATATATATATATATATAATTGTGAAGAATTTTCTTCACTCTTCTTCTTGCAATCGTATTTTTAGCTCTCTTCTACTAATACTATAGCTACCCCTTAAATGTTCTCTCCTACATTCAATTTTCTTTAACGAAACATAGGGAGGACTAATCTAAACTTAAACTTTTTGACAGTGGCGCACGTTATGCTCGTGACGTCACAGCGTAAATACGCACAACAGAGGGCCTTAGTAGTAACCCCGGCGTATGTTGGTTCTTTCCTTAAACTACGTAGGTCGAGATTAAATTCCTAAACTGAATTTTTATATCAATTTCAATACTGCTGAATTAATGCATCTTATATTTCTCAATACCAATTAAGGTTTGTTAATTTTAAGATGTATGCCCATCTCACCAGTCCATTACTGATTAATCATTTAAACTATTAATTTCTAGCAAGCCATAATAGGTAGGGTTATTGTATATATAAACTCCCTCAGAGCAGCAAGATTTCTCTAAAGTATTTAGTACAAAATCCTGCCTCCTCTGCACTCCTTGCAACAATATATTGCCCTGTCCTGAAGTCCCGATATGGCACCCCCAATGAAGTACCATGCGCATCAAGCTCCTCACCTGTCTGGAAAGGTGAAGCCAGGTGAACTGATGCCCCTCGACCTTAGGGTCGGCCCATTCATCAAGAAGCTGTCGTGACCGACTGACCGGCCCGGTCAGTAGTTAATCCGTGCACTTCTGGCTCACCCCCATCCCCCTCTCTCCCAAAACTCGACTCGCAAAAGATTGCTGCCAGTCGGAGAGATTGAGAAGAAGAGGACCCTGGTGTACCATAGTTGCAGCCAAAGTGAGAATTTTTGGGGTTAGCCAGGCAAGAGTGCAACGTGCCAATTAGTGCGACAACCAGGTCAACAGCCACCACGGGCATAAGACTAATCTTCAAAGGAGTGCAGGTACTACATCAATGGCCATAGTTATTCCCCCATTTTTTAGCTTAGACTAATTTTAACTTGATAGGAAACCTGGCTTTTACACTATTCGGACTGTGTGCGGTGGGATTGTGTGTAAATATTTTTCCGTTATCATTTCTGGTTTGAGACTAGCATAGTCTCTGGGTCACGTGGGCCACGTGCCAGACCCCATTTTGATTTTTGATTGTTGCAGACCACGTGTCTAACCCATAATTTTTATTATTTTGAATTGCTTCTAATTTGCATTCCTTTTATTATTCCATTTTTGTGTTGTTAAGATCTCCGTTTTCTTTTAATGTAAATTTGTGAATAAATCAATATTAGGTTAATTAAACCTCTTTAGTATTTTTTGCTCCCTCATTTATTTAATGTTTAAACTGGGAATATTTAAAGAGTAAAACCTAAGTAAGTCTATAGGTGGTAACAGCGAGGAACTTTGCATTAATATATTTGCTTCGAAGGTAAAGATCCTTATCTTTAAACTTTTAAACTACTTTACATCACTGCTCCCATTTTGGATTTTGTCTGATTACATTAACGTAAAATACCTGTCCAGCATCTCATTGGGGTAGCTGGGACGGAGCCGGAACAGAGCCTGAAAATGAGATGACTATAGACCTGACAAAGCTAGAGTAGGCCATAAATTATCGCTATTTCTACGTGTGGAGTTCTCCGGCCTCTGGACAGTAAATTTCCCTTTTGTATTTAAGAGTGATGGTTAGTGAATTGTGACAGTAAAGTATTAGCAGGGTGTTTGTGCCCCGAGAGTAAGTACTCATATCCTCCCCTGTTGAACTTTATGTAACTGTTATAAGGAGACTTTCCCGGACTAAGTTCCTACTCAGAACATAACATAAAAAATTCTCCACAATAATATATATATATATATATATATATATATATATATATATATATATATATACATATATATATATATATATATATATATATATATATATATATATATATATATATATATATATATATATATATATATATATATATATATATATATATATATATATATATATATATATATATATATATATATATATATATATATATATATATATATATATATGTGTGTGTGTGTGTGTGTGTGTAGAAATCACGAAAGCTGACACATGATGAATGTAAAAGGTATTACAGCTACGGAAGGAAAAATGAAACGACTTGATTGTAGTTGGTACTTTTGTCCATTAGGGACATCAACAGACGAAAGCACTAACTCCAATTAAGTCCTAATTTTTCCTTCCATGGCTATAATACACACAAATTTAAATATAAATATATACACACACACACACACATATATAAATAAGATTCACTTTTTGTTCATGAAATGTTTATTATCACTTGGAAGGCATCACATGACAATGATAATATCTGCAATGAAAGATAGCACGATGAGAAATAAAATGGCATTTGCATGCTAGCATATAATAGATAATAAAGTTTAGCTAAAGTCTATAGACAATAATACTGTACCATATACGCAGCGAGTAAATGAGATGCCAAACTGAAACACCATTTGCTTACATTCTCACAAATGAGCGCCAATGTATAGACGACGCAATACACATAAATGAAATAGGATCCTATAATGAACATAATGTATAGACGACACAATACACATAAATAAAATAGGACCCTATAATGCACATAAAATGAAATAGGATCATATAATAATTATAACATGTACAACAGATATGAATAGACAATCCTCTACCTCCTCCCAAGTTTTTTTTGGGGGTACTAATAAGAAATCTCAAAAACAAAACTGAACATATTAGAGCAATATATGAAAACTACTTTATAAAAGCATATTAGCTATGTGGCTATGGAGCATAGCTGAATGAAAAATATAATATCATTAAGATAAATAAAGGGTAGAAAAGTATTGGTTTGCGAAAATGAATCAATACGTATTACTGTATATATATATATATATATATATATATATATATATATATATATATATATATATATATATATATATATATATATACATATATATATATATATATATATATATATATATATATGTGTGTGTGTGTGTGTGTGTGTGTGTTATAGCCATGGAAGGAAAAATTAAGACGATTGGAGTTAGTACTTTCGTATATATATATATATATATATATATATATATATATATATATATATATATATATATATATATAAATATATATATTCATATATATATACATATATATATATATATATATATATATATATATTTATATTTATATATATGAGAGGGTAATAAAAAAGAAAATAATTTATCATTTGGTTAAAAATAATTTGTTTAATGTAGGTCAACACGGTTTTGTGCCTGGAAAAAGTACACAAACCCAATTGATAGCACACTATGAAAACATATACAAAAATATGATAAATGAAAAAGAGAGATGTGATCTATCTAGATTTTGCAAAAGCCTTTGACAAGGTAGACCATAATATACTGTATTAAGAGAAAAAAATGAGAAAGCATGATATTGTCGGAAAGATAGGAAAATGGTTAAAAGAATTCCTGCAAAACAGAAAACAGATAGTGGTTGCAAATGACGAGAAATCAGATGAAGATCAGGTAATATCTGGCGTGCCACAAGGTACGGTATTAGCTGCACTGATGTTTGTTATTATGATCTCAGACATAGACTGTGATGTTAAAAACTCTGTAGTGAGAAGTTTCGTCTATGACAAAAGAGTAAGTAGAGAAATTACTTGTGGATGAAGATAGGAACACACTACAAAGAGATCTAAACAAAATATATGAATGGGCAGAGATAAATAGGATGGTATTTAACTCCGATAAATTCCAATTGATAAATTATGGAAACAGAGAAGGAATAGTATATGCATACAAAGGACCTAATAACGAGACAATCACAAACAAGGAAGCAATTAAAGACCTTGGTGTAATGTTAAATAGGAATATGTTATGCAGCGACCAAATAGCAACACTGTTGGCTAAATGTAAAGCAAAAATGGGAATGTTATTCAGACACTTTAAAGCAAGAAAAGCTGAACACATGATTATGCTTTACAAAACTTATGTACGTAGTACACTCGAGTACTGCAATGTGATATGGTACCCACACTACCAAAAGGATATTGCACAAATAGAGAGTGTACAAAGGGTGTGTGAGAGAAGGGAGTTGAGAGTTAATGTGGGTAAGAGTAAGGTTATGAGATGTACGAGAAGGGAAGGTGGTGCAAGGTTGAATGTCATGTTGAATGGAGAGTTACTTGAGGAGGTGGATCAGTTTAAGTACTTGGGGTCTGTTGTTGCAGCAAATGGTGGAGTGGAAGCAGATGTACGTCAGAGAGTGAATGAAGGTTGCAAAGTGTTGGGGGCAGTTAAGGGAGTAGTAAAAAATAGAGGGTTGGGCATGAATGTAAAGAGAGTTCTATATGAGAAAGTGATTGTACCAACTGTGATGTATGGATCGGAGTTGTGGGGAATGAAAGTGATGGAGAGACAGAAATTGAATGTGTTTGAGATGAAGTGTCTGAGGAGTATGGCTGGTGTATCTCGAGTAGATAGGGTTAGGAACGAAGTGGTGAGGGTGAGAACGGGTGTAAGAAATGAGTTAGCGGCTAGAGTGGATATGAATGTGTTGAGGTGGTTTGGCCATGTTGAGAATGGAAAATGGCTGTCTGCTAAAGAAGGTGATGAATGCAAGAGTTGATGGGAGAAGTACAAGAGGAAGGCCAAGGTTTGGGTGGATGGATGGTGTGAAGAAAGCTCTGGGTGATAGGAGGATAGATGTGAGAGAGGCAAGAGAGCGTGCTAGAAATAGGAATGAATGGCGAGCGATGGTGACGCAGTTCCGGTAGGCCCTGCTGCTTCCTCCGGTGCCTTAGATGACTGCGGAGGTAGCAGCAGTAGGGGACTCAGCAGTATGAAGCTTCATCTGTGGTGGAAATGTGGGAGGTTGGGCTGTGGCACCCTAGCAGTACCAGCTGAACTCGGCTGAGTCCCTGGTTAGGCTGGAGGAACGTAGAGAGTAGAGGTCCCCTTTTTTGTTTTGTTTCTTGTTGTTGTCGGCTACCCCCCAAAATTGGGGGAAGTCCCTTTGGTATATGTATGTATGTATGTACAAAGGTCCTGTACTGCTAGAATAGAAGAAGTTAAGGACCTTGACTACTGGGAGAGACTGCAATTTTTAAAACTATACAGTCTAGAAAGAAGAGAACGCTACATGATAATACAAGCATGGAAACAAATAGAAGGAATTACTGAAAATATCATGGAGCTAAAAATATCAGAAAGAGCAAGCTGAGGTAGATTAATAGTGGCAAAAACTATAGTACCAGGAAAACTAAGGAAGGCGCACAGGACATTAATCCACTACGCACCAGCATCGATAATGCAGCGACTATTTAATGCACTGCCAGCTCATCTGATAAACATACCTGGAGTGAGCGTAGATGTCTTTAAGAATAAGCTCGATAAATACCTAAGATGCATCCCAGACCATCCAAGACTGGAAGATGCGAAATACACCGGAAGATGCATTAGCAACTCTCTGGTGGATATACGAGGTGTTTCACACTGAGGGACCTGGGGGAACCCAAACATAGAATAAGTAAGGCGCTCTCTCTCTCTCTCTCTCTCTCTCTCTCTCTCTCTCTCTCTCTCTCTCTCTCTCTCTCTCTCTCTCTCTCTCTCTCTCTCTCTCTATATATATATATATATATATATATATATATATATATATATATAATATATATATATATATATAAAGGAAGTGCCACTCCAGTCTCTAGTCATAATGGACCACAGGTTCTCAATGGGATCGAGGTCTGGTTATTTAATGAGCCAGTCATTGAATCCCCTTTAAACCACTCCTGGATGGACGACAAGGCTGTTATGAATAGAATTGTCAACAACAATAGTTTTTAATATATTCCTGCTAAACTGGTTGAGATTTTGTGGTAAACCAAGCACGTATTTATAAATCTCATGATAGTGAAACCTAATTAATGGTGAAATTACAAATTCAGAGATGATTTATATTTTTCCTTGGCTAATACAAACCTGTAATTATTTATAGTGGATATACTATAGGTAGAGCTGGAAGGCAGCCATTAGATTTAAAGTGCGAGGTGGCACTTACCTAACCTCTTATAGTAGGTAGACAGGGGGTGGCTGGGGGATACCCAGCCACCTATATCTACTCACAGTTAAATGAACCATCTCACTTTTTTATTGCAGGCAAGACTTATCGGGACTCAAGTAATGGTGGGACAATTTATATGAATAATTACAGGTTTGTGTTAGTTAGGGAAAAATACAAATTATCTCTAAATTTGTCATTTTTTCCCATACTAACATTATTTATAGTGGAAGACTCACCCTTAGGTGGGTGGTAAGTTTGACTACTTGCTCAGTTATTGACACAGGTTTACCTTTTATAGTATTAGACTGTAATCAAGGGACACTTTACCACCTCTCTTATCAACGAGAGTGAGAATGATAGCAACACAAGTAGTTGTGAGAGATATCAAATGAACGTCTAGGTAAGAATGTTCCTAGTTTAAATAGGAAACCTACACATAGAGACATTTTCAAAGGCTTATCTCGAAAGAGGCATTAGGGATGTGTACAAGCATGTAACAATAAATTACACTAGGTTTCACAAGGAAAGTTGTTATTACCTGCAGAGGTTGAAGCCAGCTTGCAAAGAGATCCATGATGCTGTTCCCCAAAAGAGGGGAAGATGAAGAAAGTAAAAGAGCCAGACATACTTTCATTCATCCCAGCCTTACACTGGGTAACCAATGCCTTCAACCTTCTGCTACTTGTCCAACATGGAGCTCGAAGTATTCTTAAACCACTTGTTGTGTCAGCACCACAGGAGCGATAGAGAAACCATATTGGGCCCTCTGTGGGTCAATCTTGCAGGTAGGGTGAGGTGAAGATCAGACACGCTTTCACCCTACCAATGGCATGGTCTGCGTCACAATGATTGGATGGATTCTGCCCTAAAACGTTAAGGGCTCTAAGTCACCTCTATGAGGAGAAGGAGAGGGATTACATGACTGGTATATGACCTGTGTCCCAATCACGAACGAGGTCCTTATAAGCCTCCTTTGACCTTCCTAGGCTAGAAAAGCGTGCTAAACCTATGGAGCGAGCTCTTGCATTGTTTTCCTGAGGTATGGCCTCAATATAATCACTGCCATGAAAAGGAGGAATCAATGACGGGTATATGACACAGTGGGTCCCAGAAATTGGAGTACTGTATAATACACTCCTTTAGGCCATCCAGGGTTGGCAAAACGTGCAGTACCCTTGGGACTAAGGAAGCATCCTCCTCAAGGTATATCCATAAGTTAATTACTGGTGTAACAGCCTTGATTACAAAGCTGCGGGTTTTGGTTTGGAGGGCTTGAACCCAAGGTTCAAGCTGTCCGGAACAAAATTGGATGTTACTTGGTTTCTCGCCGTGAGCGAGAGACGTTGAGGGAGGCTCATAAGGTATGTCTTTCTTTTGGTCGAGGGCCCCACTGGGAGAGACCTGCCTTCAAGATCAGAAGAAGATCTGCACTTTTAGGTGTCCTAGGTCCTCGAGGGAAGAACCCCAGGACCAAAGGAAGACACCCATCCCATAGAGGGCTGTATTACGCCACTGTGGGTAAATTGGTTCAAACTCTGTGGAGAGCAACGATTGGAGGAGATGCTTGATGGACGTGCAAATGTCTTTGGTTGCCTAAGCCTAAGAGTGTGATTCCCTTCAATGGAAATTTTAAGTACATAACTGGAATAGCACCCTCGAGAAGAGAAACCAGACTTCACTCGACCCTTACCATGGAGCATCAAGTCATAAAGGAAGTCTGTCATAGGTAATCCGAAAGCATAGACATGCCACTGGATGTGACCTGTTTTTCCGGAGACAAGTCTGACTACGAGTTTGCATGGATGTGAGGAGAAGCCATCAATTCCTTTCTCGGAGAAATTGCTCGGAAAAGGGAACACAACCAGTGACTGCAATCCTTCTCCCGCAGAAAGAAGAAGATCAATGTCTGTCATTGTATTCATTACGCTTTCCGAAGGAAGACCTCTAAAACAAAGGCCGTAGGAGGAAGACTCCTGCAGAAGGGGTAGATTCTATAAAATCCAAACCCGTCAATAGGATATCCCGAAGGGCAGACCACGTCGGAGCAGGAAGTGTTTCCTGCCAACGGTAAACCGACAAATCACTGTCATTCCCCAAGTACTTTCCCGAGGATAAAGGATGCCTACTAGAGGATTAAGAGACGGTATCAGTCATGCTCTGATCATGGTCCTAAGGACGTGTGGTACTGTATGTGGCCTCCCTCCTTTTCTTTGCTTTTCTTTGATGCCTCTATAAGAAGCGTTAAATCCAGGAAGAACGAGAAGATCGGCTTCCTGGAAGAGATTCTCATCTGGCGGCCTTTTTAACGGGACCGTCTCTTGCTCAGATCTTGTAGAGAACCAAGGGATGGAAAACCCCTAGTGGCGAAGGACATGGAACCCGGCTAGTCGTTAAAGAGGTCGCATTTGGCGGGGACTGATGCGATCTTGTTGAATCTGCGGAAGTTTCTACAGGCTGATGACCCAGTCTACAGATATCCGAATTGGATATGACATTCGTGTCTTTCCTTTGATTACTCTAATTTTCAGGATCAAGGTAAACTGAAGATGTTTGGCAGGAGTTCGAGACTTTTAGGAACAGTCAGTAGTCCGAGGTCTTCGAGACGAGGGCCGATCCTGTACAGGAAATAATGGGCTAACTGACTGATCATAAAACCTTCCTTCGCATCACAAGGTTTAAAGGTCAAAGTTTGTTTCAGGAAAATAGACTAAAGTAGAGACTTCTGACTGGCGAAGCTTGGCAGTCTTCTGGCGTACCGCATCTTCCCATGAGATCGGATGTTCCAATCCTGAGGAAGAAGAGAGAGACCATTTCCCATTTCCTAAAGGAAGATGGAAAATACAAGAGAGTATCTTTTGTAGCTAAAATGTACTCTCTTTCCTTGGCGAAAAAACATGAGGTGATTATTTCAAGCTCGTGGGAGGGGTTCTCCCATTAGGAAGGAAGATATTCTTTTCCAACCACTCTGGCCTAAGGAAGAGCTCCGTTTACAGGAAAGTCATTGGCCGACTTCATGCAAGAACAAGACAGAGTTTCATGAAGTGTAGGTAAAAAAATATTTCCCCGGAACGAATTGCAGATGGAGGTTGAATGTGTTCCCACTAAGGTCTGAGGATATGAGGGCTAACAGAGATTGGGCGTACACAAAATTCCGACAACCTCCGTTATTCTCGTCTGTCCACCCATCTAGGGCCGACCCAAATCGTAGCAAGTAAACTTCTATAGCTGTCACTCAGATAGCACTGAATTTAATTCCTAAGAGAGAGAGAATGGCAGTAACCCCATGTGGTTGTGTCACCCGATGGAGGGGGAGGAACAGATTCAAGGGATCTGCCTTCCTTACCACATCCGAGATCTGATTTGCTGCAGGAGACTGCCTAACTAGCGTAGTTCCTATTCAAGCAAAATCGGCTCGTGAGCAGCCCTACAGTAAATGGGACAAGGGAGAAGGTAGCAACCGAAGCAGCAACCTGGTTCTTGAGGCAATTGGCTTGTAAGCCTTTCTGTAGTATGAACGAAGTGTAAGTGAAAACACGTACGTTCATGAGGGATGAAATCCTGTGTGTGCCGGATTTAATACATAAACCTGGCCATCTTTATACGGGTCCCTCTGATCTCGCAGGAGATGGAAAACTTTGGAAACCTAAGAAGCCCTGTTTGTGATACACATACTAAACCCCAAAAGAGCAAGGGGCACTGAGCTTTGCGCTAGCGTATTATCCCCGTCATCAAAGAAGGGTGTAGCTTTAGGATCCCAAAGGAAAAAAACTGTTAAAACTCCTTCAACTCTACAAGGTCTAAGTAGTGTAAGACCAATAGCAAGAAGAGAGACGATCTATTCCGTCTAAGTGAGAGTGCTCTCTTGAGTAGCTTCCTCTCATGGATGTGGTTGCCGATTTAGAAGCCTAGAGTGGAGCAGGCTTATTAGTAATCACTAGCAACCGACCATTGAATGTCAAGCAAGCGAACGACGAGCTACCATCGTGTGAGACAGCAAACAACTAGCTGTCAAACATTAAAACAGCAAACGGTGCTATTGATAAGCAATCGGAGATCATCTAGCCGTTGAAAAAACGGATTTTGAAGCGAAGCGAAAAATCTATTTTTGGGTGAGATGGCCATGTCGTCCTAATGGAAGGTTCCTATTGGTAGCTATCTAAGGGATATTTGGCTATAGTGATATTCCCAGAGAATTGACCTTTAGGTCTCCAGAATTCTAACTCCTGTCGCGAATATCCTTAAAAATTTCTCTTAAGGATATCTCATAAAATTAGGGGACGTATATCTTGATACGACATATGGCAATCTTCACCCCAAATAGCATTTTCGTTTCGATGGGGAAGAGTGGCGAAACTGAAGGGGAGCCGTTATCAAGGTTACCCTTCCTACCGTACTATTATGAGGATCCAAGATGGCGCTCATTCCTTGTAGCATTGACCATGGTGCTACAGATATAGTAGTTTCAGGAGGGATCTTGCCTAAGCCTTTTTTTTATACGGAATAAGGAGGGCGGGTCCATCAAGACGACATGGCCATCTCACCCAAAAATAGATTTTTTCGCTTCGTTTCAAAATCCGTTTTTTGGGCTCAAGCCATGTCGTCCTGATGGAAGTTTATAAGAGAATTACTAGAAAGTACTGTATCTGTGGATTTGTATAAGTGCCTTAACCTTGGGACAATTTTTATATGGTCATACAGACCACTGAGAAATATGATGATACCGTTATACGTCATTACCTCTAATCATGGAACAATGTTAGGGCTTCATGCCCCCTGCAGGGAAGTGTCGTGCTAGACAGTAAAAAAAGAGTCTCAAGGTTTGTATATTGTAGGAACAAATATAAGTATCAATCAGAACTATTTGTTTCATTTATTCCAGCAATATAATGTTTACTTAGGAAATTAAGTAAAGAACTCTGGCTATCTTTATTGTGCTATTTTGCAGGCCGAAATAAGACGCAATTACACTTTTAGTCCTTTATTTAGGCTAATTGTGTAAATTGGATAACAAGTGTAAATAAAATAGAATTATACATGCAACAGTTACAGATAAAGTGTTTCTACCTGAAAGGGAAGGAAAGGTTAATGCCACTATAAAAATTGAAAAATTTGGAAAATTTATCAATATAATTCCAGTAAATGTTGGATACTGTACTATCAACACTGTGTACGATGTACACACGGCATAAGTGTTATCTGTATAATTCTTCACCTGAAAATTTGAACAGTCCTAGTGTCACCTTGGTGATACTCATATAGAAGATATTGCACTGGAGGTGTCAACACCTTTTCACCCGAATTGAGAGTTCCAATCAATTCACTGTTCATCGCAGCAATAGATGACAGGTTTTACTACACTACCTGCCGCCACCACGTAATGCTTCAATTCGTGCACTTGCTTCGCATAATATTTGTAGAACACTCTGGATGACTTCCATCCAGTATTTAAGCGAAGATGTTCGAAGTTCATATACTGAAAGAAGTTCAGTGAGGAAGCAATTTTACTTGGATCATGACCTGCGGGTGTACTGTCAGGATCCGCTTTGCAAATAAAGTAGGTGAGCTTCGCCCTCAGTTGTTTCAGGGATAAGTTCGATCTCGAGGTTCCTTCTTTGAAGAGCTGTCCTCCCCTGAAGTCTGAAGTTCTTTGAGGATAGGCCTTTAGACATTCTACTGGACACAGAGAGACATCTTCCTTCAGAGGGCAGATTCTCCAGGAGGTAGCTCATTCTTGGCGAGAAAGGTAGGATCAGGAAAGAGATTCAGTTCTCCCGCTTCTGTGAACTGAATATGGCCCTTATCTCTTGATAGGGCTACTATTTCACTAACTCTAGCCCCTGAGGCTATAGCAAACAGGAAAATAACTTTTTGGGTAAGATCCTTAAAAGAACAATTTTCATTGTTCAAGGTTGAGGCATAGTGTAAGACCTTGTCCAAGGACCATGAAATGGGCTTCGGAGGTGCTGCAGGTCTAAGTCTAGCGCATGCTTTCGGGATCTTGTTAAAGATCTCGTTCGTCAGGTCCACTTGAAAGGCATATATAAGAGGTCTAGTCAATGCTGACTTACACGTAGTTATCGTGTTGGCAGCTAGACCTTGTTCATGAAGGTAGATGAAGGACAGACAGAAGTCTATTGAGACTTCCTTCGGGTTTTTGCTTTGACAAAAGCAACCCACTTTTTCCAAGACGATTCGTATTGTCTTCTAATTGACTTTGACTTGTATTTTCTAGGAAGTCTATACTGCCTTTTGAGATCCCAAATCTTTTCTTAACCGCTAAGGTGAGAAAATCATGAGATGAAGGTTTCGGGTTCTCTGTGATGAAGCGAAGACAGTTGAATTCTGAACCAGTTGAGATAAGAGCAGGGTTCGGGAGAGGGACCAGCCTCAGCTTCAGTTCCATTACCAGAGGGAACCAGTTGCTCTTGGGCCACTTGGGGGCTACTAGAGCTGCTGTTTCCTTGATGGATCTGAGCTTGTTTTGGACCTTCAGTAGGAGATTGGTTGTTGGGAACAGGTAAATCCTGGTCCATTCGTTCCAGTCGAGGGACATGGCATCCGTCGCCTCCACTACAGGGTCCTCGTAAGGGGCTACATACCAAGGTAGTTTCTTGTTGTCGCTCATCGCGAAGAGGTCGATCTGCAGTTCCGGGACTTGTTCCAAGATGAAGGAGAATGAGTCTGCGTCTAGGGACCATTCTGACTCTATCTGCTTTAGCCTAGATAGAGCGTCCGCCGTCACATTGCGGAACCCTTGTATGTGGACTGCTGACAAGTGACATCTCTTCTTTTTTGATAAACGAAAGATGGCTAACATTACATGGTTGATGTAGGGCGATCTCGAGCCTTGTCGATTCAGACATCTCACTATCACTTCGCTGTCCAAAATCAGCCTGATGTGGGCTGATCTGCAAGGGGAGTTTTTTATCAATGACAAGAGGACTGCCATGGCCTCAAGAATATTGATGTGAAAGGTCTTGAACAGGGATGACCAAGTCTCTTGGGCTTTCTTTTGGTGGGAGTGACCTCCCCATCCTTCCGTCGAGGCATCCCTGTGGATGGTTACTGATGGTGGAGGTGGTTGCAAGGGCACGGTCCTCGTTAGGCTCTTGACCTTCGACCACGGTTTGAGAAGTGATCGCAGTAAAGTCGGTATCGGTCTTTGTAGATTTCTTCGAGCGTTTGATGCGTATCTTCTCCAGACTCCTAACGCATCTTTCAGCTGTGGTCTTAGCACTGGGTCTGTTACTGCTGCAAACTGGAGAGAGCCCAGTACTCTTTCCTGTTGGCATCTTGAGATCCTGTTGGATTTCAGTAGTCTCTTGACAGACCCCGCAATCTCTCTCCTCTTCCCTGGGGGAATGGAGAGGCAGTGTGACTTCAAGTTCCAATGGATTCCCAGCCATTGAAACTCCTGAGCTGGAGAGAGTCGAGACTTCTTCAACTTGATCTTGAATCCCAGATGGTCCAGGAACTGGATCACCTACTTGGATCCTTACAGGCAAGCCGTCCTGGATGCTGCCCACACCAGCCAGTCGTCCAGGTACGCTGCTACCTGAACGCCTTCTAGGCGTAGTTGTTGAACGACTGCGTCTGCAAGTTTCGTGAAGATCCTTGGGGCTATGTTTAGTCCGAAGGGCATGGCTCTGAAGACATACTTTTTCTTCTGTAGCTTGAATCCTAGGTAGGAGGAGAGGGGGCAGCTGACTGGGAGATGCCAGTAAGCATCTGCCAGGTCTATTGTGCTGAAGGGTTAACATCCTGAACTTGCTGTTCTTGATGAACTTGTTGAGTTGCGACAAGTCCAGAATGACTCTGAGTTTGTCCGAGTGCTTCTTGGGAACACAAAACAGCCTTCCCTGGAATTTGATGGACTTTGCTCTCCTTATAACCTGTTTGCTCAAGAGTTCTAAGGTATATTCTTCCAATGAGGGGGTGGACTGTTGGAAGAATTGAGGAAATGATGGTGGAAGCTTGCTCCATCTCCATCCTAGTCCATTCTTGATTAGGCTGTGGGCCCAAGGATCGAAGGACCAATGATCCTGAAAGTGTTGGAGCCTCCCTCCTGCCTGAAGCATCTCATTGCTTCGATTGTCCAGAGGGTTTACCTCCCTGACCGTGTCCTCCCCTACCTCGTAAGGGGTGTCTTGAGGAGCCCCGTTGGGAGCCTCTACCTTTAGGACGAAAGGTAGTGGTTTGCCTCTCAAACCCAGGGTTGAATGCTGGTGACTGGGCAACCAGCTGCTGAGGCACCACTTGGAATGTGGTCTGTGGTTGAGCAACCACTTGGGGCACCGCGGTCATGGTGACTATTGGATGTTGTTGGGCAGGCTGAGAGGGTAGTCTAGGCTTCTTGGTCTTCCTCTTAGGTTAGGGACCTGCATCCGGGGAAGACTTCTGTTTTCATGAAATGCCCCACTTCTGGAGAAGGTTCATATTCTCCGTGGCAGCTTTATCAACAACCGTCTTGACCACTTCATTTGGGAAGAGGTCTTTACCCCAGATATTGGAAAATATCAGCTTCCTGGCTTCGTGTTTTACCGTTGCTGCAGCTAACATGAACTCTCTACAGGCTCTCCTAGCCTTCATAAAGGCGTACAGGTCCTTTACTAAGGCGGCCATGTGCATTTTGGCCAGGACCATGAGCATGTCTCGGGTGCTTTTCAGGCCTGCACACACCTCTATGCAGTTCTGTAGGGATAGGGATGCCACAAGTCTCTCCTTCGTCTCTTGCTCCCTGCGCAAGAGAAAGTCTGACAGTTTCGGGAGATTTTCACCGAACTGTCTTCCAGTGATATCTGCATCCAACTTCCCTACTGAGAAGGTTAGGTGGACTTCTTTCTATTTCTTATCTTCCATGGGCAGGGCTAACAACAGAGGCCTACACTCATCTAGTGCAGGGCATAGTTTGCCTGCCTCCACTGCCTTGGCAACAGCTTTAAAAGCCTTCGACATAAAGGGGAAGGCTATTGAAGCAGGAGCAAGAAAGGTAGGGTGCTTCTTGCTCAAGGCAGACACTTTCGAGTTTGTGTAACCCACCTTCTTCAGGCTGCTCGACAAGACTGTGCCTTGTCGTGGTCGGAAACCATGACCTCCTTCGGTTCCGTCTCCTCTTTTGACGCTGGCTCCTGCTTCAGTCGAATGAAGCAGTCTGGGTAAGTATTAAAGCTTGACCAGAACTGGATGTCGTCTAAGGGGACGGCTCCCATCTTCTCAGAGATGCAGAGTTTGCCGTTGGTAATCGGCATAAACTCCGCGTACCTCCAGGGATTGGTCTCGGAGCAGGGTGGGAGGTCCTTGGACTCTGGGCCGCTTGTATGACCCTCGGGAGGCGGTGAGTCCAGCTTCACAGAGCTCTTTCTCGAGCCTCGCTTCCCTTGCTTCGCCTTTCTTGCGAATATTCTCCATCAAGTCCGTAAGATGAGCCAGAACTGCCTGGGTCATGTTGCCCAATGGAGGGGTAGAAGCGGAAGATGTTGAGGGTATCGGCTCGAGTGCCGGCACAGACGGAAGGGACTCCGACTCGACCTCATCTTCTTCTTCAGGAGGTAGAGTAGACTCTTCCTCGGGATCATCCTTCAATAGATCCTTTTCAGTGTCCGTGGACACTTCAGGCATACTTTCCTCCTGGTGGATGTCCATGCCTTGCAACGCCTCACTGACATCCATCTCGATGGCAATCTGGATGCAGGGAAGTCCGGGTCGTGCTTGGGGCACGACAGCTTCACTACCCGCCTTCGGGAACAGCAAGCTACGCATCCTGCCGTTAGGCAGGTATGGTCCCGGAGAGTTCTTCTGGAACCCTCGTACCCATTTGCGCAGCTTTTCTCGTGCTGCATCCCTCGACTCCATTGACTTGGGGTCGTTGAAAGCTACGGTCACCAAGGTCCGGCAGATGTTGCAGTCTCGGGGGTCCCAGTACCGCAGGGTTTCGGTAGTGATGGTGCAGGGGGCATGAGACCTGCACGCTTTGTGACCACAGAAGTTCCTACTATTGTGGTTACAGAAAATCACATCGCACTTCATTTGGGGATCTTCCTGTAAAGAAAGGAAATTTAAATGAGTATGCGGTTGTTTATCTCAAATGATAAGCAAATTATGCAAAATATTAATTTAACCATTATAGCTTAGGATAGTAAGCTAGAAGGGAAATAGGAAAGACACATACTTGTGTCTCCTGTCCAACCAATTGCTGTGACCTCACCCAATATTAAAGTTTTAGAGTTTCCTTATCAAGGCAAACTCAAAAGCGAAGGATTCTAACCTCTAGGGATAGAATAAGTGTATACTGACACTGACCCTTCTTAAATTATTTAATATTGTGGGGTAAGTTATCAACTGATTACTTATCAGTGTATTGAAGAAATTCTTCCTTTCAATATAGAATTGGTCTCAACAATAGACTGTGCAAGGATACACAAGGTATGTTGGAAAATAACCACTGTATAATATATACTATAGTTTTCTGTTTGCAGTATATACTATACTGCAAATATACTGGCTACTGCATAATCATATACTGTAGTGTTGCCGGCTAGGCTAGCACCTGGCGGCACGGTCCGGCCGGCATATCGCCTGCTGGGTAGTACCTGGCGGCACTAGCCGACAGAGAGAGAGAAAGCATGGAGTGAAGGGCTGCCTTATTAAAATGTATGTTTACAATAAATAAGGGTGTAAGTATATAAACTTACTGATTCCTCCAGAATGAGGGTTCAAATGGAAGGGGAGAATGCATCATTCAGGCTTCCATCTAGTCACAAAATCTGTTGCCAGTCGCTGCCGGTTTCAGGGATGTGGATGGCAGTCTAAGGGAGGACTGGAGAACACTCAACTGCAGAGGGGTCTCCCACCGGCAGCCGTCATAGCCGGCACAACCTTTCCCAGAGCCTTGTGTCCATAGGGGAAAGACCGAGTGACTATAAAGCCATCTATGTAGGAGCCCGGCCGGCACAACGATCTACCCGGCAAGCGGGGAGATTGTAGGACGACGGCCACAGGATTGTGATAGCTAGGCCATCGCTAAAGGACATAGAGGGGCAGGGAAAGGGTCCTGTATCAAGTGTAGGAGAAGGCAGCAGGATTGCCGCCACTTCCACACAAGGGTGAAACTTTGTTTCAGTATCGGCGCCATCTATTCTTCAGCTTAGGGTCTGCTGAAACAGGACTAGTCTTCTAGACCACAGGGGAGAAGGTGGTGGCATTATACTACCACTTCAAGTGCGGCATAGGGAGGCTTAGCCTCCTATGCCGACAGCTCTAAGCCGACAGGGGAGTGACTACTCGCCCTGCAGCCCGGCCGCCAGCATAAAGACTGAATACTCTGAGGTTCTTTCGAAAACCCAAGCTGGGATACTCGCCGGCAAGGGTGGGAGACAGAAAACACTAGCCTAGTCAAGCCGGAGTGAACTACTCTATGGCGAGACTAAGATAGGGTTGTCGCCTATGGCGGCACTCAGAGGGAAAGAGGGATTACCATTAAATCTCCACAGGAGACGAGGATCAAGTTCTATAAATAATTCTAGGAGATATACTATCTCCTGTTGAATTGAAAAAGATACACGAGGATAAACGGGGATAGTGTATGAAAGTATACTAAAGCGCCTAGGCTAGGTAGCCTAGCACGGGCGAGATCTCGGTTACCTAATTTGCCAAAATTCTAACGTATACGATCGACATAAGGAAGAGGAAATTTGTATGCATAAACATATCTTTATTAGTATAATTGTGCCTAAATAGCTTTCATAATTTATTAATGCTATTTAAACCGGGAATGTCGTTCTGCTAACTAAATAACACATACGTGACGAACGACAGCGCCCACATGGCGCCTCCAGTGACTGGCCAAGCTCCATAAAAACATTAAATTAAACTAATTTCACTGGGAATCAGGAGCTAAAAATTTTACTGTAAAGATTAAATACTCAACTTTCCAGAGGCAGAAGAAGCTGGAGAATGCATATTAAATCTGATCAAGAACGTTAGATAGGGAAAACCACCGTGTGAAATCGCTACAGAAATAGGAATGAGCACCATCTTGGATCCTCGTAATAGTACAGTAGGAAAGGTAACCTTGATAACGATTCCCTTTCAGTTTCACCACTCTTCCCCCTCAAAACGAAAACGCTATTTGGGGTGAAGATTGCCATGTGTCGTATCAAGATATACGTCCCCTGATATTATGCGATATCCTTAAGAGAAATTTTTAAGGATATTCATGCCAGGAGTTATAATTCTGGAGACGTAAAGGTCAATTCTCTGGGAATTTCACTGTAGCCAAATATCCCTTAGAAAGCTACCAATAGGAACCTTACATCAGGACAACATGGCTTGAGCCCAAAAATGGCGATCGGCAGTCAACAAATCTGAGATCTGATAAATCTGAGACCTAGCGAATCGGAGCACTGGTGACCTGCGATCGGCATGGCTATCAGCGAGCTTCGAGCTGATGCTATGTGAGCTGGATATCAGAGCTGTAGGTAGGTACTCGGGGATCGGACCTTAAAGATTAGTAATCGGATATTACTGCTCAGCCCCTTGAGCATAGCTACAGAAGAGACCGCTCAGCCCCAAGAGCATAGTCACAGGAAGTTCCATGGACCGGCCTTGCAACCGCTCAGCCCCTTGAGCATGGTTACAAGAGCGGTAGCTCAGCACCAAGAGCAACTGCCTAAGGACCAGGAAAATTAAGGTATGAGAAGTTCCCCCTCTGCAGGGGGAAGATCTCACACCTGGGAAGGGAACCTCCCTCAAAAGGGAAGTTACCTACCCCTGGAGGCGAACCTCCTTATCGTTCTAAGATGAACTGAAGAGCTGACAGTTGTCACGGGAGACCTTCTAAGAGAAGGGATAATGCCCATGATGATGTCCTAGAGAGACGGCAGCGACGGCAGACTCCCCAGGCATAAACAGGACAGCTCTGCTTCGTTGGCACACTTTATTCAAACGAAGAAAAACTGCATAGTCAACTGGGGAAATAAAGTTAAATAATTATTTAACAGAAATTCCCCCAGGAGTAACTCCGAAGAGTAACCCCGAGGGAATAGCAAAACATAAGAATAAAAAAATTAAGTACTGTATGCCCCTCCTCCCCCACTGATATTCACGGGAGAAGGGGGAGGGCGGAGAACTTTAACAAAAAAACAAAATTATAACAATTATAATCATGTAACTGATTTTTGAATGTTCAGAAATGGTAAAAACCACTGACCCCCGAAGGAAAGTGTTCCCCAGAAGCTGAAAAGTTAAAAATACAATTAGATTTCATTAAAAATAATTGAGGCAAATAAAACGGAAAGCAACTCACCCCACAACGGGAAAGAAGTTCCTTAATAGTACGTAGTAGTAGTAAAAGGGTGAACGACCTCGAGTAGAGAGAGAGAACGTAGTCAAACTACAACTCCCACATTCCCTTCGCTGAGAATCCAAGTTCCCCGTAGGAAAGGAGGAACAGCGAAGATAAAAGATGAAGAAAGTCCAGCGATGACGATTCCCCACGGCGGACGAATTAATGGAAAGCTGAAGGAAACGACCGAAGGACCAAGAGAGGCCGCGCCCCATGACGAGAAACCG
Organism: Palaemon carinicauda; assembly: GCF_036898095.1. Taxonomy (NCBI): domain Eukaryota; kingdom Metazoa; phylum Arthropoda; class Malacostraca; order Decapoda; family Palaemonidae; genus Palaemon; species Palaemon carinicauda. The sequence continues at coordinate 94,823,640 of NC_090728.1, forward strand.
TGGTGGCCTAGCACTACCGGTGTCGTTGTCGTACACTACCACACAGCACAAACACTGAAAAGAAAACTTACTACATTTCTATACACCAAAATATATACATAAACATAAAGAATGTTTATGTATATATATTACAAGTATAAGAAAAAGTAAGTAAAAAGATAAAAAGCATTAATGGCTGTCAAAAAGCGAGGGTGAAAGCGGACACGTCCGCTCACCGCCCGAGCCAAAAGTAAAGTGAACTCATCACACAGGTGTGTGAGGGGGGGGTAACAAGTTACCCCTCCCTAGCCCCCGTTAACTAGCGATGGGGGTAGTAAACCCTCGTTAAAATTCTAATGGCTCGTCATTTCAGCTATGCGAAAGTAATAACCCATATTAAATAGCGTGGTTTGTATTTCAGTTACGGAACAAAACACTTTTACCTCGCCTTTCCCACGGCGAGGGCAAGCGTTCTGGGAAGCGTCAACAGGAACGCTCAAGGGGACGTCAGCTCGAGCGCTGACGCCTCTCGTTTCCTTTCACCGATCGACATTCCTTCTCCCAGGGGTTGGGGAGCTTGGGAGAGGTCTAAGGCTAGGATAACGACAGGGTCGAGCAGACGCATCCTCCACTGACTGATTAAATTCACTGCACTAATTTAACACTGAAAATTGCACTTTTATACTCTTTCACATAAGACCATAATTAGACCTGCCCGCTGCGAGAGATATTACTCTTCCGCCAAGGGCTTGAATGAGAATGCAATAGGTTATCTGATTAATATTAGAAATCCCAATATCGAACACAAAAACAAATGATGCAAAGTAATTTGTGAGACTGTATCGATTGTCTGAGAACTACGTAGCGTAACTTTAACTGTACGCTAGTTTTATTTAAACTCTGAAAATAGATCGAGGATTATCTCAATAAAGTATAATAATAGGACAAATATATTCTTAAAAATAATATATTCCTTTTATATTATAAAAACTTAAATAATTTTGGTTTGTAAGTAAAATTTTACTTTTCATTCTCTGCATAGAAAAAGAAATGAATATACAAGTCATACTACGTAGAACAACGTAGTTTACGTCATATGATTGTGACGTTATAGTGTTGGCGTAGTGTTTTCCTTCCACCATTATGTTTTTAAGAGTAGGTTTGTTATTTTTACAGTAGGTGGAAAAAACTCCTAATCCTACCCTTTTCACGTTATGAACATAGCGATCATAATCCAACTACTACTCTGTCAAAATAAAACCAAACGAGCAAAAGCCAACAGTAAATTGTACATCACCAAGATGACTGCAATTATACAGGTTACAGCGAGTGAAAAATCCAACGTTGTTGCCGGCATGAGCGGCAGGGTAGATCTGAGGAATCATGGAATGGTTCCAGGTACCTCGCTAGAGGGCGCACAGGTGGTACACCTGGCAACCCAATCTGTGATTGCCGCTAGTTTTGAAATTTCTGCCGGACGTCAGGGACGTATAGCTATATGTATAACTACCGGGTAAGTCAGATGTTTAAAAACAAGAATTACAATGATTTAAATCAGCTAAAAATATTCACTAATAGGAGGAACCACTGATCCTCCGAAGGGAAGTGTTCCCACGGAGAAGAAGCTGAAAAGTTAAATTACAAATAATTATAATTTCACTTAAATAATTAAGAAAACAATCAGAAGCGCAACCTAACCCGCGAACGGAAAAGGTGCTTCCCCCGTTAGTACACTGTCGGAGGCCCATGAAAGGTGAACAGCCTTGAGAAAAGAAAGACTGAAGCCAAACTCTGAAAGGCCACACTCACTTCCCTCAGCAATCCATATGTTCCCCGTGGAAGAGGGAAAGGCGAAGACAACAGTTGAACGAGGATTGTCCAAACGATGACGATTCCTCTGCGGCGGCTGCCAAGTCAACGGTAGGTTATCCACCGACGGGAAGATCGATAGACAAGGGGGGAGAGGTCGGAAAGGAAGGTTCCCCAGCCTTGCGCAAGTGTCTCGAGAACCTGTCCTATACATTATCACATACAGTATACAGCACAAACACTGAAAAGGAAACTTACATTTCTATATGTATATACATAAACATTAAGAATGTTTTCATATACTGCATGTATATTGTATATTATATATATATATATATATATATATATATATATATATATATATATATATATATATATATATATACAGGTATTGCTCGACTTACAACCTAAACGACATACGACTATTCGACTTTACGACCATTTTTTCAGGGTGATGACGTCACAAGTTTATCGGAAATAGGACGAATATTACCTTAAGAGTAATCTATTTTCTTGTATACATATAAACTGATTTATCTTGGTAAATTATTATTTTCTTTTATTGTTAATATTCAGTATTTATTTTCAGTTAAAAATACATTAAGAAAAGTTTCAATATCTGTCGAGTTCATATGATGTCTGGTGACGTCACATCACCGGCGGAAAGCTTCCGGGCAATACAGTGATTCCCTTCCAATAGGCTAACGATTAATATTAGTATTTATATTATCGAAATATTAAATAACGATACAAAGTATTTTGAGGGTCTGTATCGGTTGTCATGAGTACTGTACTACGTAGCGTAAATTTGACTGTACGCTACTTTTTTAATCTCTGATAATGGATCGATGTTTATCTAAAGAAAATATACTTTTAGGGCAAATATTTTCTTGAAAATAATATATTTCCTTTTACATTATAAAAATAAAATACTTTTGTTTGTTTGCAAGTCATTCTTCGTAGAGATTACTGTACGTCACGTGACTTGTGACGTCATGTATCTGGCGGAAGCGCGCTGACAAACCGAATGATTTCCTTTCATTGTTACCGAGTAATCTTATTACAGCATTCCCATCATCGAAACACCCAGTTACGATATCAAGTGTTTTAGTGGTCTGTATCATAAGTTATAAGATTAGTACAACTTACCGTAAATTTAAGAAAAAAAGTCTGATGACGTCATATTTCTAGCGGAAGGCGAGAGGCAAATCAAGTGATTTCCTTCCGATGCATTACTATTCCCATAATTGAAATATCGAATAATGATATATAAAATTTTTTAATAATTTTCAAAAAAAAAATATGAAGATACAACTGAATTAAAAACAAAATACAGAGAGAGAGAGAGAGAGAGAGAGAGAGAGAGAGAGAGAGAGAGAGAGAGAGAGCGTATTCCTTTTATAACTAATAATAAGGTCTATAAACGAACTGTATGGAAAACGTGATACCCTATAACATATTGGCGCTGATGTAATATGCATTATGAAGAAATTTTGAATGTCAAGAAAATTATATAAATCAGTGTTATTCGCACTATATATATGTGCTCATAATAGTAATACGGCAGTGTGACCTTGAGATCAGCTGATGCCAACCGAAAGTAAATTAAAAGTATTTGTTGATTATTGATATGCTCAAGAAATTGAAAAATAAAATATAAACGTTCTTTAATAAACCACAATTAAACACAGTAATTTTTAATGAAATATAAAGGCTTAATATTGAACTACAATACTGTATGAAGCTTTAGAAATGAACTACCCGTATGCAATTGCGAGAGCGAGCACACACACACACACACACACACAGAAAGAGCTACAACGATTTTGCATTATACCTAATGATTAGACGACCTGTATGGAAACTGATTTACTGTAACATATTGGCGTTGATGTAATATATCATCATGAAGATATTTCTAATAAGTTAAGAAATGATAAAAAAATATGCCATACGTATGTACGCCATATTTTGATACGGTAGGTAGCGGCACTTTCAGATCAGCTGATCATAACCAAAGGTAAAAAAAAAAATTTCAGTACTCGATTGTAAAATGCTTCCAAAATTGATGAATAGAATACAATAATGCATTTATAGAGCATATGATATCCTATGAAACAAGAAAATGGAATAATGATAGACAGTAAGAAAATATTGACAAAATATGATCCAGATGATTGCTGAATCATAACGTATCAAAATAAATCTACGGAAACTTCACTTTTCTAGTTCGACATACGGCCAACTCGACTTACGACTCATCTCTCGGTCCCTATCTCGGTCGTAAGTCGAGCAATACCTGTATATATATATATATATATATATATATATATATATATATATATATATATATACTGTATACACATATGTATATATATATATATATATATATATATATATATATATATATATATATATATATATATCTATATATATATGAAGAAAGTTAGTTAAAAGGCAAAAATTAATGGCAGTCCAAAATAGCTGAGGAGGAAGAGCGGTTACAACCGGTCTCCATCCGTGCCAAAAGTAAAGTAAGCTAAATCACCGGTGTGTGAGTGGGAGCGGTAGAAAGCTAACCCCTCTGCCCCGGCTAACTAGCGGTATGGGTAGTTAACCCTCGCTACATTTTAATGGCTTGTCATTTCAGCTTCGCAGAAAGTAATACCTCTAAATAAATAGCATAGGTTTGTATTCCAGTTACAGAACCAACAAATATTGCACTTGACATGTCATAGCAGCCAAAAGCATTAAAGTAAACAATAACACAGTTAGAGTAATCTATTTCATTCATAATGGAATAGGCTAGTAAATTAAATTCTTTATCATATAGATTCCTGTCAGCCTTCTATTGTTTGGTTAACATTATTCTTACCCGATTATTAAGTACTACAGTAAATTGGATCTCACTACTAAGAGCAAAGTTCTTTATGAAAATAAGAAAATTGGAAAGTGAGAACTTTACAATTCGCACACAAAATCTTTGAAAAAAAAAAATTTAAGGTTACACAATCAATCAAGTGAAATCTCATGAAATTATAAAACATTTATTACTTATATTTTAAAAACAAAGATGCTGAACCCAACACATATTGTGGCAAATCAAAACTGTATTGCATAGTTAACAAAATTTGCCACCAAAACTACTCTCTTCTGGACATGCCATTAAAAATCTGGCAACAACAAATATGTATTTACTTTTTGGTTTATAGTCACATACAACAACTATTGACTTATAAGAAGTTGTAACAGGTACATACTTGTCCCTGAGGAAATGGAGGATCTTTGTTTTTTAAATGTTCTTGCCATATATAATGGCTGAATATAAGAACTTGCATGTACAGTATTCAAGTAAAAAATATTTTCTTTTTAAATACAATAATCTATTTTATTAGTAAAAAAAAAAAATACATTTTACACCAAAATATCTCAGCAATGATAATTTCTTGTGTCCCTGGTACTTTATTTCAAAAACAGTTCTTACGTTTTACAAGTTTACATGGGTCATAGAAGAAACAATATTTAGAATACCTGTAATGTAAAAAAAAAGTTAAGCAATTGGATGGCATTACCTGCTACAGATATAAATTTTCAAATCTACAATTTTTCCTTCTTCTAAAATCTCTCTCTTATGTACGTCATCCTGATCTTTTAACGACACAAAGAGACAATTACCTTTTGTTCTGCAATTTATCATTAAGTATTTATATAAAATCTAACTTAAAACATGAAACTTGAATAATATTTATTTTGATTTAGGCACTGTATTTACTTACCTTAGTCCTGATAAAGAAGTATCACAACTATTTGCTGTGGATATTTCTTTTATTTAATACAACCAAATGTTGTCTATTTTACTTCCAAATTCCATCATTTGTAATAAGGTGCGATACAAACAAATTATTACAACACACTGAAAGCAGATATTGAAAAACAGGGAAGCAAAATACTAAATCACACCGGAAGTGTTCATGATTCTGCAAATCTTTGAAACCTGGTAAAAAGACAGACATTTTGGTACAATACTGTATACATACATATATGCAAATAATTCCTCCCATTTCCTTTCATATATGGCAAACCAAAAATTAAAATGTTGTGAACCTACAAATGTAAATCATTAAATCCAGTAGCCATGTTTTATATCCAATTACAAGTTAAATTTGTGATTACCTTATAACAAAAGTACAGCAGCTGAAGTAATAAAAACCCAAACCATAAAATCTATCTCTGCTTCAATAATAATTGAGCAAGGGACATTACAATAGCAAGTAAAATGACAATCTAAGGAGTGAGCCTTTTAGGATCACGTGGGAACAGTGAAGTCTTTCTAATATTATCCAGGCCAAGGTAGAGCATCGTTACTCGTTCTAATCCAATTCCACCTCCAGCATGGGGAGGACATCCAAATTTGAAAGAGTCTATATATGACTGAATTGTGTCAATTGGAATACCATGTGCCTTTGCTCTCTCAACCAAAAAGTCTGGATCATGAATTCGCTGTGCTCCTGACAAAATCTCTTCTCCACGCATAAACATATCATAGGAATTACTCCATTTTGCATCTTCTGGGTCTGGCATTGTATAAAATGGTCGAACTGCCAAGGGGAACTTGTCTAAAATATAAAAGTCGGTGTCATACTTAGCTTTTACTAACCTCCCAAGTAGCTTTTCATTGGGTGTACTCAGGTCCTCTGTCTCATCCATCTCTATTCCAGCTTCTTTCAACATTTGAACACCTTCTCTGAATGTTAGACACAGTGGTGGATCAAGAAACTTGAATGGTTCTGATGGGAACTGCTTATTAACTGTAGCAATATCTACAGCATGATCATCACGAAGACCTCTGAAAATACTTGTGAACATATCTCCAATGGCATACATTGCTTCATGGTAATGATGCGTAAATGCCATCTCTAAGTCCAACCCCACAAACTCTGTAAGGTGTCTATGGGTGTTTGAATTTTCAGCTCTAAAAACAGGACCAATTGTAAATACTTTACCAAAATCAGATGCAATGGCCATCTGCTTATACAGCTGTGGGCTTTGTGCAAGAAATGCTTCTTTTTCAAAGTACTTCATTCCAAAAACATTTGCTCCACCCTCAGATGCTGCCGATATCAACTTTGGACACATAATTTCAATAAAACCTTTAGCTCTTAAGGCTTCTCTAAACTGGTGACATACACCTGCTTGTAATCTGAAGATTGCTTGGTTTGTGGGTGTGCGTAAGTCCAAGATACGGTTATCTAATCTGGTATCTTGATTTACTTTGACTTGGAGACCTTCAGGGTCATCAACATCTGGACGCATTGCATCCTCAATCTGTTAAAATAAATAATAAAAAAAAAATAAATGAACATGACAAATTTAAAGTAATTTGTATTTTTCTTAATGATACAAACCTTGAGCTCTTTATAGTATTAGGGAATATACTTTGGGCAAAGCTGGAAGACTAGCCTTACGACTTTTAGCGAGTAGCTACCCCACTGCTAGTTATTGGAGCGGTAAGGGTTAGTACTTAGTATTTGTGCTCACACATGCACACACCTGAGTTCTATCGTCACTTTTACTTGCAGGCAGGACTTACCAAGGGATAGGTGATGGCGGGCCAAATTTCTATAGAGCTTTAAATTTGTCCTTTGTTTCGACACTAAAAAAATACGAAACCTTTTGCTCTATATTAGGGAAGATTCACCCCTTAGGTGGGTGGAAATCCTAACCAACTGGCTGGCTTTTGACCTGGCATTTTCCACGTACGTGCTCTGCACGTATGAGGGAAAAAATTCTGACACCTCACTAAACTCTACATGCATTAGCACACTTTAGCGGCCTGAGCAATCTGTGTGATTATGTGATAGTAGCAGTGAGACGTGTCTATGTAAGAATTCTCAAAAATGTAGGAATCTTTGAACTAACCATAGACATCACCCAATCACACCCCGCCAGTTGGGTATAGGGACACAAGAAGTACATATCTCTACACCAGGTCCCACAAGGGAAATAGTTTTACCTGCAGACAGAGGAGGCCAGCTTGCAGAGTATCGTAGGTGCTGTTTCACCCAGAGAGGGGAAGATGAGAGAGAGAAAGAGCCAGTCATTCTTGTCATTCATCCCAGACTTCATTCAGGGGAACCTCTGCCATCTGCTACTTGTTCTTCAAGGAGCCTGAAGTGTCTAAATCATTTGTTGTGTAACCACCATAGGGCCAATGGAGAATGTCTCCATGTTCCTGTGGGTCACTTATTGTAGGTAGTGGGCGGTGAAGGTCGTCTGACGCTTCCATGCACTAGCTTGTACGACCAGCGTCACAGAGTACAATGGTTCTTCTTGCATGCCATGGACGTACTTATGCCCCCAACGTCATGAGCTCTATGTCTCTTCGTCTACAGATAAGTCTAAGGATTCAATGCCCGGTCTACGACCTTGTGAATCCACACAGAGATCAGGATTTTGGTGATCCTTCTCTTGATCTCCCCCGTGCTGCCACTCGGGGGCGAGCTCCTCCAGTTCTTTTGAGGTACCACCTAGAGCTCCAAACTGGACGAAGACTCCCAACCTGGAAGGGCTCTAATCTGGGATCCATATGCTGCCAGATTTTGGGTCTGGACACACTCAGGAATGAAGTAGAGTATTATCTGTTCGCAATCCTGGAATGGGAGACGTCAATGTCATAAGAAAGGGCATGATGTTCATCAATTCTTTCGGCCGGGGTCAAGGCATGCAGGAAGGTCTTCCCAAGTGTCAGGTGAAGAACTGATGTCAGATACAGCAGCACCAAGGGTGCTCCTTCCGAGATCACAATAAGCTGACCATGTTTCACATAGGTGGTCTAACCTCAGGCTCAGGGAAGGTACGTTGGAGACTCCATATGAGGATAGAAAAATCCAATGAAAAGGAAATCCCCTTCACATCAAAAGCTAGGCTCAAAGATGAGCAGTAGCCTTTGACTGACTAAAAGCTCCTCTTCTTGCTAACTTGCGCAAAATAACAGATAACTTTGGAGCTAAGAAATCTGCTGTCTTTATAAAAAACAACGGAAAAATACCATTTGGGTCTACACCTCCATAAGCATCAAGGTCCATCCACAGAGCTTTAATTTCACGAGATCGAAAAGCTAACCTAGTTAGTTTAGCCTCAAGAAAACAGGAATGAGGAAGTTCTAGTTTTTCATTACTCTGTTTACTGTCAAAAACATCAGCCAAAAGGGTTGCCTTTTCCTTTGGACAGTGAGAGACTGAGCCATCTGGTTTAAGTAAAGGAAGAACTGTTGCATCTACACCAAAGAGTGCAGATTTAAGGGTAGACCACCATTTATGTTCCTGAGTTATACCAGAAAGGGTTTCTTTTATGGCTAAATTGTACTCCTTTTCAGTTGAGGCATAAACTCTCTGAGCAAAAGCTCGAAGGTACGTATAGTTGTTCCAGGTCAAATCTGATCTGTTACCCTTCCAAAGGTGATAGGCCTCCTGCTTCTCCAAATAAGCACGTCTACAATCATCATTGAACCACGGTTTGTCCTTCACTCGGTACCTTAGCACACGAGAAGGGATACGCCTATCAATTATGTTGACTAGATTCTCATTCAAAGGGGAAACAGGATCTACACTACTATATAATTGTAACCAATTCAAGCACAAAAGATCATGCAAAATCCAATTCCAGTCTTGAGGGAAGTTCATTTTTAGCCAGGAATGCAGGATCTGGGTAATTTTAAGTGCTGTTACTGCTTTAAATAGTAGATAGTTGAACTAACATAGAAAACGTCACTGTTAGGCTCTTAAAGACCGCTAAATAATATAAAAACAGTCACAGCAGTTTTCATAGTTCATTTGCTAGGATTTATGTTATGTGAACGTTTACGTTAAATATAAGTATTTTAAAATGTTTTTATATACTTTAATTCTTATTTATAACAAAATAACATGTATTGTGTGCTTTTAACGTTATTCCAGTGATGTTTTGACTTCGATACTTGTGGATGACAAATGGAAAGTCAAATAAAATGACTCAAAATTGCATTTTTATTTATCCATGTATTACTTTTGACAACCGACGTAAATTCAAAACCAACTTAACTCGAAACAACGACGTAAGTCGAGGTATACCTGTAAATGAATCTGCCAAAAAACTTGTTAACATTAAATCTTGAGAGAGGGAATTAGCCCTATAAAATACTGAGAACCATATAACAAGGCCAGGATACCATGAATTCGTAAATTCAAGGGAAATCCTGACAATAGGAGGTATCCAATCGACCAACTTTAGAGGATAATTAATGTTCCTCTGATAAGGAGGAAGGGAATAGAGGCAGCTAAGGTGGCAAGGGGGGAGGCTCTCTTCTAATGAAAAAGAGAGAGGGGTACCCCTAACGTACTCACATACAAGGCTAGAACTCGAACCAACAGGACTGGAAGTATGGCTAAATGGTAAGTACTTCAGCCAGAGAGATTCCGACCAGGCAAAGAAGTTGAGACCCCATAGCAAGAGATACATAGCCCAGGATAATAAGCTGAAGCCAGAGACCAGGCAACTGCTAAGGCAGCAAAGGAGAACCCTCAAGGGATTCTATTTATTGCCTAGACAGGGTTAGGCTACAAAAAAACCCACTGTGCGGACTAGTCTAGCTTATATAGCGGTTAAGGAATACTCAGATACTAGAGAATGCAGACTAGATAGAAATTGTAGTTCCACGGACAGTGAAAATTTGTGGCCTAATTAGGAAGGGGAAAGGGATAGCTACTCTAAGATGGCAGAGAGAATGAATCCAGGGTAGGATCAATCACTCGTCCACCCAGAGCCAGACTGGATGACCCACAAGCTGTCCTGTCCGTCTATATAGCAACTGAAGATTCCTGATGCCAGGGAAACCTGGACTGGAAGTGTACTAGGTTCCACAGCAAGCAGGTCAAGACTAGCAAGGCAAAGGAGAGGGAAAGGGAAGGAATGGAGACTTAGAAAATGGTAAAGCATCAGGACAGGAAGACCTAACTGTAGTTTTAGAACCAGTAAATGTCATTCCAAGGGATCTACAGTAAATAGGGACAGAGAACGAATCCTCACAATTGGCTGCCAGCACACCAAAAACTAAAATGGAAGCCTAGCAAACGGGTAAGGCAACACGAAAGGAAGGTTTACCTGTCAATATTACGACAAGGTTGGTTTCATTCTAGGGGATCAAAAGAGTGTAGGAACAGGGAACAAGTCCCCACAACCAGTGCCACCTAGCCAGACACTAAGGCTAAGTAGATAAGGGAAATATTGTCGCACAAAGATGACTGTAAAACACCATCCACTGCTCCCAGAGGGTACCTTCAAAGCTGCAGCTCCCCATTTTGACGTATAAATAGCAAGGGAGGGGTGGCAGCCTCATGAGAACCTTGCAGTTACGTGGTAGAAGGTAAAGGTAGATTTATAAATATTAGCCAATCTTGGCCAAGGGCTAAGTGTCAGGTGCTAGCATAAGTCAAGACTGATGCAAGACAAACATGCAAAAAAGGGGCAAAAGTCTAACCTATAATCATTCCACAGTTGTAAAAGAATATATTTAACACACTTTTACAAGACTAGATAAAAATTAATATACAATACCGAGCAATTTGGACACATGAGCTACCAGCTTCGGCCATGCGGCGGCTAAGGACAATTAACGGACGCATAGTGCATAAACACAAGGGGGGAGACGCGAAACTCTCCACCACTAAAGGAAATGGTACACAACTTAAAGTGGAAGAAGCAGAAGCATCCATAGTCTCGAAAACACTCCCAAAAAAATTGAAAACAAGCAGAAAACTCCCGCAGCAATTAATAAAAATGGCACTGCTAGAAGGAATGGTTAACCAGCAAACATATTTACAGCACACTGGGATCGGAGTTGTAATGGGTCTTTTCTCCCACATATCCAATCCTTTCCCATATCCTTCGAGACAAGGCTAACTATTCGGGGAAGGATAGCCGTGTCTTGTTTTAAACAAGTTCCTGTTTCATACAAGATATATCTTGGGATATTCGCTGCAGGGGATAGAACCCTGTGATACCCTACAGGTAAAATTCTCTGGTTTATCAGTCGCAGAAATATCCCAAGTAGAAAGCTGCCTTTGAGGAACTTCCATCAGGACGACATGGCTCGAGCCCAAAAAGGTTTTTATTTCTTGTCCACAGAGAAGGAAGAAGCAGATGGTGAACAATCTTGTTTGGCCTTCATCTTACGCCTTGCATTATATATTTCCCACTGGGAAGGCAGCCATTCCCTACAAAAATCACAAGTAGAGGAAGGGTACACAGCTTACCTGGACAACTTGAGCAAACAATGGGAATTGACCTCGACCCAGGTCATGAAAGTGCCACACAGATGTCAATCAAGACCAGATCAGATCCTCATACTAACTTCAACAGCAATCATGATCATTCTCACATGAAGTGAAAAGGAAAAGCACAAGCATAACGCGGAGCAGTACAAAATACAGTAATACCTTGATACGAGTATAATTCGTTCCTGGACCGAGCTCGAAAGTCAATTTGCTCATATCTCAAGTCAATTTTTCCCATATAGGATAACTGACAAAATCAATGATAAAATAATAATGTAAAAAAAACATGTTTTTAACTGCTATGCTGTATAGATATACTATGAACACACATATACAATGATATAATAAATGATTACTGTGATATGAATTAAAATGTGGTTTTATTATAAAAATGTGGTTTTATTATGAGTTCTTACCTTCGAGACAGATGATAGTGGGCCGTTAAAGGCAGTATGTGTGAAGGAGGGCGCGAGGGAGAAAGGGAAGGAGAGAGAGTTGGACAGTACCCTATTAATACTGTTCCTTACACATAGCATAACACTTAAACTTGAAATTAACTTAACTGAACTTAGGTTTATTTTCTTAACATTTTATTCTTTTCAACTTCTTTTTTTCTTTACTTTTTTCGATCGTCGATGTACTCCCTTCATAATGGCATACCACCTTACTCACACAGACAACACACTTATGTTTCTCTATAATTTTATGCTTTATCTCCATCGAGATTATGCGTTTTTTCTTCTCACTACCAACCTTACCACTCACTTTCTTAGGACCCATCAATTTTTACAAAGAATGTTCACAAATGTGGTGAAAATCAATTAAATAACATAAACACAACATGGGAGATGTGTAGAGAAGTCAACAACCGACCATGTGAATTGAACAAATGATGCAGGCTTAGAGCACTCCCTATTGCTAGACCATCTAGCTTTAGCGTCTGTAATTGTACTCATATCTCAATGCAAAATTTTCCTCAGAGGCTGGCTTGTATCTTGGAATGCTCGCATGTCGAAGTATTACTATATGTTTGCCTGCTATGGCGACCAGATGAGTGGAGCTGTGACACTGACTCTGCCACTCCTCTCCAGCGTGGGTGGGATAGCTGGTAACCATAAAATGTCCCTAGACTCCCACAATTTCTTTAATTCAGGTCGTAACTAAATATCTTAGGAGTAAACCATATAAATGACAAGAGTTTGTATTCGCGTAGGAACCAACCTGGAATAAGGAGCTCAGACGAGTAACTTATCTGACAAACCAAATTTTCTGAGCATAATGGAATATCATATTGTCTGAAGGCAAAGGTTTCTTATATTGCCATGCAGTCCATGAATACTGGCAAAGTCTAGGATTCACTGGTCCTGGATTTTGCTCAATATCTCCAGACAGAATAAGAATTAAAAGCAATAAGTCACACCATACTTAAAAAGAAAAAAAAATGGTGTTTATAAAATTATGGCATGTTTATTTCATAAAGTGAAAGCAAGTTATGAATACTTTTCTAGTTTATTATGTACAGTACAGGGAACATAGTGTAAGTCACTTTACCATGTAAGGCAAAAATTCACCTAGTTTACATTGAAAACTGCCTTACGTCAGGTCTCTTGGAACAATTCCCGACATAGGGTGGGGCATTACTGTTATGAAGTGTATTACATATGCACCTGTTATGCACTGCATTAGAGAAAAACTATAGGTACAGTAATACTCCACCTTACATCATTAATTGGTTACAAGAGATTTTCGCCTTATAAAGTGACTTATAATGTATGATCCCTATACACATACTGTACTCAACACAAAAAGTATACATAACCTCGTATCATTTCATAAAAACTAGACACCTACATTAATAAGCCTCCATGTGAAGTACAGTACTATACAATACACCACTTACTCATTTTTTTCTGATGTAAAAACTGATCTAAGGTTGGGAAAAACAACAAAAAGTAATTTTATTTTAACAATTAAGGATGAGGGACATAAAGTCACAACTAACGTATGTCAAACTGACGTAAAGGGACATTACTGTACAGTATATACTAAGTATTGTCACTGAAAACTTATTGCAAAAATCACACTTTTGTGATAAATAATTTCAACCGAACTAAATGATAATCAGTTTTAGTACTGCTTCCCTTTTTCCTTAACTGTACAGTATTAAAGGTTATAATTTAGAATATTTTCAACAACAATTGAATTTATATAATTTTAATCCATAAAAACATTTACATTTTAAAGAATAAAGTAGATAGTATGCAGCAGCTAAATATATAAAGTGAGGATCACTTACTTTTCCAATTTAAGGATTTTAAAATAAGCTTGACAAAATACATTTAATGAATCATAAGCAATCTAAATACTACACTGCCATTTTCTCTAGTATTAATATACAAAAACCTTTAAAACAAAAGCAAGATAGCTAAATGATGAAAAAAAAAATATATAAAATTTCTATATCCCTTACCTGTAATGGAAGTCTAGGTAGGGCTGCTGAGACCACAAACACATCTGTTACATGAACTTCCACATCTTGCACAGTACATGCTTCAACTTTTTGCCCAGCTACAGCAACCTTTAAAGGAATCATATAATAGGGTAAACTTAGGCTATGCATATACTGTAGTACTAGGTATGCTAACTTTCAGTAATCATACACAATGAATTTAACTTGAATGAACTTTAGTTTATAGATTTTACATTTGATAAAATGGCAAATTTTGGAAAATAATTTGTATTTTTCCTAACTATACCTCAGCCCTTTACATAGGATAGATATCAGCAAAGCTGGAGTACTCAGTAGTTACACTTTTAAAATGTTATTTTCATTACAGAATAAATTTTTTAACATACTTACCCGGTAGTTATATATATAGCTTACGTCCCTGACGTCACGGCAGAAAATTCAAAACTCGTGCCAATCGCCGATTGGATAGCCAGGTGTACCACCTGCATGTCCTTCAGTGAGGTACCTGGAACCATTCCATGATTCTTCAGATCTTCCATGCCTCTAGTCTCTAGAGGGGAGGAGGGTGGGAATTTAATTATATATAACTACCCGGTATGTTAAAAAATTTATTTTATAGTGAAAATAAAATTTCTAAACATAAGACTTACCCGGTAGTTATATATATAGCTGATTAACACCTTTGGTGGAGGGTTAGAGACAGCCAATATAGTTGGAATTCTGCTTAAGAGTTAATAAAAACTAGCTTAAGGGTTTGTACCTGATAAGGAAGCTGACTTCAATGATTCTCTGCCTCATTATGTCCGCTTTCCTTATGAGATCCAGCGATCCTCTCAGGGGGCTAAAGACCTTTAAGAGCTGTCAAACTGGTGTACAAACCTCTATGTGACAGAGCCTCCTCTAATACCCAGTTCCGGGCACTCTCAAGGAACAAAATTGACCAACTGACCAAATCAATGATTGCGGAAGACTGTCGCAATCTCCACAAGACAACCATAAAAAACAAATTAAAAGTTCCAAGAGAAGAAAAAAGGTATTAGGATTATGGGAATGTAGTGGTGGATCCTTCCCCCACTACTGCACTCGCTGCTACAAATGGTCCCAGAGTGTAGCAGTCCTCATAAAGAGTCTGGACACTTTTCAAATAGTGTGAAGCGAACACATATTTGCTCCTCCAAAAGGTTGTGTCCATAATGCTCTGCAACGATCTATTCTGTTTGAAGGCCACTGAGGTTGCTACAGCTCTAACTTTGTGAGTCTTGACCTTTTAAAAGTCTAAAGTCTGTCTCACCACAATGTGCATGAGCCTCTCTTATTAAAAGTCTGATGAAGAATGAAAGGACATTCTTTGACATCTGCAAGGAGGGCTTCTTGACCGAGCACCACAGGGCTTCTGACTTCCCTGGCAACTCTTTCGTTCTGTCCAGGTAGAACTTCAAGGCTCTTACTGGGCAAAGGACTCTCTCCAACTCTTCGCCAGCCACATCCGAAAGATTCAGAATTTCAAAAGCCTTAGGCCAAGGTTGAGAAGGGCGTTCATTCTTGGCGAGAAAGCCCAACTGCAATGAGCATATAGCTTTGTTATCTCGAAAACCAACGTTTTTACTAAAAGCATGGATTTCACTAACTCTCTTGGCTGTTGCCAGATTAACCAAGAAAAGGGTCTTCATCGTGAGGTCCTTAAGAGAAGTTGAGTGCAAGGGATCAAACCTGTCACTCATAAGGAACTTCGGGACTATATCCAGATTCCACGCTGGTGAATCCTGGTGACGTTGCTTTGATGTATCAAAAGATTTAAGAAGTTCCTGTAGGTCTTTATTATTTGAAAGGTCCAAGTTTCTGTGCCTGAATACAGTTGCCAACATACTCCTGTATCCCTTGATGGTGGATGATGAAAAATTGCTCTTCCTTCGCAGATATAATAGGAAGTCAGCAATCTGAGTTACAGAGGTACGGGATGAGGAAATAGCGTTGACTCTGCACCATTCTCCAAGACCCTCCCACTTGGATTGATAGACCCTGATGGTCAAAGGCCTTCTTGCTCTTGCAATAGCTCTAGCTGCCTCCTTCGAAAAGCCTCTAGCTCTTGTGAGTTTTTCGATAGTCTGAAGGCAGTTAGCTGAAGATTTTGGAGACTTTGATGGTGCCTTTCCAAGAGGGGCTGTTTGAGTAAATCTACTCTTAATGGGAGGCTTCTTGGCGTGTCCACCATCCACTCCAGTACCTCTGTGAACCATTCTCTTGAGGGCCAAAAGGGGGCTACTAGAGTCATTCTGGTCCCTTCGCTTGACACAAACTTTTGTAACACCTTGTAAAGAATCTTGAACAGTGGAAAAACGTACACATCCAGATTGGACCAATCTAGCAGGAAAGCGTCTGTGTGGACTGCTTCGAGATCTGGCACTGGGGAATAATAAGTCTCTAGCCTCTTTGTCTTCGAGGTCGCGAAAAGGTCTATGCACGGGCGACCCCAAAGTCGCCACAGACTCTTGCAAACTTCTTGATGGAGTGTCCACTCTGTGGGTAGGACTTGACCTCTCCTGCTAAGGCTGTCTGCCATCACATTCTTCTCCCTTTGGATGAACCTTGTAATCAGAACTACATTTCTTTCCTTTGCCCAGATGAGGAGATTCCTCTCCGTCTTGTAAAGGGATATCGAGTGGGTTGCCCCTTGCTTGGCAATGTAAGCCAATGCTGTGGTGTTGTCGGCATTGACCTGCACCACTTTGTTCAGAACTGACCCTTCGAAGTTTCTTAGGGCCAACAGGACTGCTAACAATTCCTTTTGGTTGATGTGGAAGTTCTTTTGAACCTCTGTCCACAACCCCGAAACTTCCAACTTGCCCAGTGTTGCTCCCCACCCCGAGTCCGAGGCGTCGGAACACAACACAAGGTTTGGGTTCTTCTGTTCTAAGGGGTAACATTCTTGAAACTTGTCTAGATCGTTCCACCACTGAAGGCAACTTCTTATGGATTCCGTAACTGGAATGCATATCGTCTCTAAATCCTTCTCCCTGTTCCAATGATGATTGAGGTGGAATTGGAGAGCTCGAAGATTCAGCCTTCCTAGAGAGACAAACTGTTCCAACGAGGAGAGGGTTCCCAACAGGCTCATCCACTTCCTCGCAGAACACTTCTGCTCCTTTAGAAAAGATTGCAGTTTCAGGATGGCTTGCTCCGTCCTTAAGGGAGACGGAAAAGCCCGAAAAACTCGACTCTGAATCACCATCCCCAAACAGAGTATCTTTTGTGATGGTGTCAAAAGAGATTTGTCCTTGTTGACAAGAAGACCCAATTCTTCTGTTAATTTCAAAGTTATCTGAAGATCCTTCAGGCAGTGATCTTAAGAGCGAGCTCTGAGAAGCCAATCGTTTAGATACAGGGAGGCTCTGATGCCTCTTGAGTGGAGAATCCTTGCTACATTGAGCATAAGTTTCGTAAATATTTGAGGGGCGGTGCTGAGGCCAAAACACAGACAGGGCTCAAATCTGAAAAACTTCCCCCTTGAAGACGAACCTCAGATAATGCTTGAAGCTCGGATGAATGGGGATGTAAAAGTAAGCGTCCTGGAGGTCTAATGAGACCATCCAGTCGCCCTTTCTTACTGCTGCAAGAACTGACTTTGAAGTCTCCATAGAGAACTTCGTCTTTTGGACAAATGTGTTGAGTATACTTACGTCCAGAACTGGACGCCATACCCCTGAGTTCTTGGGAGCCAGGAACAGGCAGTTGTAAAAACCTGGTGACTGCAAGTCCTGCACCCTCTCTATGGCCCCCTTCTCCAACAAGAGAGACACTTGGAGTTGTAAAGCTTGCCTCTTTGACTCCTCTCTGTATCTGGGAGAGAGATCTACTGGGGTTAAAACCAAAGGAGGTTTCCCTATAAAAGGGATTTTGTAACCCTCCTTCAGAAGTTGAACTGACCAAAGGTCTGGCCCCCTCATCTCCCACGCTTGCCAGAAGTTGTGTAGTCTGGCTCCTACTGCCTGAAGGCGAAAGCAGTCAGACTCTGCTTCGCCCTGTCCTAAATCCTCATCTCTTTGCTCTTCTTCCATCAGGCCTAGAGCTACCCCTGCTGGAAGTCTTCCCTCGAAAGGGCTGAGAAAACTTAGGGAAAGGTGTTTCATCCTTTGGTTTGCAGCTAGAGAAGGAGGATGGTAGGACCTTTCTTGCCGTCTATGAGACCAGATCTTGGGTGGCCTTCTGAGTCAATGCGGAAGAAATCTCTCTAATCAGATCTTGTGGAAAAAGAGAGGAAGACAGCGGAGCAAATAACAATTCCGATTTCTGAAAGGGAGTAATCCCAAGAGACAGAAATGAACACATCTGAGCTCTCTTCTTAAGTATTCTGCTGCGAAAATCACTGCCAACTCATTCGAACCGTCTCGTAACGCCTTATCCATACAGGACATGATATGGATTAAACTAGAAGAGTCACAGTCTTTATGAGCAAAAACCTTCTTGCCCAAAGCTCCCAGAGTCCAATCGAGGAAATTGAAAACCTCGAAGGCTCAAAAAACGCCTTTGAGAAGATGGTCTAACTCTGAAGAAGACCAGAGAACCTTGGTCTTCCTCATGGCCGATTGTCATGGAGCGTCTACTAGACTTGAGAAATCTCCCTGGGCAGACGCAGGAACTCCCAAGCCGAGAACTTCTCCCGTATCATACCAGATACTAGATCTAGATGCTAATCTAGTCGGAGGGAACGCAAAGGCTGCTTTCCCTTGGTCCTTCTTGGACTCCATCCAGTCTCCCATCATCCTAACAGCTCTTTTTGATGATCGTGACAGAACCATTCTGGTAAAAAGAGACTTCTTCAACGTCTTCCCAAGTGTGAATTCTGATGGTGGTGAACGTGGAGCAACTGGCACAAAAGAATCTGGAAACTCATCGTTAAAAATTTTCATGAGTTTCTTCAGAACCACTGAAGGACGAAACGACTTAGAGTCTTCTCCTTCTGATAACTCCTCAAACAGTTTGACAGGGGAAAGGAGATCGTCAATGCCTTCCTCTGACAAAGTCCCTTGATGCTCGGTGAAACGCTCGCAATCCAAGCGATCGGAACTAAAGAGTTCTTGATCTCGACTCTTGATTTGAGTAAGTTCATCATGAAGTCTTAGCCTCGCATCCTCAAAGTCATGATCCCTTTCTTGATTTTTGTGTAAGGAAGCTCGACGCTCGGTGACACGTCCCGCATAACACTCGACATCGCGTCCTTCTTGACGCTCGATGCCGCGTACCGCTAGACGCTCGACGCCGCGTACCGCTTGACGCTCGACGCCGCGTACTGCTTGACGCTCGACATCCTGCCTGGCTGTTCGCCGCTCGACGTCGCGTCCTGGAGGATGTTCGACATCACGTCTCGCTGGACGTTCGACGTCCTGTATTGTAGGACGCTCGACGTCACGTCTAGATGGATGCTCAACGTCACGCTTTGCTGTACGATCTAGAACACGTCCTGTAGGACGTTCAACGCTTTTATTAGGACGTTTGGCACATCGCTTTGTAGGATGCTCAACGTCACATATGGCAGGACGTTCGAAGTCTTATTTCGCTGGACGTTCAAGATCACGTCCTGTAGGACATTTAACGTCACGTTTACAAGGACGCTCGGCGCTTCGTGCTGTTGGTCGCACGACGTCACGTCTGGTCACTTGACACTCACGGTCACGACTGGCTGCTTGACGCCTGGCGTCACGTTTGGTTGCCTGACGTTCGGGGTCAAGATTATGCCCACTTTCCTTATTAGAAACAGTTTTAGGACATTTAACGGGAAAGACGTTCAAACGTTCATCCTCAAGAGTCTCACAACTCACCGCCTTGCGCCGCTTGGCGTCCAGAAAGGAAGCTTCCTGACGTTCAGGATGTAGGCACGCTGCCCTTTTATTGTCTGTAGCTTGGTAGCATTGCATAAATGAAGAGAGTCTCTGCTGCATCTTTTGTAGCATATTAAGATTCGGATCAATGTGATGTGATATAGGTGACGCCACGTCAATCACAGGTTCGCTTTCCATGCCGCTCAAAGAACGCTCAGAGCGTCCAGAGGGCGAAAACCAATCTGATGGCGGAGGAGGAGCATAAACCGAGGTCATGCCCGGTTCAGACAACTGCCCATCAACTGGATGATTCTTTACAGAATCCAACGTCCTCGCAGGACGTTTGGCAGGGGAGCTCTCTTTGGTGGAAGGAAAACGCTCTGGACTCCTCCAATGGCTACAACTAGGAGCTTGCAGTGTCCTAGTAGGACGCTGGTTGACTTTATCCATTGTCCTCTTAAGAGGTCTGGACGCTTGATGCCAGCCTCTTTTAGGTACTGCGTCATCCGAGGATGATGAAACCACCTTAACCTCACCTTTCATATGGTGATGGCGAACGTCCTGGGAAACGTCAACAGGAACGCTCGAGAGGACGTCTGCTCGGGAGCTAAAGCCTCTTGTTTCCTTTCGTCGTTCGACATTCCTTCTCCCAGGGGTTGGGGAGCTTGGAAGAGGTCTAAGACTAGGAGAACGACAAGCCCGAGAAGGCGCACCCTCCACTGCACTACATAAGTTCACTGCACTTCTAGCACTGCTACATTTTAACTGCATCACATCTGACATTAATTGCGTTCTGTCCGCAGCGATAGATTCAACCTTCGCGCCAAAAGCTTGAATAGCCACCATCATATCTTTAAGCGTAGGCTCATTAGCAGTAACCATAGTGGGATCAGAAACTACCACTACAGGGGAAGGAATAGGTTTGGTGACATGGGAAGAGGAAAAGTCTCTGGAAGAACGAGAAGAACTATGTCTCAACCTATCTCTTTCTAGTTTACACGTATAGTGGTCAAACTCTAGCCACTCATTCTCAGATAATAGAATGCATTCGTCACACCTATCACCCAACTCACATACTTTACCTCTGCATTTAACGCAGAGTGAATGTAGATCACTTGAGGCCTTAGCCAAACGGGTCTTACACCCACTCACACATACACTAAAAGTTAAAGGGGGGGTGGCCATTTTGAAAAATTTGTAAAAGAGATCAACAAGCAAGGGTCAAAATATCAAAATCAAAAAGTAAATCAAGAGTATCCAATAGAAAATCCAAACAAGCGAGAGTCAAAACCAAATTATTGTACATCACCAAATTAACAGCAATAATATCAGGTAATTAGCGAGTAGAATATCCAACGATGTCGCCGCTAGCGGTGGCAGGGAAGATCTGAGGAATCATGGAATGGTTCCAGGTACCTCACTGGAGGTGGTACACCTGGCTATCCAATCGGCGATTGGCGCAAGTTTTGAATTTTCTGCCCTGACGTCAGGGACGTAAGCTATATATATATACTGTAACTACCAGGTAAGTCTTATGTTTAAAAACAAGGTATAAATAGGTGACCGGTAGTTACCGGCCAAGAGCGGGTAAGCCCTAGCCCCTGCTTGCTCACTGAGCAGTTAATCTGATTGTAATAGGCACTTCCAGAGGGTAGTCAATGGCAAGAAAGTTTGAGTAAAGGACCCAGGTCGGTATGGTTAGGAAATATAAATTATTTTCCAAAATTTGTCATTTGTTCCTACACTAATACAAAACTTAGTCCTTTACATTGGAGACTCAAGCTAATGTAGGAGGAAGTTCCTATTCCAACTGGCTGGATACTTATCCCAGGATACCAAAAAAAAATTTAACCCTTGTAATAGGTGTACAGTTAAGGTTCCTTACACCACATTAATAATACCAGCAGGTCCATGGCCAGTTCCTGCCATATCCAGCCACCTCCCAGAAGTAATTGCACTACAGAGGATTCTTACGGAATGGCAGGGTCGTGATTAAATCCCTGACATCATAAGCTCTAACCCGAAAGCTACCTGTACCAGAAGGTAAGATGGTGAAAGATTAAAGTTAATAACTTCCCTCAGCCAAAAGAAAATCGTATTCTTAGTCATCATCTTCTTAACTCTTCCAGTCCTGACAAAGAGGTGCTGCAGATGAGGTCGAGTTGCTTGTGTACATTTACGAGAGCCTCAAGTGGAAAATAGCTGATCAGGGTTATCAGTTACTTAAGGCTCACAAACTGAAATGAAGAAAACCTGGAATTGAAAACCGACAAATTCTCGGTTTGGGTATAAACTCGAGGATGAAGGAGAATGAGACCTCACTCCAATGCTTTGTACTGTATGCGTGACACTAATGGAGAGACCAAGAAGCTCACTAACCCATTTGGATGAGGTTAAGGTGAGCAAGAAAAGTTTTGAAGCTAGGTCCGTGTCTCAGGCAAGCCTCGAAGGTTCATAAGGTGCCCTTTTAAGAGAACGTACGGCATTGGTTACAGCCGAGGGTGGCAGTCTCACATCTCAGGCTAGGACTGCGCAAAACTTTGCATGAACATAGTGTGTTCCTCCAAAGAGGAAACAACAATTCCTTTAAGACTAAAGACTTGGTTCAAGGCTGAGCAATAGCCTTATACTGCTGACACTGAAAGGAGTTTTTCTCTTCATTGATATAGTAAAAATTTAGCTACTAACAAGATAAAGACCCCAAGAAGAGTCACATACCTCCCCCGACACCTAGCGCAGATGACACACTTGGCTTGATACACGGATGTTGAAGACTTCTGGAGGCATCCAGACATATCTCTCACTACCTTACGTGAAAAGCCTTTTACTGAGAAGAGATACTGAATAACCTTCACGTGTGAAGCTGTAAAGATTCCACCGAGATGTGGAATATTTGGACAAGTGGATGGCACAACAGCTCAGGGAGAGGAGGCCAGTCTCTTGGAGTCTCTATAAGAGAAAGTAGAAGGTCCTTATACCATTCTACAGGGGGCCATTTCGGGGATACTCGAGTCATATTGAGATTGGAATGTAGCGTTCTCCAGTATGTAGAACCTCCACTACCTGGAGAGGGGAAGTGGGGGCAGAATTTTACTTGACCTACTGGAATAGATGAGTTCTCAGATCCACAAATCTGATTGTCCACAAAATCCAGGGCCATGTCCACGAGATCTGACCATGGTATCTCTAAGGAGGGGCTTGAATCTTAAGGAGCACTGAAGTGCTGATCAATGACTGAGGGCAAGGACCTTTACGAACGAACTCTCAGACTTACGGTAGTCTGCCTCAGCAGGCACCAGACCACAATCTGGTATCCCAAAAACATCCTGACACAAAGCAGCCTTGTGCCTTGACAGGTCTGAAGGCGAGACAACATGCTCCACAGACAGCTCTCCTCAACGGGCATGACCCTTCTGTCCCAAGGACAGATCAGGGAACATAATCTGGGGCTGAAGAAGGCCAGGCCATGCCAATAACAACAGGAGGGGAATTCCTGTCATGGGACCCAGCAGAGACAGATGTACAGTACTAGATAATTCTCCCCTGGGGTCAGGCCAGTGGGACAACTACGTAATCGTGCTCCAGCAAGTTCTTTCGCTTCCTGTTCTTGCAAGAGTGCAAGGACAGCCTTGAATGGTGCAATCCACTCTACCAAGCTAAATGACAACTCAATGACAGAGGGAGGAGCTGGTGTCTAAACTCCTGAATGGAAGCGAGATGGAGGTTGCCAAAGCTCTTCAATCAACTTTGAAACAGAGATACTTCTGTCCCGGCGGGGAAGCTGGGGTATTGGGACCCAGCCCGAGGGAATTATGGCCCAGGCTTCACACGGTCGGAAACCAAGGGTGCTGTCCATCCCCTTGAAAGAGAGGTGGTGTAAAAAAAAACCCTATTCTTGTGACTACAGCTGGCCTTCCTGGACTTCTTTGACCTCTTCCTTTTCTTATTCTTTATCTCAGAAGAAGCATGAGAATCATAGTCAGTAAACGAGGAAGAGGAGGAGGATGAAAAAGAACAGTACGCATGCTACTTCCTCTTCCTGACTCTCCTTAGGTCAAACTTATCATTTGCAGCCAGCACAGTCACGGGTGAAGAGCTTCTAGCCTCCGAAGAGGTACGGAGAACACTAGGGGTTTCCCACAGACCAGTGAGGCCTGAAAAACTACCTGATGCAGATTCAAGGGCTCCTAGATAATTGTAAACAATCATAACCCCTACAAGCCGAACAGGAATATAGATCCACAGCCAATTTAGCCATAAACCAGTTGCAGCGTCCACCCCTCACAAACAAACAGAAACTTCTCGCTTCCATTCTATCTTAAAAAACAAATAATTTCCTGCAAAGTGGAAGAAAATGAGAAAGTTTCATAAGGCGTTTACAGGACATCTATACACATCAGAGCCCAGCCCCCCTCCCCCCCCCACCCCCGGCAAACTAAGTGATTTCCTTTCAATTGGCATCAATTATAATGGTAGTATTCCATTAATCAAAATATCAAGAAATGATACAAAGTACTTCTTGGGAGTATATCGGTTGTTATGAGTACTAAGTAACGTAAATTTGATTCTACAACTAAGACAGAATATCATATTTTACGCGAATTTAATTTTCTTTGTTTCATCTCTGATAGTAGATCGATATTTATCTAATGAAAGTACACAGTAAGAACAAAAATTTTCTTAAAAGTAATATATTTTCTTATACTGTACATTATAAAAAAATAAAATACTTTTGCTGGGTAAGTAAAAATTTTTCTTGCAAGAAAAATATAGAATGGCTTTACATATTCCACACATTCTTTGCAATGGTTTTACATACAGTATTTTACAAGTCATTCTTTGCAGAGTTCATATTACAGCGCACATGTATGGGGATGTCATTTATCGGGCGGAAGGAGAGTGCCAAATTGAGTGATTTCCTGTCCATTATCTAGTAATCTTACTATTCCCATCATCGAAACATTGAGTACACGATACCAACTATTTCAGTAGTTTGTATCAGTTGTTATGAATAGCCTCCAGTACTGTTATAAGTAGCCTACAGTACTATTTACTAAAAATTACGGAAAAGAAGTACTGTTTATCTTTTTACGTTATATTTCTGGCAGAAAGCAAGTCAGCAAATCGGGTGATTTCCTCTCGATACTCCAAGTAATATTAGTATTCCCCTTTCCGGAACAATGCGTAATGATACCAAGTACTGTACTGTATATCTACTAATATCTGAGAGAGAGAGAGAGAGAGAGAGAGAGAGAGAGAGAGAGAGAGAGAGAGAGAGAGAGAGAGAGAGAGAGAGAGAGAGAGAGAACGAACTATATGAAAACTGATATCTTGTAACATTTTGCTGCCGATTTAATAAAGATATTTTGAATAAGCTAACTAATTATTTAAATGATACACCTTGTTATTTGTATGTCAGCATATTTGCAATACCGTAGCATGATCCTGAGATCAGCTGATGACTACCAAAAGTAAAACAAAAGCAATTATGATAGCCTATAACATTTTGGTGCTGATTTAATGAAGATATTTTGAATAAGTCAAGTAATTATATAAACGATACACCTTGTTATTTGTATGTCCGCATATTTGCAATACCGTAGTGTGACCTTGAGATCAGCTGATCACTACCAAAAGTAAAACAAAAGCAATTGTTGATTATTGAAATGCCCCCAAAATTGAAAAATAGAATACAATCATGCTATAATAAATCACAATTAAACACAATAATGTCTAAAGAAATATGAAGACTTAAAAATAAACTAAGAATGAAATACTGTATGAAGCTTTAAAAATGAACTACCCAAACATACACACATATTTAGAAAGAGAGAGAGAACGTATTTGTATGACAACTAATAATAACGGCTATAAACAAAGGCTATGAAAACTATGATACCCAATAACATATTGGTGCTTATATAATAATTATCATGAAGATATTTTGAATAAGTTAAAAAATCATATAAACGATACTCTTTGTTATTGGTATGTGAGTATTCTCTTAATATGGTAGCGGTACCCTGAGATCAGCTGATCACAACCAAAGGTAAACAAAAAAGTCAGTAATTGTTGACTGTTAAAATACCTCCAAAACTGAAAAATAGAACTTTAAGACCACCTGTTCACTGTGATGACGTCACAAATCTATAGTAAATAGTACAATAATAGGACAACTATTTTCTTAGAAATAATCTATTTTCTTGTATAAAAATGAACTAATTTATCTTGGTACTTTAGGATTTTCTTTTATTGATGATATACAGTATCCATTCTAAATAAAAATTATATTAAAGAAAAGTTTTAATATCTGTTGAATTCACACACTACCATGTCTGGTGACGTCATATTTCTGGCGAAGCTGCAGAAAAAGCGGGCAAATTAAGTGAGTTCCTTTCAATAGGCTATCAATTAATGGTAGTATTCCATTAATCAAAATATCGAGTAATGATACAAAGTACTTCTTGAGAGTATATAGGTTGTTATGAGTACTACATAACGTAAATTTGACTCTACAACTAGGACAGAATATCATATTTTGCGCAAGTTTAATTTTCTTTGTTTCATCTCTGATAGTACATCAATATTTTTCTAATGAAAGTACACAGTAAGGACATAAATGAAATACTGTATGAAGCTTTAAAAATGAACTACCCAAACCTACACACACTCAGAAAGAGAGGGAGAACGTATTTGTACGATAACTATTAATAACGGCTATAAACAAACAGTATGAAAACTATGATACCCAATAACATATTGGTGCTGATATAATATTCATCATGAAGATATTTCAAATAAGTTATTGGTATGTGTGCATTCTCTTAATATACTGTTAAAATACTTCCAAAACTGAAACATACAATGCAAATATGCTTCAATAAAGCATATAATATCCTATGAACAGAAAACCAAAATAATGATACACAGTACGAAAATACTGATAAAATATGACAGATTATTACAGTATCATGACATGTATAATAAATCTATAGAAACTTCACTTTTCAAGTTCAACATACATTCAGATCATGTTGCGATGCGTCCCTATCTTGACAACAACCTGTAGTATCTTCAAGCATAGAACTATCATAGTGCCAATGTGACCAAATTAAAATCAAGAATCGCGCTCTCGTCTATAAGACAAAATCTTATCATCACATAAGGCAGCAAGAGCTATAATTGTCCCGGAATGTTCTTCTTTGCAGGATGCTGCCAGCAATATCAAGTTTATAAATAAATGTTTGATGGTGGCATAAAAAGAAACTATGCTCTACCTACTCCATCAGCAAGATTTGATTTTGATATCCAGCTAGAGTACAGCAAATTCAAATCAGTAGATACTTTTTTGTGATATGAGTCTGATGTAGATTTGGAAAGAATACTAATATTTACCTCATTACCAGGACTTGAAGACCTAGTTAAATATACTAATTCGGCTAGATATATATTTTATATATTATCAGTTATATACAATTCACATTCAAACTGGCAATTTCAGTGTATCTTATGTGTTTGCAATATTACCCACAAACAAAGAGCTACATATGAATGGTCGTTTACTCAGCTAATTGCTCCTTGCCCTAAAATTCAGCCCGAAACGTATATCATAAACTTTGATAAAGCTCCAATGAATAGCCTTATTTCAAAATTTCATGACTTAGAAGTCTCTGGTTTATTTCAATAAAAAGGAGAATGCTGAAGATATAAAAGAGTGGGATGGATTGCACACCGATACTTGGGGAAGCATGCATACATCAGCATTTGTTGATCATGGAATTCAGAATAAAATATTTTTGGTGGGAGGAGCCTTTTAAGCTTAAGCCAATAAGGAAG
This sequence comes from Palaemon carinicauda, assembly GCF_036898095.1. Classification (NCBI taxonomy): domain Eukaryota; kingdom Metazoa; phylum Arthropoda; class Malacostraca; order Decapoda; family Palaemonidae; genus Palaemon; species Palaemon carinicauda. The sequence continues at coordinate 94,851,860 of NC_090728.1, forward strand.
TGGAAATTGAGTAGTTTCTAAGCACAGGTTTTATGGCACATTAGGTTTCACTCAGATCCTAAGCCTCAACTCAAGCTGTATTATTTTTGCAGAGGTAATCTTCTGCTAAAGTCAATCTATTCATATTTTCAAATAGTTACAATTAGGGCATCCAGTGAAAGTGATAGCAATAAGAAACCATTTGACTAGGATCTAAAAAATCAAAGAATGATTGATTATTGCAAGACTCCTTTGTGTGAATTACAGGAGGAAGGGCCAAAATTAATCCACGGAGAAAGATTTATATGCACCAGATATGTATAATCATCCTAATTCAAGTATCTTTATTTTAATGAAATATAAGACCAATGAGTCACATTTCTCAATGCTCATAGGACTCATCCAATAAGATTTTTTTCTTAATTGAGAGGTTAAAACTGGTAAAAGGAAAAGCTCCCTGATGTTAGACAGCCAAGTGGAGAGATCAAATGTAGCAACTGAAAAGTTAATAGCAGAAGGCATTCCGGCTTGGGTTGAAAGGAAGGCACAAAGAGCCTTAATACAGCACTGTATACTTGAGTGAGTAAATGTAGATTCAATAAAACATAATTGCTTCAAGAATATACTGTTCTGAATACCAAGTCAATAATTTTTCTTCATTACCTTGATAATTATTTCCCTTATAGATCATCTTTATATAATACAAACAACACTATAATACACCTACCTTTCCCTTAACATCAATGAGACTTTCTTTAGTGATGTTACACACAAATTTAATCATCTGCTTGGACACCTCCTCTCCTACAGCAATAACACATTGAACAGTGTACTGTCGGTCTCTCAAGACAAAGAATGCTTGTTTGCCTGAAAAGAAAGTTCTCAATTCAAGATTTTATCTACTGGCAATACTGTAGTGCATCTTCTAAAATTACTAACTAAAGATAATATTAAAAAAAAAAAAAACAGAATAACTTTTTGTAAGTCATTTGCCATACTTATACTAATATCTCCATTTCATTTGTAGCAAAACGGTCCCCAACAAATATTTTCAAAGATGAGCTACCAGGGATAGGTGACAGAGTATAAGAACGATCCAACATATTTTGGCCATCAAACTAATCTGACCTTCATTTATAACATCTCTGACAGTGTAATAGGTTTGTATAAAAAAATCAATTTTGGTTTCACTACAAACCTATTATTATAGTGCATAAATCTCTATCTAGGTAGGCAGAATTGAATTGTAGTATATGTTTAGACCTCCAGGTGAAATAAGAATCATGTCCCATTACTCTATGCTCCATGCAACCCTGTGATCTGCTTAAGCTACATTATCATTATTATTATTATTATTACTATCCAAGCTACAATAAAAATAATAAAAGCCATCCAATACTCTGGAAGTCAGGAAGCTGTGTATGCAAGACTGAACCCTGTGAATTGAAAGAAGCTTTAGTTTTATATCCTTGAACACACTATGAGAGCTCATAGCATTAAAACAAAGGGTCTGATCTGTGGACACTAAGCCAGTAAATACTTGATCCCTGATTTGTGGTACTAAGAATAGGAGTCTGGACATACATTCTTTTGAATCACATGCTCTGCGAATGGAAAATACGTAAAGCCCTGACTAGGCAAAGGAGGTCATCACCATTTTGGCAAGGATTTAAAGTGAAAAAATGGTTAAGGGTGCAGTATACAACTCTCTAATTCCTGATTTTGGGATCATCACAACAAACACCAAAGAGGAATACCTATGAACCTTCAGTCTACCATGTTATTGGTTTCCTTGAAAGCGAGAGTATGTCACTGACTGGCAGCAAACATGCAATGCCAATGAAAACCACCAATGGAAGAAAATGTAAAATGATTCCCAGTGAATTATAAAGTTTAGTGATATTTCTTAAACCACCAAAGGATTCCATCTATGAGGCTCAACGATTTCTCTACAAAATTCCAGTTCATAATGCTGGCACAAATATTTTACCTCTCCCAAGCAATAAGGTTTATCCACTGGACATAACCTTGAGATAGAGTGGTTATACTGTAATTCACAATACAGTATTGAATAGACTGATAAACCCTTAATGTAAATCAGAAAGCCTGACAGAGGCACTTCCTGGATTCCTTTTTACCCACAGTATACGGTATGGCATGCAAAAATTTAACCCTTACAGTCTTGGTTTAGAGACCTTAATTACATATTCAAAATACATAATAGTGTACACAAACTTATGCAAATTAGCAATTTTAGTGATAATTTTGGATATTGTATTTTTCCATTTTACAGAAGCTCACAAGTAAAATAATTTCATCACCATAATGAGCTGTCACCTCTTCATAAGACAATAAATAGTTTAGGAAAAGTAATATTATACATATTTTTTTTTCTGAATGTTTTTGTATACATGTAGAACTATGAAGCTTGTTACTAATGGTTTCACTCATATTTAGCATGAAAACAAAACTACAGATGTGTAATGTTACCTTACGTATCTATTACTATAGGTAGTAGGTTGGCCAAAGCACCAGCCACCTATTGAGATACTACCGCTTTGACTGGCCAGACAGTGCTACATTGGATCCCTCTCTCTGGCTACGGCTCATTTTGTCTTTGCCTACACATACACTGAATAGTCTGATCTGTAGTCTTGGGTAGTGCCATGTCCTCTGTACCATGGCCTTCCACTGTCTTAGATTAGAGTTCTCTTGTTTGAGGTAACTCGAGCACACCTTTCTATCTTATTTCTCTTCCTCTTGTTCTTTTCTAAGTTTTTATAGTTTATACTGTATATGAAAGACCTAATTTAATGTTACTATTCTTAGAATATTTTACTTTGCTTGTTTATTACTTTGCTTATCCATCCATATACCAAGGCACTTCCCCCAATTTTGGGGGGTAGCCGACACCAACAATGAAACAAAACAAAAAGGGGACCTCTACTCTCTATGTTCCTTCAGCCTAATCAGGGACTCAACCGAGTTCAGCTAGTACTGCTAGGGTGCCACAGCCCAATCTCCCACATTTCCACCTCAGATGAAGCTTCATAATGCTGACTCCCCTACTGCTGCTACCTCCGCGGTCATCTAAGGCACCGGAGGAAGCAGCAGGGCCTACTGGAACTGCATCACAATCGCTCGCTATTCATTCCTATTTCTAGCACGCTCTTTTGCCTCTCTCACATCTATCCTCCTATCACCCAGAGCTTTCTTCACACCATCCATCCACCCAAACCTTGGCCTTCCTCTTGTACTTCTCCCATCAACTCTTGCATTCATCACCTTCTTTAGCAGACAACCATTTTCCATTCTCTCAACATGGCCAAACCACCTCAACACATTCATATCCACTCTAGCCGCTAACTCATTTCTTACACCCGTTCTCTCCCTCACCACTTCGTTCCTAACCCTATCTACTCGAGATACACCAGCCATACTCCTTAGACACTTCATCTCAAACACATTCAATTTCTGTCTCTCCATCACTTTCATTCCCCACAACTACGATCCATACATCACAGTTGGTACAATCACTTTCTCATATAGAACTCTCTTTACATTCATGCCCAACCCTCAATTTTTTACTACTCCCTTAACTGCCCCCAACACTTTGCAACCTTCATTCACTCTCTGACGTACATCTGCTTCCACTCCACCATTTGCTGCAACAATAGACCCCAAGTACTTAAACTGATCCACCTCCTCAAGTAACTCTCCATTCAACATGACATTCAACCTTGCACCACCTTCCCTTCTCGTACATCTCATAACCTTACTCTTACCCACATTAACTCTCAACTTCCTTCTCTCACACACCCTTCCAAATTCTGTCACTAGTCGGTCAAGCTTCTCTTCTGTGTCTGCAACCAGTACAGTATCATCTGCAAACAACAACTGATTTACCTCCCATTCATGGTCATTCTCGTCTACCAGTTTTAATCCTCGTCCAAGCACTCGAGCATTCACCTCTCTCACCACTCCATCAACATACAAGTTAAACAACCACGGCGACATCACACATCCCTGTCTCAGCCCCACTCTCACCGGAAACCAATCACTCACTTCATTTCCTATTCTAACACATGCTTTACTACCTTTGTAGAAACTTTTCACTGCTTGCAACAACCTTCCACCAACTCCATATAACCTCATCACATTCCACATTGCTTCCCTATCAACTCTATCATATGCTTTCTCCAGATCCATAAACGCAACATATACCTTCTTACCTTTTGCTAAATATTTCTCGCATATCTGCCTAACTGTAAAAATCTGATTCATACAACCCCTACCTCTTCTAAAACCACCCTGTACTTCCAAGATTGCATTCTCTGTTTTATCCTTAATCCTATTAATCAATACTCTACCATACACTTTTCCAACTACACTCAACAAACTAATACCTCTTGAATTACAACACTCATGCACATCTCCCTTACCCTTATATAGTGGTACAATACATGCACAAACCCAATCTACTGGTACCATTGACAACACAAAACACATATTAAACAATCTCACCAACCATTCAAGTACAGTCACACCCCCTTCCTTCAACATCTCAGCTTTCACACCATCCATACCAGATGCTTTTCCTACTCTCGTTTCATCTAGTGCTCTCCTCACTTCACATATTGTAATCTCTCTCTCATTCTCATCTCCCATCACTGGCACCTCAACACCTGGAACAGCAATTATATCTGCCTCCCTATTATCCTCAACATTCAGCAAACTTTCAAAATATTCCGCCCTCTCCTTTTAACAACCTTCCATTTCCATCTTTCACTGTCTCTTCAATTCTTGCGCCAGCCTTCCTTACTCTCTTCACTTCTTTCCAAAACTTCTTCTTATTCTCTTCATATGACTGCCCTCTTTGCCTCACGTACCTTGCGCTTTACTTCCACATTTTTCTCTCTATATTTTTCATACTTCTCTATACTATTACTCTGCAGCCATTCTTCAAAAGCCCTCTTTTTCTCTTCCACTTTTACCTTCACTCCTTCATTCCACCATTCACTGCCCTTCCTCATGCTGCCTCCAACAACCTTCTTGCCACATACATCACTTGCAATCCCAACAAAATTTTCTTTTACTAACTTCCACTCCTCCTCTAAATTACCAGTTTCTCTTACTCTCACCTCGTCATATGCCATTTTCAACCTTTCCTGATATTTACTTTTCACCCCCGGTTTTATTAGCTCTTCAATCCTCACTACCTCCCTTTTACATCCACCTACTCTATTCCCCCACTCTTTTGCTACAACTAATTTTCCTTCCACCAAAAAATGATCAGACATACCGTTAGCCATACCCCTAAACACGTGCACGTCTTTCAATCTTCCAAACATTCTTTTAGTTATCAACACATAATCCATTAATGCCCTTTCTACTACTCTTCCATTTGCCACTCTTACCCATGTATACTTATTTTTATCTTTCTTTTTAAAGAAGCTAGCACTTATTACCATCTCTTGTTCAACACACATGTCTACCAGTCTCTCACCACTCTCATTTTCACCTGGTACGCCATACTTCCCAATGACACCTTCTACCTCTCCAGCGCCCACTCTAGCATTTAAGTCACCCATAACAACTACATAATTCCTTCTACCCAGTCCTTCTACACACCTAGTTAATTCATTCCAGAACTCATTCCGCTCTTCTTCACTTTTCTAACTACCTGGCCCATACGCACTGACAAACGCCCAACATTCCCTACCTAACCTAACCCTTACCCACATTAACCTAGATGATATCTCCTTCCATTCCACTACTTTACTTGTCATCCATTCACTCAGAAATAACGCCACACCCTCTCTCGCTCTTCCCCTTTCAATCCCAGACACTCTACCAGACATTTCACCAAACATCACTTCACCTTTTCCTTTCATCTTTGTCTCACACAAGGCCAATACATCCATCCTTCTACTTTTAAACATACTTCCAATCTCACATCTTTTACTCTCTATCGTACTACATCCCCGCACATTCAAACACCCCAAAACTAGAGTGCGGGGAGCAGTCACTCTCCCCCCAGCTCCATCTCCTTGTCGATGTCTCGCAGGAATTTTATACAGGAGAGGGGGTTCCCAGCCACCTCGTCCCGTCCCTATTAGTCGCCTCTTACGACACGCAGGGATAACGTTGGCGCTATTCAAATTTTTATATGCCCCCGCGGCCACAGGGGGCATATAGCTTATCTATTTCATTGTTTCCTTTCCTCACTGGGGAATTTTTCCCTGTTGGGGCCCGTGGACTTATAGCATCCTGCTTTTCCAACTAAGGTTGTCACTTAGCTTGTAATAATAATAATAACTGAAGGATAAATTCTTTATTAGCCAATATGCATAGCATCATAGAGCCATTGTAAACTCTGAAAAGTAAGGGCTGGAAGAGTAAATATAACAAATTAGAAAGAGATTTGTATTTTTCCTAGCCATACAAAACCAAATTCTTTACAGAGAAGATAACAACGCAAGCTGGAACATGGCTATAAAACTTTTAACGAGGTGTCAACAACCGTTCTGGTTGTTACCAAAGGGTAGCAGGAAAGTACAGTGAACCCTCGTTTATCGCGGTAGATAGGTTCCAAACCCGACCGCGATAGCTGAAAATCCGCGAAGTAGGGACACCATATTTACGTATTTATTTAACATGTATATTCAGACTTTTAAAACCTTCCCTTTACGTAGCACTGTTAACAAACTACCCTTTAATGTACAGAACACTTATTGCATGTACTACAGTACCCTAAACTAAAACAAGCACAAATATTAAAGGCGATTTTATATCATGCGTTTCCTAAACACGCCAAAAAGCACGATAAAAAATGACAACCAATGTTTTGTTTACGTTTACCTCTGATCATAATGAAGAAATAAACGCAATTACATATCTATGTATAGGTTAGTTTTTGCATCGATTATATTGGTTTTATGTTGATTTTGTTATTACCAATGTTTTACTTAATTTTCTTAGGACTTCCAAATAAATGAAATGAATGCCATTTATATAATGTTTTTCTTTATGACGCCGCCTGAAACGGAAACCTTCCATTCGTTTACTGTACACTCCATCTTCGATCGTAATAAACAAACAAAGGCATTAAACGCGCATGATGAAAGTGATAAATAATGATATTAAAAGCTTTTAGTAAATATGTTATTACAAATATTATTTACCGTATCTATATAAAATCCTAAATACGTAGCAAAGCAGGAAAACAAATTTTTTTTTTTTTTTGGCGTTTAATCAACAATAAGAAACTGCCGCTAATGACCGAATGATAATTTACGAGAGAGAGAGAGAGAGAGAGAGAGAGAGAGAGAGAGAGAGAGAGAGAGAGAGAGAGAGAGAGAGAGAGAGTTGTTTTAAATGAAATAAACAAAAAAATATGATAGGTTATAACATGTATATTCAGACTTTTAAAACCTTCCCTTTACGTAGTACTGTTAACAAACTACTCTTTAATGTACAGAACACTTAATGCATGTACTACAGTACCCTAAACTAAAACAGGCACAAATATTAAAATGTTAGAATATTAAAGTAGTATAAAAAAATAAAGATTGTTACTGTACTCACCACGAAAGAAGTTGAAGAAAAACTTGAATGATGATGGCGATGAATTTGCTGCACAGTAGAAATGATGATGATGAAGCTGATGATGTCTTCTACTGTGCAGCCAATGATAGTATTTTACGTCTCTTCAGACGGAGGTGTCTTTTCCTGGGACACCTCTTCAACTTCTTCCTGGGACACTTCTTCAATTTCTTCCGAAGGCATAGTAGCAGGAGGAACTGGCTCTTTTTTGCGAGGCTGGAAGAACATTGTGATCGGAAGTTGCTGCCGCTGCTTCTTTTTTCGCTCGAAGAGCATCCTGTAGGGAGTCATGTCTTCATCGATTTTGTTGCAGAACTGCATAGAACGAACCATATCCTCGTCCCACTCTTGCGACAATTCTTTCAACTCCTTCGCAAGGTTGCAGAGCTTGGCAAGCCATTCTAATGTTAAGCCCGTTTCTTCGACATTTTCTTGGGTCTCTTCCTGTGTTTCACTGTCTTCTTCACTGGCCGATTTCGTCAGGTCTTCGAGATCTGCGTCAGTTAGGGGCTGGGAATGGCAGTCCAACAACTCGTCGACGTCTTCAGTCGTCATGTCGCCAAACCCGTCACCTCCAATTATCGCAGCCAACTGCACAGATTTCCGTATTGCAGTGTGTTGAATCTCAGACGGTGTAAATCCCTCGTCATCGTAAACAATCTGGGGCCACAACTGCTTCCAGCTCGCATTAACAGTAGCAGGTTTCATTTCTTTCAGTGGCTTCTGGATGTTCTGCAGGCACGTGGCTATTGTGTACTTCCGCCAGTACGCCTTCAAATTGAATGTTTTATCCTCATCATCTTGGGCAGCATCCACACACGCAACGAGGTCCACCAAGGTATTCTTCGTGCAGAGGGCCTTGAACGCCCTGATAACCCCCTGGTCCATCGGTTGAATATTTGACGTTGTGTTGGATGGCAGAAACTCAACCTGAATGCCCTCATGCGACAGATAAGTTGCGTGTCCACCAGCGTTATCCATAAGGAGAAGGATCTTAAATGGCAAGCCCTTCTCTAAGAGATATTTACTGACTTGCGGGATAAAACACTGGTAGAACCAGTTGGAGGTCAGCATCTTCGTAATCCATGCTTTTGGATTATGTATCCAGTACACGGGAAGGAGATTCTTATTTTTATTTTTCAAAGCGCGAGGGTTTTTAGATTTGTAAATAAGCCCCGGCTTTAGCAAAAAATCCAGCAGCATTGCCACACATCACGAGGGTAACACGATCTTTGAATGCTTTAAAGCCAGAGGCTTTGGCTTCTTCTTTGAACAGGAAAGTTCGCGACGGCATTCTCTTCCAAAACAAGCCGGTCTCATCCATATTAAACACTTGTTCGGGCTTGTATCCACCTTCAGTGATAATGTTCTTAAATGTCTCATTTGCGTAAGTTTCAGCAGCGGTAGTGTCACCGGAAGCAGCCTCGCAATGCAGGGAAACGCTTTTCAGGCCGAAGCGTTTCTGAAACTTCGCGAACCATTCTATGCTGGCGGAAAAACGTTGTTTCTAAGGCTGGGAATCAGTGGATGTCCCTGCTTGAGGTTCATCTAGTACATCATCTTCGTCTTCTTCAGCATGGTCGTCATCGTCGTCTTGAGGTTCCTTTGCCACAAAATTCTCATACAAACCCAAAGCCTTGGTTTGGATGGTGTTCATATCCAAGGCTATGTTCTTCTTCCGGCAGTCGGCAATCCAGATTGCTAAAGCACCTTCCATACGGACGATCATTTTATTATGAGCGGTAACAACTCGCTTCGCTGACCTGCTAAAGGTGATGGCAGCCGTCTTTCTAATGTTCGCCTTGTCCTTCTTAATGTAGCGAACGGTGGATTCGTTCACTCCAAAATGGCGGGCTGCGGCCGCGTAACTTCTGCCTTCTTTCAACATATCGAGAAGTGTCACCTTCTCAGCAATCGTCATCATTTTTCGGTGGCGTTTAGGCTCACTACCAGCCTTAGTACAAGCAGAACGCTTGGGAGCCATTGAACGCTTGGGAGCCATTGTAGGGGTTAAACAGAAAGTTCAACAAAAAGTTCAACTTCAAACAGTCACGCACAGCACAGATTAAAGTTACACAGTAACGTAGCAGCATCTACCCGGCGAGAGAGCGACAAACAAAGTGGCCGCGAGAAGATGCTGCGGATCGGAGAAGCGGTCAAAACACCAATCACAGGCTAGATTACAAAACTTGGGAGCTGATTCGTCAACTATCAGCACTGGAACCAATCACAGTCCGTCTTACATGCTACGTAGTAGTTACAAATTCAAATACAAGGTACTATATACAGTATGCTTTACGTACGCTATTTTACGCTTGTTTTGTTGTAGGATATGTACGCTTATTCGAGATGTGATTTTTGCAACAAACAATATTATTGGATGCAGTACTACGTACGTATACATACAAAAGATTCATGGAAAAGATGCACATCCATTACATTTGTAGTAGTAGCCATGAGCAGCCTTACACCATTCAAATATGACAAAGTCAGACTGCATCTGATTTGCGTTTCATGTTCGATTTAATTTTACGACGTACACTATACTGAATTATCGTATGATCACATTCTCTTTTCGTGTTTTATTTCTTTCTCTACTGAGTTATATGTCATATGTAATGCAATGAACCCATCAGTAAGAGCAGATATTACTAATTATTAATGGAATTAACGAAAAATTTGGGGTCTTCATATATCGCGGCTATTTTCAAAATTTCCGGAAAATCCGCGATATATGTATATACAGTACATGCGTTATGAAAAAAATCCGCGAAGTCATGAATCCGCGATAGTCGAACCACGAAGTAGCGAGGGCTCACTATACTCATTTCTAAACTTTGATTGCAGATGGGACTTCCAGGGGTAGGTGATGGCTGGTAAAATTTGTGTAAAGAGCTCAGGTTTTTATAATTATGTAAATTACAAATTACTTCCAAATTTGTCATTTGTTCCGACACAAATACAAACCCTTGTTCTTTACATAAGAGAGTCCGCTTTCCCACTGACTGGAACTTTTTACCACGGATCTCTGCATCCGAGCATGGAAATACATCAGATGAGCATCCTGACACTGCCAGTGGGGCGATGGCCCACCCAAAAGTGGAAACAAGCGTAAGAGCATTGTGACACATTGACTTACCAAGAGCCCATCTCCCCCTCGTAAGGAGAATGGGGACATAACAATAAATATCAACAGATATAATAGCTACCAGCTACATGGGGCTTACCTACAATTAACGAGTTCCAGCTGACAGGGAAAAAGGATGCTGTACCCCAAGAGGGGAAGATGAAGAAAAAGAAAAGAACAGTCATTCTTTCCATTCACACCAGACTAAAACCATAACTTCTGCCTTTGAACAACTACTAATAGGTTGGCCAGGGCACCAACCACCCGTTGAGATACTACCACTAAAGAGTTATGGGGTCCTTTGACTGGCCAGACAGTACTACATTGGATCCTTCTCGCTGGTTACGGTTCATTTTCCCTTTGCCAACACATACACCGAATAGTCTGGCCTATTCTTTACATATTCTCCTCTGTCCATAAACACCTGACAATACTGAGATTACCAAACAATTCTTCTTCTCTCAAGGGGTTAACTACTTCACTGTAATTGTTCAGTGGCCACTTTCCTCTTGGTAAGGGTAGAAGAGACTTTAGCTATGGTAAGCAGATTTTCTAGGACACTCCAAAATCAAACCATTGTACTCTAAGTCTTGGGTAGTGCCATAGCCTCTGTACCACAGTCTTCCACTTTCTTGGGTTATAGTTCTCTTGCTTGAGGGTGCACTCAGGCACACTATTCTATCTTATTTTTCTTCCTTTGTTTTATTAAAATTTTTATAGTTTATATAGGAAACATTTATTTCAATAATGTTACTGTTCTTAAAATATTTTATTTTTCCTGGTTTTCTTTCCTCACTGAGCTATTTTCCCCGTTGAACCCCTGGACTTGAAGCATCCTACTTTTTGTACTAGGGATGTAGCTTAGCAAGTAATAATAATAATAATAGTCCTGTGAGGGAGCAAAGGTAGCTATACCACTTACTGAGCAGCCACCATAGGTCCTTGAGAGAAACTATCTAGGGACATGTGTGTTATGTCTTGCAGGTAGTGGGCTGTCAATGTCATTTGGTGCCTCCAAACACCCGCCTGTAGCATCTGCTTAACACAAAGGTTCTTTCTAAATGCCAGGGATGTGCTTACACCCTTGACGTGACATCGCAAGCTGTGGGTTGTCCCATTCCTAGTTAAGGGGAAGGATTGATGGCCGAGTCAATGGCCAGCCTAATCCAGGGAGAGAGAATATTTTTAGTGCTTCTTGACCCTCCAAGTACTGGCAAAAAGATGTTTAGTCTGGGGGCAAGCTCAACCAGTACGCTTGAGATAACCCCTCTGCACTTTCACAGGACACAAAAGCAGTTGATCAGGTTCGTTGGTTACTTCCCGAAGACTCAAAATCTGAAAAAAGAAAACCTAGGGTAAGAGACTGCTGGAATTTGAGTTTTCACAACAAAATCAGGGGCAAAATTGAATGAAACTTGCCCCCATCCACTTGAATGGGCGATGTCGTAGGAAAGATCATCCAGCTCTCTGCAGAGGCCAGGGTGGGCAGAAAGACCATCTTGAGAGTTAAGTCTGAATCAGAGACTCAATCTAATAGATTGTATGGGATCCTTTCGGGGAACACAAAACTTCAGAGATGTTCCAAAGATGCAGTCTTATTTCCAACTGAAAGGGCAAATTTGCTCAAAGCTTTCTAAGAGAATAGACAATTCTGACAAGGAGGAAATATCAATGCCTTTCAGTCTAAAGACCTGACTCAAGGCCAAGAAATAGTTTTTTACAACCAATACTCAGCAGTTTTTCATTCCAGTTAGAAATTCAGCAATTAAAGACACAGTGGGTCCGAGAAGAAAGCCACAGCTTCCATGACACCAATGACAAAAGATTGTCCACTTAGCCTTGTAGACTGAGGGTGATGACTTCCTGAGGTAACCAGATATCTGTTAGCAACTGGTTGCAAAAACCCTCTCTAAGCGAGGAGATGTCGCATAACCTGCAAACATGACATCGTAGGGATCCGACTGATATGTGAAAGATCTGTACATACAGTTGATGCAACAGTATGGGAAGGGGAGGCAACTCCCTCGGAATCTCAGTCAGCAGTAGTAGAAGATCCGGATCAGTCATTGATAGGTTGGCTGTAGATCTTACCCTATTGAGGACTTTCCCTCAGGAGGCATAACAGGGTGAACGCGTAAATATCCAGGTTGTCCCACAGGTGTTTGAAGGCATCCTGGAATGCCGCCGAATGCCGCCTGTGGATCCAGTAGTGGTGAGCAGTACACCGAAGCTTCTGGTCAAGCGACGTTGCAAAGAGATTTACTATTGGCAAACCCCACATCATCACTTCATTCACTATCCCACGATTCAATGACCTCTTGGATCCAATTATCTGAGTCTTCTTGCTCATACTGTCAGCCAATATGTTCTTCTTGCCCAGTATAAACCATGATGACAGGGAGATTGCATTATTCTTTGTCCATCATAGGATTTTTATGGCTAGTTGACTAAGTTGCCGTGATATAGTACCTCATTGTTTCTTTAGGTACAGTACACTACTACAGTCATGTTATCACTCATCAACACTACCAAGTGCCCGTAAAAGTGTTGTTGAAAGTGTTGAAGAGCAAGAAATGTTGCTGTAAACTCTAAGAGGTCTATATGGCAAAGCCAAACCGACTTGGACCACAGTTCAGAGGCTATAAGCTGTAGTATGTGAGCTCCCAACCCCCTCTTTTGTTGCATTAGTGAAGAGCATCAAATCTGAGGGAGAAGAAAGAAGGACTACACCTCTGATAAGTTTAGAGTTGAAACTCCACCAACTTAGATCTTTCTTCTACACTGTCCCAATAGGAATGAATATTCTAGGAAAGTCCCTGCCCAGAGACCAAAAAGTTCAACAGTTACCACTGAAGTGAGCGCATATAGAGGCGACTGTTCAATACCAGATGCTCTATTGAGGCCAGGTAACCTAACAAGCACAATCACTGCTACAGGTGAGCTGGGAGCGAGTCTCATTGAAGGTATGGTTGAGCCACTTCCTTGAATCTTGCGATTCTGTCCTACAATGGGAAGACTTTTCCTTGTACATTATCTATTTGCATCCTTAAGTATACCATGTCTTGTTTGGGGTCTAGATTAAACTTCTCCCTGTTTACCACAATCCACAGATCAATGCAAAAATGGAAAAAATCTGTCTCCATGGAGGTGAAGATCTCCACCAAGTTTACAGTATCAGACAATCATCCAGGTAACGAAAGAGACAAATACCGTTGGCATGAGCCCAGGCTGAAACCAAAGTGAACACTCGAGGGTCGGCTGACAGACCAAAGCACAGCAACTTGAATTGATATACCTTGTTGTGCATTATGAAACGGAGGTACTTCCTTAAGGATGATTGGACAGGGATCTGGAAATGAACACCCTTTAGATCCGAGATAAGGAAATCCTTTGGTAGTACTGACTGTCTGACCGTGGCTGCAGTCTCCATCTTGATCGGAGTTTGCTGAACAAACTCATTCAGAGCCGAGAGGTCGATGACTGGCTTTCAGCCTCCAGACAACATCTTTACAAGAAAGAGTCGACTGTAAAAGCTTGGAAACTCATCAATGTTTGGACTTCTCCCTGAGAGATTATGTACTAAACTGATCCCTTCACAAAGAATAATGATCTCACTGGGAGACAAATCAGGAGGAGGAGGAGAGCCGCTGAACGGGACAACGTAACGCAAGCAGAGAACACTCACTGTCCAAGGTTTGCCCGCATGGCACTGACCTCTCTGCCATCCGGGTCTCAGGAATCCCCCCACCAGTTTTACAGCAGGAGAGACTTCCATCCCTCGCAGGGACATCGGCCATGTCCACCAGGTCTCTCCCCTCGTCTTCTAACTTTCTTGCCCTAAAAGGACAGCCTCTGTGGATTAACCTTCCAGGTGTTGGACTGCTTTTGACCATCCTTGAAGGCATTATGGGGTTTGCCTCGCCACTGGAGAAGCCTAAGGTAAAGCAGGTACTGTAGAGGTAGGCTGGGATTAACATCTCATTGGAGAAGGAAGTCATGGCTCACCTTTCTCCACCTCTCAGTTACTGCCTCAACATCCTTGAGAAAGAACAAGGAGTTCTGGTGATGTACAATTTCCCTCCTTGGCACCCTACTTTTGGAACTTGCAGACAACAGCATCACGTCTTTTCAGGACCTAGTTGGTCCACTGGTTCGATGCATTATTTGTCAAGAACTTTATTGCCCCTACACCAGTATGGACGATGTTCTTGAAGATCCCAAGTTTTTGGGGGTCCGATAGGTCTTCGGTGTTGGCAAAAAAGGCTTCTTCCCCAACCAGAGCAACTCTTTCAAGTTTGTGGCATCAGTAGGGGTAAACACCACTGATTGAAACACTAGCTCCTCAGAGCTAAAGCCTTGTGCCAGAGCTGGCACCGCAGTCTAAGGGCAGAGAAGAGAAGAAGGGAGGTTATTTAGGACATTATAGTACTACCTCTGCCTCACAAAAGGAGAAGGAAGGAGCTTTGTAGACTTTCCAGCTCTAAAAGAGTCGTTCCTTGCAGAAATTTGTAAGTCAACCTTTGCAATAGACATACAGGTTAACTTCGACCAAGGAAACTGTAATTGAGGTCTATTAGCTTTCGGAGCATGACACAGAACATCTATGGCTGCATCCCTCCCTTTAGGAGAGGGAGTGAGGAGCCTTGCCAAGAGTTTTGACCAGTCTCATGCACACCAGTATTTGCAAAATGGTCAACTCAGACTCGCTTTCTGGCGTCTCCGGAGTCTTAGGGTTGGCTGGAACTGGTAGATAGCCTACTAAAGTGTCAGGATCATAAATGTCATCCATCTTGAAACTCGAACCCAGCCGCGCTTGAAATGAATGGGTCGTTGTCAACATTCGTAAGTGCCATTGAAGAACGAGGCCTAAGAGATTCTTCAACAGTTTTGCGAGTGTCCAGAGTGGCTACTGCATATTGCACCTGGTTCCGAAGACTGGGGTCTTCTAAAAGACAGGAAGCCCAGTTCTTTGGAAGTGAGTTTACGTCCTTCCTCTCACGATCCTTACTGGTGGAAAAGGAGGGGATGCTGAAATCTCCCTTTTGCCCTGTTGTGTCAGGAGAATTAGCAGGGGCCTAAACAAGGATGGACTTCGGTTGAAAGGCTTTGGTGAAAGGAGCCCAATCTACATACTCAATAGTCGACAGCCTAAAGGAGTCCACAAATGAGATGTCTTTCAGAAGCTTCAATCCCCCTGTGGGTCCTAGGGTGAAATGTATCCCCCAAAAGCATTGTTATTTGCCTCTTCTGTTTACGGCACCTCTGGTTGAGCTTAATGGGGTAAAAGCTTTAATCCTCCCAAAAACAACTGAGTTCAGGAGCACACTCTGGAGCTGTCACCCAGTGGCTAACTTTGGCAGTCCTACTATGCAAGTGGCATTTTTAGATTTATTTCAGAAGCAGGTCTTCTGAAAACTATCTAACTTTTATAATGACATTCAACTTTTATGGTTTTAATTGAATATTCTTTAATTTTGTTGTATATATAAACTAAATGATATCGGCATCAATGACCTTAGATGCCAGGATGCCTGAAAACCTTAAATCAATCAATCAATCCTGCTAGCAAGGACGTCCCAACTTCCTGCAGTGCGGCATAGCCTTGGATCTGAGGGGGCTTTAGAGGCTTGAGAGGACACCGATACCTCCCCAGTAACTGGTAGTGTTAAGTAGGAATCTCTCAAAACTGGCAAGGTGGCTGAAGCTGCTTTGAAGATATCCTGCAATAAACAAGCCTTATTAGAGACTGTTGATGGCTTATAAGTGGGCTGCGAGCCTGGTGCTACAGGAACGTGTGATTGGGTGACACGTGCTGTCGCCATCGGTGAGACATGCACAACTGATCATGGACAACTAAAGGTCTACTTGGCTAGGTAGAGCATGCTCAACAGGCTGTGCGCATGCACGAGGAACAGGTGAGTGAGAAGGATGTGCTGAGCAAATGACGTGCTGCGCTTTCAACCCTGAGAGATAAGTACGATGTTGATCGCACCTACTATGTATACACAGTAACCTGTGTGTGCTGGAGACTCAGCAAATATCGTGAGACTACACTGGCGTTCTGGATGACACCTTGGTCTGCTAGAGGATTGCAAGAGCAATCGTCTGAAAGCTCCGACAAACCATGCTATTGCTTCTGAGCTATCAGGGAAAATGGACTCCCAGGGGGAGACACCTCTCGTCTTTTGAGGGATCTGCCAAAAGTCATCGAACAGTTGGCAAACTCAGAAGGGTGACAGACATGCCTGTCCTCACCATGAGCACTTGCCCCCATGGGTAACTGCGTTGGAGGAGCACTACCTTTCAGATCCTTGGATGGGAAAGGATCTGCTGTGGAGGATGAAGGTCTGGGAGGGAAGCAAGAGACCAAGCAGAAGGGACTCCCTCCTGTCGGCTCTAGAAGGGGAAGTGCCGAAGCCAACCCCACCAGGCAAGCTCTAGCAATGAGGAAATGTCCATTCCTTTCAGTTTAACAGCGAGACTTAAGGCTGAGCAATAGCCTTTAACCGCTGAAACTGAAAGGTGTATTTCTTCCCGCAAATACATGAGGAACTCCGCTATTGATGGAATAGTGGCCTCGTGTGGATTGAGACCCTTTCCACGACACCAACCAAAGAAGACATTCCACTTTGCCTACTTCGCCTGGTAGACTGAGGCTGAAGATTTCAGCAGATATCAAGACATCCTTTTCGCAAATTGTTGCAAAAATCCTGTGTGAGGAAATGCTGGATAGCCTCCAGGCATGAAGACAAGCGAAGCTACTGGCCTGTGGTAGATGTTGACATGTGGTTGTCTGAGTAGATTGTGTCGTGGAGGAAGTTCTCTTGGGAGCTCCGTCAGGAGCAGCAGAAGGTCCAGGAACCATTCCGCATGATGCCATAGCGGAGCATTGACCGATGTTCTGGTGTTGTTGAGTACCCTTCCCATCGGACAGAACGGTGGGAAAGCATATACATCGATGTTGTCCCACCGTTGTTGGAATGCATCTGGCCACAGAGCCTTGGGATCTGGGACTGGGGAGTAGTACAGCGGGAACCTGAAGTTCAGGGCCGTTGTGAACAGATCCACAATCGGAGAACCCCACATTGGCTACTAGATGATCCAAAGACCATTCGGAGCCCACTATCTGTGACGCTCAGCTCAGATTGTCGGTGAGAACATTCCTCTTGCCTGGAATGAAGCAAGCTGACAATGAGGCCAAATGAACTCCTGCCCATCTTAGTATCTCTACTCCTAGATGGGATAGGGGCTGTGAAAAAGTACCTCCTTGCTTCTTGATACTTACATCAAGAAGTAGGGAGGTACTACAGTGGTCTTGTCGCTGATCACCACCACTGAGTGACCAGCCAAGACCTGGTGGAACTTGAAGGGCCAGAAAGATAGCCTTCATAATCTAAGAGATTTATGTGAAGGTACATTTCGGACTCTGACCAAGGGCCTGAGGCCGTGTGGTAAAGCACCTGGGCCCCCTACCCTTCCTTTGATGCGTCCCAGAACAGTATCAAATCGGGAGGAGGGACAAGAAGATTGACACCCTTAAGCAGATTCTCATCCATCAACCAACATCCAAGGTTTGTCTTTTCCTCTGATCCCATAGGAATAAGAGTGTCCACGTAATCGAAGGCCAGATTCCAATTGGACTTCAGATGCCACTGGAGAGATCTCATCCTAAGGGGACCATTGGGAACTAGATGGGCCAAGGTCGATAGGTGTTTGAGGAGACTTAGCCACTTCTGGGCTGGGAGTTCTTCTCATCTGTGGAAAGGTCTTGCTGCTTTCCTCAGCCTGTGGAGATTGGTGTCTAATACCATGCCCCGGTAACCCAGTCTTTGAGAGGGAAGCAGGCAAGACTTCTCAAAGTTTACCATGATACCCAGATCTTGGCAAAGCCTCAGAAGTTTGTCTCGGTGCTGAAGAAGGGTTGCCACCGAGTCTGCTAGGATCAGCCAGTTATCCAGGTAATGAAGGAGAGAGATGGATGCAGAACCTGTGAGCCCAGGATGACACTAGGGCAAACACTCTTGCAAAGCTGGGGAGCTGTGGAAAGGCCAAAACACAACACCTTAAACTGGTATACAGTATTTTGTTGTTGATGTTGAATATCAGATAGTTCCTTGAAGACGGATGGATTGGGATCTGGAAGTATGAGTCCTTCAGATCCAGAGTACACATGAAGTCCTGTGGTCTTATCGCTAGTCTGACCATGTCTGTCGTCTCTATACTGAACGAAGTCTGTTCGACAAACTTCTTCTGAGCTGAGAGATTGATGACTGGTCTCCAGCCTCCAGATGCCTTTTTCACAAGAAAGAGTCGACTGAAGAAGCCTGGGGACCCATTGAGGACCTCCTGGAGAGCGCCCTTCTCCAACACGGTCTGAACCACAGCCCGAAGGGCCTGCCCATTTGCTGATCCCATTGCAAAGAAGCTCATAAGCACTGGATTCTTGGTCAGTGGAGGGAGAGATGATATGAACGGAAAGCAATACCCGGAGCGAATCACGGAGAACGTCCAGGGTTCGGCCCCGAGCTGCATCCACCTGGTCCAGCAGCTTTGAAGGCATCCTGCTACTGGTGCACAAGCAGGGGGATGACCTATCCTAGCGTTTGCGGTTCTTACCGCCACCTCTCTGGTGTTTGCCTCTAAGGTTGGGCTTGCTACCTTTCCCGTCCTTGACAGGAAAGGGCTTCTTAGAATCCTTAGACTTAAAAATAGCTGCCATTTTCTTCGATGACGATTTTACTTGGCTGGTCTTAGAGGGGCTGGAGGTCTGTAGGTCCGAGCTGTAAGGGCCCTATGAAGGAGGGAGTCCATGTTGGACTTCCTCCACCTCTCCGCAGCCTGCTTGAAGAGGAAGAATCCCTCCATGGGGGAGGTTCGAAGCTGAGTCATCTCAGCGTTCGGGACCTGCTGGTGAAATCTCTCGGCCACCGCATCCCTTCATTCAAGAATGGTGTTGGCTCACAGGGTCACTACCTGGTGGGACAGAAACTCAATGGTGCAGGTGCCAGAGAGAAGGAAGGTTTCCAAACCCTTCCTGGTACAATCCTTAGAGAAATCCTTGGTTCGAACCAGAATTCCTACCGATCCCAGCTAATGATCCAGCCACGATCTTAAGACGCTGAGAATGAGACCCGACGCAAAGAGTGCCTCTCAAGAGAGACTCCCTTGGTCAGCTCTTCCAGGGAGTGGTGGAGTGACATTGTCGAGAAGATCTGGTCCATAATGTCGTAATATCTCCTCTGGTTGGCACATGAAGGTGGGAGGAGTTTGGAGGGCGAGGAAGAACACAAAGATTCAGAGATGGAAGACAGTGAGGGGGCAATCTTACGTCGGACACCCTTTAACCCCTGGGACCAGGGCAAAGCTGCACTGACCTTAGGAGGCCTCGGGGTGCCAAAGACACAGTCTAGGACTTTGTCTTTGTTTTCTAGAGGGGTCATTTCTGGATCTGTTAACCCGTTAATGGTCCTCATAATGGGTAGAATCTGCCAAAAGGCATGTTCAACCTCTCTCTAATCTTCGTCCGAAGCTGGGCTGGCAGCGGGATCTTCATCCACCCCCGAGGTCTCACCCCGGGGTGAGTCGCGGTCGTCAATTGAAAGACCGACTCGGCTCCTAGAACCCTCAAAGGGGTTCCGGGTCCTAAAGGAGGACGTGGGAATGGTCTAAGAGTCCTTAGGTTCCCTTCTAGGAGGAAACAGGGGTTCCAAGGCAGAAGGTCTAGATGACATGACCTTTTCAAAAGGGAGAGAAAGATGGAGAAGACAATTCACGAGGTGAACGCGTAGGCGATTCACTCTCTGCTAAACAATGGTGAGTCTGTCTAATAGGAGATCGTTGAGCAAGAGCCTGGCAAGACAGAATGTCGAGACGAGATCGGAGACGGTGGCGAAATTGGAACAGTCCCTTACGAAGAAGAAGACAGAGGAAGTGAAGAGACTTCTCTTAGCCGATGGGGCAATAGCACCCTGAAGGCAAAGAGGAAGACAGACACAGCGAGGTCGCCTGCTGCCGACGATGACATAGAAGCGTAGGATCAGCAGGCTGACGGACAGCAGGCCTACGAAGAGGATTCTCTATGTGAGACCCTTTACTCGAAAGGGAAACACTCTTTGGAGAGGCGTGCCTCAGACTTTGCTCTCCCCCCAAAGGATGTTCGTCAGGGGAAGGAGCATAGACCTCGGCGGGGGAAGATGGAGACGCAGACGCAGCCGCAGGAGCAGCTGGCAGGACAGCTGAAGAGCCCTCCGACCCCATGACGTTGACTACAAATAAGGGACCGACATCTGAAGCTGACAGGTGCTGAAGGTCAGCACCCCTTTGCAGAAACCGCATCAACGCCTTCTAGGAAGGTTCACCGGGCAAAACCAACAACAGCCAGAGCTGAAACAGAGGAGAAAGAGAAACAGCCTCACTCAGGGGGAGAGTTGGGGCAACACCGCTGGGGGAGGCAGCAAAATCTCTCGAGGACCTAGGTTGGCCAGGTGTTAATTGGCCTATGCTACAACTCATTGGCCCTCCAGAGGAAGCCGTCTGAGTAGGAGCTTCGTAGGAAGGTCGGGAGGAGGAAGAAGAAGCCTGGTGTTTCTTCTACTTCGAAGCGCACTTTAAAGGGGAGGAATCTCGTTTAGACTTCTTCTTCCGCCTACACCCATACCTTTCCCACTGGGAGGAAGACCACTCCCGTCACTCATTACACTTATCACCTTGTCACAGCGCTGTCCTCTGCAGACGAGGTAAAGACTATTAGGATATGTCTCCACAGTAGACAATCTTCCTGCAGGTGCGGCCTTTAGTTCCCGAACAAGTTTGCATGGTAGTAGGAGAACACTGCGCACACAAAGTAAAAGCAAAAAAGGGATCAATGGCAGTCCAAAAGTTGGAGAAGATGAAGGACAGTGACAACTGCACTCCATCCAAGCCAAAAGCAAAGTGAGCGCAATCACAGGTGTGTGAGTGGACTGATAGGGTAGCAGGCTACAGACCCTACCCCCCCCCCCAAACTAGTGGGGTGGGTAGTTAACCCTAGCTAAATTTTAATGGCTTTCAGCTTTGCCAAAAGTTATACCCCTATAAATAGCATTGGTTTGTATTCCAGTTACGGATCAAACATTTGTTAGAAGACTTTTAAGATCAACAAGGCACTAGAACATAATTCTAGTTTCCAAACATATACTATACCTTTTCCTCGACTTGTATGAAGTCGTGCTCTTAATACCACAGATTCATTGGCTAAACTTCTGTTAAGATCTTTAATTTCTATATGAGTGACAGGCTTTTTTTCTTGGCTACGGATCATAGTTAAATTCCCATAATGACCAACTGCACAATCCTCCTCCGATGTGTCTTGTGCATCCTGAAAGTAAAGTATATACATCAGCACTAAATTCTAATTCTTTTAAAAAATTAACCACTATACACTATGCTGGACACAACAGAAGAATATGAATGTAAAATAAAATCATATTCCATACTCTCTCCTGTAAATTACAAAACCTGCAGATATCTTATTAAATGGCATAATATTCTTTTACCGATATGGATGTTCCCAATAGAATGAAATAGCTTTAAAGAATTCAGACAAGATCTAAAATGTTATTTTTATTAGTAAAATAAATTTTTGAATATACTTACCCGATAATCATGTAGCTGTCAACTCCGTTGCCCGACAGAATTCTATGGAGGGATACGCCAGCTATCACAATACTAGAAGGGGGTGTATTTACCAGCGCCACCTGTGGCCAGGTACTCAAGTACTTCTTGTTGACACCTCCTCAATTATTCCTCGGTCCACTGGTTCTCTATGGGGAGGAAGGGAGGGTCGATTAAATCATGATTATCGGGTAAGTATATTCAAAAATTTATTTTACTAATAAAAATAACATTTTTCAATATTAAACTTACCCGATAATCATGTAGCTGATTCACACCCAGGGGGGTGGGTGAAAAACCAGTGTACAAGACTAAAGGATAGCTAAGTATCCCGTATTTCATATAATCAGTTATCCACAATAACAATGAAATAATAAGTACCTGGTAAGGAAGTCGACTTGAACCGTTACTCTGCCTTTAATAAGATCGTCTTCCTTACTGAGCGCAGCGTTCCTCTTGGGAGGCTGAATCAACTCAAAGGTGCTAAAGTATACAGGGCTGCAACCCATACTAAAGGACCTCATCACAACCTTTAACCTCGGCGCTTCTCAAGAAAGAATTGACCACCCGCCAAATCAACAAGGATGTGGAAGGCTTCTTAGCCGACCGTACAACCCATAAAAAGTATTCAAGAGAAAGGTTAAAAGGTTATGGGATTATGGGAATGTAGTGGCTGAGCCCTCGCCTACTACTGCATTCGTTGCTACGAATGGTCCCAGGGTGTAGCAGTACTCGTAAAGAGACTGGACATCTTTGAGATAGAATGATGCGAACACTGACTTGCTTCTCCAATAGGTTGCATCCATAACACTCTGCAGAGAATGGTTCTGTTTGAAGGCCACTGAAGTAGCCACAGCTCCCACTTCATGTGTCCTTACCTTCAGCAAAGCAAGGTCTTCTTCCTTCAGATGAGAATGTGTTTCTCTAATCAGAAGCCTGAATAGTAAGAAACTGAGTTCTTAGAACTTGGAAAAGAAGGTTTCTTGATAGCACACTATAAGGCTTCTGATTGTCCTTGTAAAGGTTAAGACCTTTTTAGATAGTACCTAAGAGCTCTAACTGGGCAAAGTACTCTCTTCAGATCATTCCCCACCAAGTTGGACAGGCTTGGGATCTCGAACGACTTAGGCCAAGGACGTGAAGGAAGCTCGTTTAGCAGAAACCGAGCTGCAAGGAACATGTAGCCGTTTCAGATGTGAAAACAATGATCCTGCTGAAGGCGTGGATCTCACTTACTCTTTTAGCTGTTGTCAAGCACACGAGGAAAAGAGTTTTTAATGTGAGGTCCTAAAAAGAGGCTGATTGGAGGTTCAAATCTTGATGACATAAGGAACCTTAGGACCACGTCTAGATTCCAGCCTGGAGTGGACAACCGACGTTCCTTTGAGGTCTCAAAAGACCTAGGGAGGTCCTGTAGATCTTTGTTGGTGGAAAGATCCAAGCCTCTGTGGCGGAAAACCGCTGCCAACATACTTCTGTAACCCTTGATCGTAGGAGCTGAAAGGGATCTTACTTTCCTTAGATATAACAGGAAGTCAGCAATCTGGGTTACAGTGGTACTGGTTGAGGAAACTGCATTGGTCTTGTACCAGCTACGGAAGACTTCCCCTTGAGACTGATAGATTCTGAGAGTGGATGTTCTCCTTGCTTTGGCAATCGCTCTGGCTGCCTCCTTCGAAAAGCCCCTAGCTCTTGAGAGTCTTTCGAAAGTCTGAAGGCAGTCAGACGAAGAGCGTGGAGGATTGGGTGTACCTTCTTTACGTGAGGTAGACTTAGAAGGTTCACTCCTAGAGGAAGAGTCCTGGGAATGTCGACCAGCCATTGCAGTACCTCTAAGAACCATTCTCTCGCGGACCAGAGCGGAGCCAACCAACGTCAGCCGTGTCCCTTAGTGAGAGGAGAACTTCTGAAGTACTCTGTTGACAATCTTGAACGGCTGGAATGCATACAGGTCGAGATGGAACCAATCCAGCAGAAAAGCATCCACGTGAACTGCTGCTGGGTCTGGAATCGGAGAACAATACAACAGGAGTCTCTAGGTTATCGAGGTAGTGAACAGATCTATGGTTGGCTGACCCCACAGGGCCCAAAGTCTGTTGCAAACATTCTTGAGAAGGGTCCACTCTGTGGGGATGACCTGACCCTTCCGTCTGAGGTGATCTGCCATGACATTCATACCGCCCTGAATGAACCTCGTTACCAGTTAGCTTTCGATCTAAAGACCAGATGAGTAGGTCCCTTGCGATCTAGAACAACTTCCACGAAAGAGTCCCTCCCTGCTTGAAGATGTAAGCCAGGGCTGTGGTGTTGTCAGAGTCCACCTCCACCACTTTGTTAAGCTGGAGGGACTTGAAGTTTATCAAGGCCAGAATAACCACCAACAACTTCTTGCAAATGATGTGAAGTGTCCTTTGCTCCTGATTCCATGTTCCCGAGCATTCTTGTCCGTCCAAAGTCGCACCCCAGCCCGTGTCTGATGCGTCCGAGAGGAGACGGCGGTCGTGTTTCTGAACAGCCAAAGGTAGCCTTCCTTGAGAAGAAAGCTGTTCTTACACCACGCGAGAGAAGACCTCCTCTCTTCGGAAACAGGAACTGAGACCGTCTCTAGCGTCATGTCCTTTATCCAGTGAGCAGCTAGATGATACTGAAGGGGGGGGAGGTGGAGTCTCCCTAACACGATGAACAGGGCCAGCGATGAAAGTGTCCCTGTTAGACTCATCCACTACCTGACTGAGCATCGGTTCCTTCTCAGCATGCTCTGGATGCATTCTAGGGCTTGGAAGATCCTTGGGGCCGACGGAAAAGTCCGAAAAGCTCGACTCTGAAGATCCATACCCAAGGAGACAATGGTCTGGGATGGAACGAGCTGAGACTCCTCAAAATTGACCAGGAGGCCCAGTTCCTTGGTCAGATCCATAGTCCATTTGAAAATCTCCAGACAGCGACGACTTGTGGGAGCTCTTAAAAGCCAGTCGTCTGACGGAGCCGGACACAAGATCATGATACTGCTGCACAGTCTGTGAACTGTCAATCATGGGCAAGCGAGGAAGTACAGTGACAACCCGAATCTGTCTAGACTGTCTGGGTCGTACAGACAACTCCTTAACGGGTTGCTGAGGTTGCCGCACTGCGTCACAACAAGTCACTTCTGTTGGTTGTTGAACGTCTTCCCCGTGACACATTGACTCCGTAAACAAAAAATCCTCTAACAAGGACTAAGCTTGGACTGCATGTCATGCAACACAGCTCAAGGTCTATGGGAGCAGGTGTGGTAACAGACGGGATTAGCGACTGAAGTGGAACCATTACCTTCCCTGGAAGCATGTTATGCTTAAATAAAAGTCCATAAGAGGTTAAGCAGCTAAAGGCTCCCTCCAAATGACAGAGTCCTCAAGGGAATATCAGAAGGAGGGAGAAAAGAACTTTCTCATCTACAGGGACCTTATCCTAGAAAAGCTAAGTTCTCTGAGTGAGGGTTCACTGGTGCAAAAGCAGCAGACTAGAAGGCAACGTAATGAAACTGCTTGACAGTCTAGTGAGTTGGCAACAACCCAAGATGTGTGACTGAGAAGCATGCGGTAAGGTATGCAGAGCATGATGTATACAGAGTATGCTGTATGCAGAGCATGCTGTATGTAGAGCATGTTGTATGCAGAGCATGCTGAATGCAGAGCATGCTGTATGCAGAGCATGTTGTATGCAGAGCATGCTGAATGCAGAGCATGCTGTATGCAGAGCATGTTGTATGCAGAGCATGCTGTATGCAGAGCATGCTGTATGCAGAGCATGTAGTAAGCAGAGCCTGCTGTAAGCAGAGCCTGCTGTAAGGAAAGCAGAGCGTGTGCATGGCGTTTAACATTTCTCAGAAATTCCATGACCAGTGCTAGAGTGCTTTATGCATGCTTGCATGGGGTTTAAAAATCAACATAATGTTTACCTTACATTCATAACTCATGATTCATATTTTTGCCATGGTTTGAAAATGGAGGTAAGGTATGCTGAACAGCAGAGTCAGAACGAGCTGGAACAACAATAGTTGTGGTTTCCTCTTCAAGACTCTGTTGAGGGAACACGAGGCTCAGTCTGCAAAGGCTGAATAAAAGACAAGCAGAAGGAAGGCGCATGGGTGGAGGAGGCTGACTCCTAGCATGAGTGGTTGAACCCAAGGGTTGCGCTTGCTGAGCGGTTGGCGGAAGCGGAGTAGCAAGTTCCAGTTCCTGTGGTGTGAGCGGAGCGCGATGAGGAAGAGGCTGCGCAGAACAAGGTAAATGTCTCGCAAGCTGAGGCTCCTGAGGCGCAAGGCTAAGGTGTTGTGGTGCTTGCCTTGTGGAGGGTTGAGCTCACTGCAGCGAGAGCTGAGGAGACTGACTCATGGACGGGAGAGGTTGTTGTACCTCAACCGAGTGTTGCATCACTGGTGGAGCAGCAAGTGGAGGCGGAGGAAGAGAGGTATAATCCTCCTGATCCCATTGTAAAGGTTGCCTTAAGGAAGGCGGAGGCTGAACACCACAGGGAACAGCAAACTCAGCACGTGGCTCAACATCGTACGCCTGGCAGGTGGTACTGCGATCAGGCGGAGCGAGCGTAGGCGGAGGGAGTGTAGGCGGAGGCGGAGGAGCAACACTCTCAGCCCGACACTCACGCATCAAGTCCGAAAGCTGTGCTTGCATGGACTGTAATAGAGTCCACAACATCGTACGCCTGGCAGGTGGTACTGCGATCAGGCGGAGCGAGTGTAGGCGGAGGGAGTGTAGGCGGAGGCGGAGGAGCAACACTCTCAGCCCGACACTCACGCATCAAGTCCGAAAGCTGTGCTTGCATGGACTGTAGTAGAGTCCACAACATCGTACGCCTGGCAGGTGGTACTGCGATCAGGCGGAGCGAGCATAGGCGGGGGGAGTGTAGGCGGAGGCGGAGGCGCAACACTCTCAGCCCGACACTCACGCATCAAGACCGAAAGTTGTGACTGCATGGACTGCAGTAGAGTCAACTTGGGGTCGGCAGACACTAAGGTCTGCTGAGGTAAAGCCTTAACAGCAGAGATCTGCTGCGGCAGAACCTTACTCCTCTTAGGCGGAGTGTATTCAACTGATGACTGAGGAGAGTCAGAGCTAACCCAATGACTGCATCCGGGTTGTTGAACTTTAACTTCGTACGTCTGGCATAGGTCTGGACTTTACGTTTAAGAGGTCTTGAGACCTGAGACCAGCGTTACTCTGCCTTTATTTTCTCCCCTAAATCTCTTCTGCAGACGAGCAAAATAAGGGCTCAATCGTCTGCGGGTGGGAGTGACGGTCTCGGTAAGACACGCCCACAACCACCGAGGATACTTCTGTGCGCCGATCAAGGCCTGCTGAACCCTTATGCCCTTCGACATTGCTTCTCCCCTGGGCTTGGGAGCTTGCAAGAGGTCCCGGACTGGGAGGACGACTGGCGCGCACAAAAGTACCCTCACGCACAACACTGACATACTTTGCGCTAATCACTTATCACTTTGATTTCTGTTTGCACTTATTTCACTGAACTCGAAACTTTAAGTGGTTTGTACCTGAAACACGCAATTCTATCCTTTCTCAAAAGTTAGTAATTGCGAAAACAGAATTACAATGTAACAGAAAAATCTAATGAAAGATAATTCAGTGGCTGGAAAGAGACTAAACACTAGATCACTCTAGAAACGTTTAGTTTCTTCCCCTAAAGAGACTAGGGAGAAGAGCAAAAACGATAACGACGTTACTCGTACGCCTGGCAGGCTTGAATGAAACGTTTATCCTCTTTCTCCCTCCGTCTCTATCTCTCTCTCTCTCTCTCTCTCTCTTGACTTAGAACCTGAGAGAAGAGCCCAATCATATAAATCGTTAAAACATATTATTGAGAAAAAACTGAAAAGTTCCTTTATTAGGATCAAAACCATTAAGTTAAGAAAGAATGAACAAAACGCTAGACACGGTTACTCTTACTGCAACGTGAAACCGTGAACATTCTTTCTCTATCGTAACGATAGAGTGCAAGTTGAACGTTCTGAACGTCAACAACTGCAGAGACAAAACAAAACGTTAGTTCAACTTTGAAAACAGTACGAGACTATCAAAGAAATTCTTTCAAACTCTGTGGCGGAAATAGCATAATATGTTCACAGGTAAAACCGAAATGACGGGCTCAATGTTAATTAACTTCGGTACCAAGAAAAGACCGCCTACTATTAGGAAGGTCGAATATAAACAAATATAAAAATTAATTTTAATAAGTTTATAATAAAAGGAAGTTAATCGAAGAGGCCTATAAGAGGCGGAGAGATATAAAATAAATCTATAACTTTTGTTAAGCAAAATTAAGAAAGAGAGTCTATACTCTCTTAGACCCCAACACTTCCGTCTAAGGGAAGGGTCGGCCATTGAAAGGTGAACGAGAGTTCATACTCTCTTCGTCACCATAATTAATCAAATTAATTCCAAAAGCTAACTAAGCTAATATAGAAGTTTCCAGTAAAGCGACAGCCGAAATCAAAGAGAAATACTTCACCAAAGTCGTGAAAATACTCCAAGAACATAAGCGTATCCCAGAACGTCTTGCCGGAAGCACGACAGAGGAATAATTAAGGAGGTGTCAACAAGAAGTACTTGAGTACCTGGCCACAGGTGGCGCTGGTAAATACACCCCCTTCTAGTATTGTGATAGCTGGCGTATCCCTCCATAGAATTCTGTCGGGCAACGGAGTTGACAGCTACATGATTATCGGGTAAGTTTAATATTGAAAAACAATTATTCCCAGTTCCTTGTTAAATACTATATTTTTCATCTCATTTTCATTATCTCCTTCTACGCCTATTGACGAAAAGGGCCTCGCTTAGATTTTGCCAGTTGTCTTTATCTTGAGCTTTTAAATCTATACTTCTCCATTCGTCATCTCCTACTTCATGCGTAATAATCCTCAGCTATGTAGGCCTGGGAACTTCCAAATATTCTAGTAACTTATGCAACTAATCTCTTTTGGGGAGTGCGAAGAGCATGCCCAAACCATCTCCATCTACCCCTCACTATGATATCATCCATATATGGCACTTGAGTAATCTCTCTTGTAGTTTCATTTCTAATCCTGTCCTGCTATTCAATTCCCAATATTCTTCTGCAGCATATATATTTTTTTATATACACAATCTTAATTAGGCAACACATTGTTTAGAAGATAAAATTTTCTAGTTTATTCCAAAATTATTTTTTCAATATCTTGTTTTCCATAATACCTGTGATGAATATGAGCCATAGGTTCCATACCTCAAAAGGTCTCCTGCATTACAAACTTGTAGAAAAAAGGAATTTTAAAAGTTACATGTAATTTTCCTAGCTATACAAATCTCAGTCCTTTAAAACAGAGGAATGTCTTCATCGGAGCTGAACAACCACTGAATTTGTTAATGAAGTAGCACATTATATAAACTCATCAAATTATTACAGTGTGCCATCGGTTTGACATCTTTAATTTTGTTGTTCACCTTTAAATTTGACACCCGATTTTCCATTGTGGTATTGTCGTTTATTTTATCTTGCCCTCCACGCCAGTCTTTTTTTTTTTGACCTAACGACAGGTAGTGCACGTAAGCCAGTAGCCCCTCCCACCCGCCTGGGAAGTTCAACTTAAAAGGACTCAGATTTGTATAGCTATGAATACTACAAATTACTCTTAAAATATTATTTGTTCTAACACATATACAAACTTTTCATCCCTTAAAATAGGGAGACACACTTATTAGTGGGCCAGAAGTCCCCCTAGAACCGAAATGGTTGGTTCTCTTTCTTTCCTGTTAAGTGTCAGTCTACCTGGTCCCATACGGAAGCAAAGGAGATGACTTCGGCAAAACCCTATAATTCCATTATAGGGATGAATAGGCTAATATAGCCTGGCCTGTACAAGAAGATGGGTAAGTGGTCAAAGGAGGAATTCCTTCCCTCGAAGCAGAAAGCAGTCAGTAATTAGTAATACCTCTTGATACAAAATCAATTAATTCTGGAGTGGCTGTATCATCATGATTTTTTCGTATAATGAGGTCAGTTTTACATGTAATTTGCCTAATTCATTCCAAAACCTGCAAAAACACCACATTAAATTTTATAATAAAGCTATAACCACAAGGAAATACAACCAAATACATTTGAATCAATCAAAATACCTATCCTAACTGTTAATACCAGTAAATGAAGTAGTTATAAGAACGTGATGCAATAATAAATGGAAAATGATACAATAAGTAGGGTACTTTACAGTACAATACTGCACATATACGAAATATACAATACTGTACGTACTGTACTTTATTAATGTAACCCTTACTGTAGAGGTACGTTTTCTATCATGCATAACCAAAACGATTTCTTCAACTCACGCATATTTTCAACTGTAGCTAATTTATTATTCAGTAATACAATTGATATTCACTGATGATACGTCAGTAAATAACCTACCTGTATCTCTTTGTATCATGAATTCTTCGTATAAAGAAACTTTCTTATCAAGAGGTATTACTGTACTGTATATAGGATATGATGATCAATGAGTTGGTATATATTCTACCCTCCTCCACCTCATCAAGAGAGGAGAGATACTTCTTTAGATTCTAAATAATGAAGCTCAAAAGTGTAGCATACAAGCATAAAGTCAGATCCAGCATGTAAGTGTACAACCACTTCATCCTAAAGAAAAGGGAAAGAAAGATGAAGTATACGAGCCAGTCATTCTACCTTCCATTTCATACTTACACCTACATGCTACAATTGACAAAATGCTTCCTGTCCCATGCAGGAGCTGGGCTGGCTACATGAATACTTGAGCAGCCACCATGAGACCAAGAACAAAAGGGTCAATGAATTTGTGGTTATACTCCAGTAGGTATAAAGACTTGAACGTTGTTTGGTGTTTCAAAACTCCCGTCCTCAACACTTTGTCGACTGCAAGATTCCTCTTGAAGGTTAGGGTAGGGCCTATACCCCTGGCTTTGTGAGACCTGGTCCTGATTGATACTTCAACCCTCCCAGTTGTCAGGGTGTTGCCCTCTAGATCGTCTCAATAAGCCAGAAAGAGACCATGTTCCTTGACACCTCTTTCTTAATCCTTCCAAGGAAGAGCCACCGACACTCAAGCCTAAGGTATAGGGTCCTCATCAGATAGTACCGCAGACCCCTCTTGGGACCAAACAAGAGCATATCCTCTCAATTGCCACCTGTCAGTTCAAGTAGAATAGGGATGGAGGTCTTGAGCTGGGGGTCGTACACTGCAGGATTCTGGGTTTGGACATGAACTCAATAGAGACCTCCTTCCTACCTAAAAGTGGGTGACTATATAAGAGACACCATACAACTAGCCTACTCTTTTCGCTGATGCTAAAGCTTAGCAAATCGACAGTCTTGAGAGTCAGATCTCTTGTCTAACAACTTTCTCTGTGGTTTAAACGAGGTGCGTAACAACCCCTTGACAACCAGTGTCACGTCCCACTCTGGGGGCCTCAAGGAAAACCTCACAATGCTCCTCACGAACATATAAAACTCTATGGGAGGAGAGGCATATAACCTTCAGTTGAAAGACCATACTAAGGGCTGAGTGATAGCCTTTAACAGACGCAACTGAAAGGTGCTTCTCTTGCCAAAAAAAGACGAGGAAATCCGTAATCTGTGCTAGTTGCTACAAACAGAGAAGTACAGTACCCCTTCTACAACATCAACAGCAGAAGATGGATCACTTTACTAGGTAGACTGCTGCAGAGGACCGTCGCATGCATTTCGACATCTGTACAATGCCTCGTGAAGAACATTTCGCTCAGAGATGCTGGATAATCTCCAACAATGAAATTCCAACTTCATGGATCAGTGGTACCTCTGAAGATGCGGCTGACAGAGAAGTGTGGACCAATGGGGTAGTTCTCTCGAGAGCTCTACAGAAGTGATAACAGGTCGGGATTATCACTCGGCAAGAGGCCATCTGGGAGCCACACTAAGGTCATCCTAGTATAATCAACACTCGGTTGATCAGCAGGCAGATCAAGATGAAGCTAAAAAGAGAATTACGCTGAATGGAGAAAAGGCGAAGGCATCCAGAATATCCAATGGGGCATGAACTAGTTATGCTGACTGGAAGCTAGAGTTCTCAAATCTATATCATAAATATAAAAAAAAGATTATTAATCAGATGTAATTTAACAAATAGCAGTCCCTAATGTCTCAGTAGAATGAAGCGAGCGAGATGCAAGTGTAATTTTCTATTGATTGAACATTTTAAATAATTTAACTACTGTATTATTATTATTTTGATTTCTTTAATCATTATTATTATTACAGTACTATTATTATTATTATTATTACAGTACCTGAATTACTAGAGTGATGCCTCTAAACACAAAATTAATTGGTTCTGTAGGGGCTTTCATATCGTGATTTTTTCGTGTAGCGAGTGCCTTTTACATATAAATAGCCTAATTCATTCCAGACCCTAGAAAAACACCACATTAAATGATTATAAAAAGGATATTCACCACTAAACAGTACTAAATCTATGAAAAGTACTGTATTTTGATCATTTAATAATAAACTAACATGACAAATTTGTAGATAATTTGTATTTTTTCTAACGATACAAACCTTGGCTATTTATTTAGGGATATTACTTTCTGCAAAGCTGAAATGACGAGCCATTAAAATTTAGCGAGGGTTAACTACCCCTACCGCTAGATAGCGGGGGGTAGGGGGGGGTAGCTTGCTACCGCTCCCACTCACACACCGGTGATTTAGTTCACTTTGCTTGGAGGTAGGACTTCAAGGGGGATAGGGCTGGCAGGCAAGTTTGTATAAATAGCTAAGGTTTGTATCATTAGGAAAAATACAAATTATGTACGAATTTGTCATTTGTTCCGTAACTGGAATACAAACCTACACTGTTTATTCAGGAGTGACTCACTCATTAGGAAGGGTGGACGTCCCTGCCAATCTGGCTTTTGGCTTTACCAGGGGACTCCTTATCTAAGTATGCCAGCACTCAAAAATAAAGAGTCCCTGCACCACGCTAAAACCTTGCTAAGCAAGGTCTGCATCCTATGCAAGCTGTGTTGAGATATTTAGAAGTGTGACTGTCTAGGTACAGTTATTCCGAGTCTTTTTGTAGGAAAAACCGTTGTAACCAAGACTTTCCCAATACCACCTCGCCAGGGTATAGGGACGCAACAGTATTAGCTTAATACTAGGTGCACAAGGGAGCATGATTTACCTGCAGTAGTTTGAGGTCAGCTTATGCAGAGAACCCAGGATGCTGCTTTCCCCAAGAGAGGGGAGGATGAAGAAAAGAATAAGAGCCAGTCAAATCTTTTCATTCACGCAGACTAAAACCGAGTAACAGTGCCCTCAACCTTCTGCTACTTGTCCAATTAGGTGCTTGAGGTATACAACCAGCTGTTGTGCAGCCACCACAGGACCGATAGAGATCGTATCGAGTTCCTGTGGGTCACGTCTGTCAGGAAAAAGGTTGTGAAAGTCACTTGGAGCATTCACCCTTGCTTGTAAAACCTGCGTCAGAGTAATCTCCTTAGAAGGGCCAAGGGCATAGCTATGCCCGTGTCATCGTGAGTCGACATGTTGGATGAAGATCTGGTTTCAGGGCGTGATTGATGACTCTGAATCCAGCAGAGATGATGTTTTGGTGATCGTCCTCTTGTCTCTCCCTGTGCTGATGACAAGAGAAGGGACCCGGGTGGGCTGTTGCCATTCTCTTGAGGTAGAGCCTCATACCTTACCCCAGGTACAGTAACAGATGATCTGGATCATCAGTTGCCGAGTGGAGACTCGTCTAGGATCCATCACCTCTGGAGACTGTCTGGCAACATACTCGGGGACGAGACTAAACGTTGCCTTTCACCTTTCTCATTAATGGGCGATGTCGAAAAAGAGATCATGAGGTTCCTTGATTAGTTTGGCCGCTGTCAAAGTGTGTAGGAACACTGTCTTCTAAACCAGGTGAAAATTTGTTGCCTGGTTAAGTGGAACGTAAGGAGGTCTCCTTAGAGACCGAAGAACATGAACCATGTTCCGAGAGGGGGGTCTCAATTTCGACTGGGAAAAGGCAAGTTGTAAGTCGCATGAGTTAGGAAAGATCTAGCGATGAGGGGATGCCCCTTCCTTTCAGTTTGAAGACGAGACTCAAGGATGAGTGATCGTCTTTACCTACTGAAACTGAAAAGGGGGTCTTTTCCTCTTCCATATACTGTACTCGAGGATTCCACTATTGCTGGAATAGAGGTATCGAGCGGAGAGATACGCTTTCCCATGACACCAACCACAGACGACGTATTACTTTGCCTGGTAGACTGATGCTGAGGAATTCCTCAGATATCTAGACAACCTCTTCGCAACTTATTGCGAAAAGCCTCTGTGAGAGAGGAGGTACTGGGTAGTCTACAGGCGTACAATCATAGCAAAGCTATAGCTTGTGGTAGATGTCGAAGTGTGGTGGTTGTCTGTGACATGGAGAGGGTTCTCTTGGAGGCTCTATCAGGAGCTGCAGAAGGTTTGGAAACCGTTCTG
>NC_090728.1:94891780-94941780 GCF_036898095.1 Palaemon carinicauda
TCCCGGCAGCCATGCTGTAATGCGTTTGCGGGGAGAGGAATGGAGCAATTGTGACCAGTCAAAAAAGTTTTCATTCTTTTTGCCTATTGCGCGAGTGCACAGGAGAGTACAGGAGCGATGGTGCACACTGGTGCTCAGTTTCTGTAGAAGCGCACTTTTCGGTGAATGCGCAGAAGAGCACTGGAGAGCAGGCAAGCGCTGGTGCATAGGTGAGCGCAGGCTCTTTGGCAAGAGCTGGCGCATTGGCGAGACTTGGATCTGGGAGCGCTGGTGCGCATGTGAGCACTGGCTTTATGACAAGATCGAAGCATTGGATCCGAGAGCGCAAATGTGCAGGAGAGCACAAGTGCCCAGAAGAGCGCTGGCGAGCAGGCAAGCGCTAGTGCGCAAGTGAGCGCTGGCTTTTTGTCAAGAGCTGGCACATTGGCAAGCTCTGGATCTGAGAACGCAAGTGCGCAGGAGAGCGCTGGTGCGCAGTAAGGCACTGTGCATGGTGTTGTGCAGTCTGGTGCGCGAAGATGACTGAAGGCATGCATGCGGGTGAAGACTGCTGGTGCGCGCGGAAGTGATGGCGCGCAGGAGAGAGTTGGCGCGTAGGAAAACGATGGCGCAAGCGCACGGGAGCTTGCTGGAGCACAGGAGAACGCTGGCGCACAGGAGAGCGCTGACGCGTAGGAGAGCGCTGATGCACGCAGAATACTGGCGCGCGCGGAAGACTGGCGGCGCACGCGAGCAGAAGACTGCTGGCGCGCGCATAGAAGAATACTGTCGTGCGCATACACACGCAGAGTGCTAGGGCGCGTGCACGGAAGTGATGGCGCACAGGAAAGAGCTGGCACGCAGGCGAACGCTGGTGCGCAGAGATCATTGGCGCACAGGAAAACACTGGCACATAGGACAACCATGGCACAAGAGCACGGGAGCATGCTGGAGCGCAGGAGAACGCTGATACGTAGGAGAGCTCCGACGCATAGAAGAGCGCTGATGTGCAGGAGCGCACTAGCGTGCAGGAGATCGTTAGAGCGCGGGAGATCCAGGAACAGATGACGCCCATGAGGGTCGGTGGACCAGCAAGCTGACCTTCAGCAGTAGCAATCCTCCGAAGAAGAGTCTCTATGAGTGGCCCCTCTCGCGAAAGAGAGAGGTGATCACTTCGCAGGAGAGACTTGCTTAAGACTATGATCCGCCCCCGAAGGAAGAGAGGCTCAGCAAAGGGGGGGGCATAGTGTAGGCGAAGACAGCAACAGCAGTCAGAGTCGATGAAGTGAAGAAGAAGATGCAGGAAGTTCTCCCTCGGAGAAGGGAGAAACATTCTCACACAAGGGAAGGAAAACTCTCCCTCGGAAGGGAAAGTTGTCCAACCCCTCGAGGTGAACCTCCCGGTAGCGCTCTAAGATGATCTGACAAGAATGCTACCTGAGGAAGCGTAGCTGGAGTTGGTTCCTCAAAGATAAAGTGCTGATCAGGTGTTGCCACGGGCGTACTTGTAAGAGAAGGGATGATACCCATGATGACGTCCTCTGAGGAATGGCAGTGACAGCAGATTCTCCAGGCATAAACAGAAACAGCTCTGCTTCGTCGGCACTCTTAGTTGAATGAGGAAAACTGCATTGCTGAGTAAAAATAAAATAAATTATGTAACAGAAAATTCCCTCGGGAGGAACACCCAGTCCGTGACGGGAAGGGAGACCACCGAGGGAACAAACAAACTAAGTACTGAGCCCTCCCTTCCCCGGTCGACATCGACGGGAGAAGGGAAGCGAAGAGTAACTGTAATAAAACAAGAATAATGATTACTTAAATCAGCAAAAATTATTCACTAATAGAATGAACCACTGATCCTCCGAAGGAAAGTTTTCCCAAAGGAAAAGAAACTGAAAAATTAAATAACAAGCAATTATAATTTCACTTAAATAATTAAGAAAATAATTGGAAGCGCAACCTAACACGCGAACGGGAAAGGTGCTCCCCCTTTAGTACACTGTCGGACGCCCAAGAAGGGTGAACGGCCTTGAGAGGAGAAAGACCGTAGTTAATCTCTGAGAGGCCACACTCCCTTCGCTCAGTAATCCACGTTGCCCGTAGGAAGAAGGAAAGGCGAGACAACAGTTGAACGAGGAGGGTCTAAACGATGACGATTCCCCCGTGGCGGCCGAGGCAACGTAGGTTATCCACCAACAGGAAGACCAATGGACAAGGGCGGAGAGGTCGGAAGGGAAGGCTCACCGCCCTTGAACAAGTTTCTTGAGAACCTGTCATATACGTATCATACGCACAGCACAAACACTGAAAAGGAAACTTACAACATATATATATATATATATATATATATATATATATATATATATATATATATATATATACATATATATATATACATATATATATATATATATATATATATATATATATATATATATATATATATATATATATATATATATATATATATATATATATATATATATATATATATATACAGTATACATAAACGTTAAGAATGTTTTCATATCTATCTATCTATCTATCTATCTATATATATATATATATATATATATATATATATATATATATATATATATATATATATATATATATATATATATATATATATATATATATATATATATATATATATATATATACAGTGGAACCTCTACATACGATTGTCTTTACATACAAATTTTCCAACATCCGAAGTAAAATTCGATCAAATTTCTGTCTTGACACCCGAAGTCTTGCTCCAACATACGACGTACAGTAGATCATCCACGTACGTGTAGAATTTTCTCAAAGCATCGATCGTAGTTTCTTGTTTACGCCGGTAGACGGAAGCACATCGGAGGGACGCCAATCGAGCGTCGCCTTGATCAGTCCTCTCATCTCGGGCGCATCGTGTGGTTGTTCTCTATTCGCTCCGTTATTAACAGTGTTTTTTATCTTCCTTTTCTCACATTTCATTTTTTATTTTACTTATAATCATGGGTCCTAAAAAGCTTAGTTTCGGTTCAGGAAGTAGTAGTGGTGAGAAAAGTAAGAAGTTAATGCTTTCATTAGAACTAAAACAAGAAATAATAGAAAAGCATGAGCGAGGTGTGCGTGTTAGCGATCTGGCTAAACAATGTGGCCGGAATATGTCTACAATCTCGACGATCATAAAACAGAAGGCAGCCATTAAAGCAGAGAAACCATCGAAGGGGATCACCATTATTTCTAAACGTCGTAGCCCTACTCTGGAAGAGATGGAACGCCTTTTGTTGATCTAGATAAAGGACAAGGAGATTGTTGGTGATAAGATCACTGAAACGATCATTTGTAAGAAGGCCAGCGCTATCTATTGTGACTTGAAGGCGGCGGGCTCTGGGGGTGACGCGGGGGAGAGTTCAACCGATCCTACGACGGAGGAATTCAAGGCGTCTCGAGGTTGGTTCGAGAAATTTAGTTAACGGACCGGGATTCATTCATTTGTTCGGCATGGAGAGGCTTCAAGTTCGGACACCAAGGCTGCTAATGATTTTGTTAAAAAGTTCGAAAAGATCGTGGAGGAGGAAGGCTACGTAGAGCAGCAGGTTTTCAACTGAGATGAAACCGGTCTGTTTTGGAAAAAGATGCCTAGTCGAACATACATTACCGCCGAAGAGAAGAAAATGCCTGGACAGGATTGGTTGACTCTTGCGCTTTGTACCAACGCCAGCGGGGACTGCAAAATAAAGCCATTACTGTATTAGATTACCATTCCGAAAACCCTAGGGCATTTAAAGCACATAGAATTAATAAAGACCTGCTACATGTTCTATGGCATTCTAATTCTAAGGCTTGGGTCACTAGGCATATCTTTGTGGAATGGGTAAACGTAGTTTTCGGCCCTGCTGTCAAGAAGTACCTTCAGGAGAGGAATTTGCATTTGAAGTGCTTGCTTTGTATGGACAATGCACCCGCTTACACACCAGGACTCGAAGATGATATCATCGACGAATACAAATTCATCAAAGTGTTGTATCTTCCACCGAATACCACCCCTATCCTCCAGCCCATGGACCAGTAAGTCATCTCTAATTTTAAGAAGCTCTACACCAAGCACTTATTTAAGCAGTGATTTAATGTCACGCAAAGCACCAACTTAACTTTGCGTGAATTTTGGAGGAGCCACTTTAATATCGTGCACTTCCTAAAGATCATAGATCAGGCTTGGGAGGGAGTAACTCGTCGGACACTGAATTCAGCTTGGAAGAAGCTTTGACCTGATGCTGTTGCTCCCAGAGAT
The DNA here is from genome assembly GCF_036898095.1 of Palaemon carinicauda. Taxonomy (NCBI): domain Eukaryota; kingdom Metazoa; phylum Arthropoda; class Malacostraca; order Decapoda; family Palaemonidae; genus Palaemon; species Palaemon carinicauda. Next base: position 94,896,045 of record NC_090728.1, read on the forward strand.
TTTGAAGGTTTTGGCCCCGAGCCTGGACCTGTGCTTGCTGTCGAGGAAGACGTCAAAGAGATTGTATCCCTTGGCAAGTCCATGGGTCTGGAGGTCGATGAAGATGACATCACCGAACTCGTCAATGAACATCATGAAGAGCTCACCACCGAGGAACTCAAGGAGCTGCAAGCCATACAAGCATGATGAGTTCCAAGCGCAGTTGAGTGAGTCGGAGGAGATCGAGGAGGTAGGTCACATCTTAGGTACGGCTGAAATAAAACAGATGTTGGCATATCATCAACACGTGGTTGATTTCATTGATAAGCATCACCCACAGAAACTTCAGGTTTGCCGTGTAGTTGTGCAGTTCGATGATGTTTGTTTAACACACTTTAGAAAAATTCTCAAAAGCCGTACCAAGCAACTTTCTCTCGATAGTTTCTTTAAAAAATCTATGAAGTGGTCTAGTGATCATGATGAAGAGAAAGAAAGTGAAGCAAAGAAAAGTAAGACTGAATCGAGTGAAAGTGATGCAAATTAAAAATAGAAAAGAAAAAAATGTAAAAAAAAAAAAAAAAAAAAGGGATTTTGACGAAGGAAAAATCTATTTCTGGGTCGATCTGTGACGGCCGGTGAAAAGGGGTCCTTCTTTACACTTTTCTAATATAAATCTTCCAAATATACTAGAGAAAGATAAAAGCATGGAATGCAGAGGTTACAACCCTCGCGCGAACACCTTGTTGGTGTCGTGTATTTAACAAGGGCATGTGTAAACCACTATTCACCTATTCACAGGCTGTCTTCCATTTAGATAATCCCTTCATCAAAGGGGAGGGCCGTGACAGGCCCTAGAGAATACAGTTGGACTACTCCACCGACACCCACTACTCACGCTCTCCAGGTCATCCTTCTGTTTTGGACTTGCCCGCTAAGTCGTTTTTATTTTGTTAGGTGTGTTTCGAAAGTGATTGTCGTTAATTCAACATGACTGACGTTACTACTTCACCTTTACCAATGTTAAGTACCATAGTTTGTTTTGACAGTTTTCAGTACCGGGCATTTGTTCTCGTTCCAGTAATGTGGATTTTAATTTTGGAAGAGGCTTGGCCGTCCTCGGTATCGGCAGCCATTTTGGTTTTGTTCGATTCGGTAGTTTTTCAAGTTATTATTGCCCTTCTGGTACTCTGTCATCTAGGTTATATCACTTACATTTTATGACCAATATTATTATCATTATTTATTATTGTTTTTTACTATGGTATTTATTAGCTAGCAAGTCCAATTTGGACTAAAAATATCAATCTAGTCTTTGTTATAGTTATGTTCACACCTCAGGAAGGTGCTCGATTTAGACTATATCTTTATGTTTAATTGTTACGTTGTCGTTATTCTTCGTTCTTGGTTATTACAATTTTATCATTATTCTTATCATATTATTGTGTGATTTTGGTTTTTATTATGTAACATTGAGAGCATGAGCATAGAGTGCTCGTATTCTGTTTCTACAGAAACGAGTTACCCCTTCTCTCGTTTTCTTTATTAAGCTCGAGTAGAGGAGGTGGATTTCCCGTTTTCCGTTTTATACGATCACGAGTTATTCCTGCCTCCTCTTATTCCCCGAGTGGATGATATTACGTTTAATGATATTCACGTTTTATTGATGTGGTTACTGTTAATAGAGCTAGCACTATTAATAGGTTACGTTAGTGTATGAGTCATTATTTGGGGTCGCTTTATGACGACACCCTTAGCTCCGCTTTGAGTTATACTCCGCTATAATGGATACTCATTGGGTGAGAACTAGTCAGATATTTGGAGTGCAACGGTGAAATCCGCCACTCAAGACTCCGGCTGAGGCCTTTTGCACACGAACCTTTGTCATGATTGATCACAATTACATTATAACGGCCCTTTTTTCATCGAATCTCCGGCTTCACTGGAGATAACACAGGCATTCAGTATGGAGGAATGTTATCGTACCGATGAGGGTCACGATTTCACGGTGACGGACCTTTGTTACCGGATCTCCGGTACAAGCAGAGATCAATCAGACGATCAGAACCAGGGTATGAACCCCTTTTCATGAATAATCACCTTTCATTATTACGGTCCTTTTATCGATTCTCCGGCTTAACCGGATATCACACAGATGTCAGCATTGAGGTTAATATTATCTTACCTCTGATGTTCACGTTTTCACTATGACGGACCTTTGTCACAGGGTCTCCAGTGGCAACAGAGACCACTCAGACCACGGGTGGCCAATCTCTTGTTTTAGATGTAAAGGAAAGGATTTAACATGAATACAAAGTAAACTGTACTTACTTTAATGAAACTTTGAATTTGCGTTGATAATATTCATTAGTTATTCTTGAAAGTCCTAATGAAAATATATGAACATATTTAGCAATTTTAAAGAAAAGTCATTCAATTTACTATCTATGGGGTATAGTGCTCCGCTTGTAATCGTGCAATGCGACACTGTTGGCGCATGAGTCATAGTTTGGCCACCCCTGACTCAGACGTTCAGAACCGGGGTTAACATTATTTTACCGATGAGGTTTATAATTACATGTTACGTGGTTACTGGATATTAGTATACTATTGATTCATCTGTTCACTAACCGGAGTCTCAAGGAACAGTAGATAGCCTCTCATGGCATGGTTGGTTTCGACCTGGCTTTTCATTAGAAGGGGCTAGCGTTCGATCCCAAGTACTGAGTAGAAATTTATTTCTATTTTGAACACGATGTTGTATGGATATTTATCCATATTTGTACATATTTATACATATTTATAATTAAATATATGCATAAATATTACCGATATTTTTAGTTTATACTTCATATTTATAATTAAATATATGCATAAAAATAGCCATTATTTTTAGTTATACTGATTTGGTTGATCCCAGCCTGTGAATGGGATCACTAACCAGAGTTTCAAGGAACATCCAGACTTATGTCTCCTTTCTATTACAGAAGGTCCGCCTACATGGTATGGTTCCCGGAGTCATGCACGATCTGCTACGAGCTGTCCTCCCTACTCTTGACCCATGAGGTAAGTTGGTTCTAATGTTTCTATTTGGTATACTTGGGCGATGATTGAATTTGATCCGGATTTATGTATGCATTACTTATTGAGAACGGTCTTCTCCTTCATCACTAATCCCCTCACTTCTTTCAGGACGATGGTGAATCTCTCCGGCCTGCATGAGCGGCTCCCCGCCCTTGGGTATCAAGGTTTGGAAGGAATGCTCCATCTAGAGGACCCTATCTCCTCGGAGTGTCCTCTCTAGGGTTGGACATCGACCCCATGGATGGGCAGGTAGGTGGTGATGAGTTTGGAGCCTTCAGCTTTGCAATTACCTACGGCACCGACCTAGGACCCTCAAAGGATCCTGATGTTCATATTCCTTGCATAAAACCGTGACTGCTAAAAGCCAAGGGTAGGGTTAAAGAGCAGATACAACACATTCTAGGGGGCTATGACGGAGCTCAAAGATATGGTGGTGAGTCGGATCCGTTCAGGAACTCGGATGTCTCCCCCTACAGCCCCAGGAGTATCGAAGTAACCTCCTTCGATAAAAACAACACATAGAAATTTGCCTTACATGTCCCATATATGGATGGTACCATAACTCTGGATGGCATAGACGTCCGCCCTCTGGAGGACCTAGAATTTACTCTCAGGGACTAGAATACCCATTCAACGGATTCGTTCGATTGAAAGAGCATGACTTGGTTAGGTTAGGCAAGGTACCGAAGGTAACAGTATTATTTCCTAAAGGGCAGGCCCGATCTGTCTGGACAAGGATGTTGTCGGTCTGGGGGGTACGATAATTCCAAGATCACCCCACACAATGGGGAATACGCCATATCTACAACGGCTATCATTGTTGCCTTGCCTATTACGGATAATTGGACAGGTCTTACTATTCAAGCTGACAAGAAGGTTCGGCCATGCCGGCTCTTAAAGAGCCGGACCCCACCTCGGGGAGACCCTAGCCTCGGTTTATCCCACTGAGACTTTGTTTCGGATATTCATGAAGAACCAATCTCTGCCCTTCCAATTTGACCTACACGTTTTTGGTCTGATCGGGTTAGTTGTAGGAAATACGTTCTGTCTGTGGCCTCTATCAGACAGGAATCGAGCAGGCTGATAGTTTCCCCCTGATGGGGTAAAACCCTCTTCCCTCAGGAGGAGGTGAACAAGGTTCTGCAAGATGATACGAGAGAAACCCAAAATTGCAGGAAAGGCGGGGCCTCACTGCCAGAAAGAAGGTCGAAGACCAAAAGCAAGCTTTCTTCAAGAAGAAGCAGAGAGTTGCCCTCTACAAAACGAACCGAGGTCACTGCCATCAAGAGTCAGTTACCCACTCGTCATCACAGTCTTCCTCTGATTCGACCCCTATGCATCCGGATCCCCCCCTCATCAGGTGGGATACCTCACTGATTCCCCAGGTACACAGCCCAACCCCGATTCGATGCCCTCACCTGCATACAGCCCTAGCTCCGAACCCTCAGGTTCCTTTCGTGGACACCAGAGAGGAAGATACAGGAGTAGGAGACAGTTCCGCCATCGAGGCGGACCTAGAAAAAAGGGGGTTCGGGGAAGGAAAGGACCTAGGTTCACTCCCTCACAACGAGGTGGTCCCGGTAGGGGAGAGACTTTACCACTTTCAAGACCATTGGACCTTATGTCCGAGGGCTCATAGCATAATCTCTAAAGGTTTGAGGTGGAAATGGCCACAAGGTCCTCCTCCTCCACCAGTGACCTTCTCCCAGAAATCCACTCCCATCCTGAAAGAGTACACCACAAATTTACTAAAGGAGAAAGCAATCAAACGGGACCAATCACCGAAGTTCCAAGGCCTCCTGTTCACAATTCCGAAGAAAGGCTAGTCGACATTGAGAGTGGACCGGGACTTGTCAAAGCTAAACTCTTACATTCTCTGCGGCAAGTTCCGGATGATGACTATCTCTCAGGTACGGACCTTACTTCCCCTTGGGGCCGTCACCACCTCTGTCGATCTTTCCGACGACTATTATCATGTGCCTATAGCTCGAAAGTTCTCTTCTTATCTGGGTTTCCGCCTAGGCAGGAAAGCCTTTGTGTTCCAAGACATGCCCTTCAGCCTCAACATTGATCCCAGGATATTCACGAAACTGGGAGAGACAGTGTTAGTACAACTCAGGAACCAAGAGATACAGATCATGGCTTATCTGGACGGTTGGCTCATTTGGGCCCGGTCGGCCATAGAAAGCAACAGAGCTACGAAGGTAGTACTTCGATTTATCGACAACCTGTGATTTCGGGTCAATCTCCAAAAGTCTCGCCTGCAACCATCAGGCCACTTAGAATGGTTAGACATTCGGTGGGACCTTTCGAAGAACACGTTCTCTCTCCCTTCCAAAAAGGTAAGAGGAATAGCTTCCAAGGTCAAGAATTTCTCAAACACAAACAGATGTCCAGAAGAACCTTAGAAAGTATCATCGGCCTTCTCCAATTCACTTCAATAACAAAAATGCAAAGACATCAATCGAGTTTGGAGAAAGAGAGCTACAGTACCTTTAAGAGACAAGGTCTCGAAGATCCCCTCTGTCTTGAAAATGAGACTACGCCCATGGTCCGAACTGAGGAACCTCTCCAAATCGGTTCCTCTACAATTCCCACCTCCACAAGAGACATTCCATACAGCCGCGCCTCTAAGTGGATGGGGGGATTACTCCGAACTTCAGATGTTTCAGGGGTCTTGGTCACCCGCCATGAAACAGACCCATATCAATGTTCTCGAAGCCATGGCAGTGTTCTTTACCCTGAAGAGACTCTCTCCTCCGAGGTCGAGCAACATCAGAGTAGTGTCAGCCAGCACAGACGTAGTACACTGCGACAACAGGGGAGGATCCAAGTCACCCAACCTGAATCGGATCCTGGTCGTTATCTACGCCTGGCCAACAGAAAAGAACTGGATCCTGTCAGTAACTCACCTTGCGGGAGTCCAGAACGTGAGAGAGGACTCACTGGCCAGGACGAAACCACTGGAGTCAGAATGGTCTCTAGACATAATTTCATTCCAGTGGATACTCAGGAACCATTAGAAGAAGGTTTACCTATTTCCCCCAGTGAATCTTCTAATGAGACTTTTACACAAACTACGTTCCTTCCGGGGGACAGTGGATTTAGTACCACCTCACTGGCCAAGAACAGTTGGTTTCCTCTCCTCCTCGAGTTGAAACTCCGTCCCTTCCGGATTCCGTTCCCCAAACTGACTCAAGTAATCCAAACTCACTGTGTCAGATTGCTCAAGGATAGCAAAAACTCTGACTTTGTGGACTACAGGAAGTTTGCAGCTCGTAGAGACGCTAACATTCAACCGGAAATCGATCTCTTCATCGAATCAGACAAAAGAGACTCGACAATTCGCCAATATGATTCGGCCGTTAACAACATAGCAGATTCCCTAAGAGTTCAGACCATACTCGTATGTCTCCGAATATAGACATCTCTTTCTTGAGGTTCTTATTTGGCAAAGGCCTAACAGTTAGAACTTTAACCACCATCAAGTCAGATTTGGAGAGGATCTTCCTTGTTGGGTTTAACATTAACCTGGCTGATTCCTATTTCTCATCTACTCAAAAACATGTGCTAGGCTTTGACCTTCGGTTCAGCCACAAAAGGACTCTGGTCTAGGAACGGTGTCCTCAAAACTTGCGCCGGACACGGACAATGAATCCTGCTCTTGTCACTCTTCTTAGGAAGACTTTATTTCTAACGGCTTTGGCCTCAGGTGATGGAATATCAGAACTAGCAGCTCTCTCACGAACCCGGAAAACATAGATTTCCTCCCTTCAGCCGAAGTACTCCTTTCTCCAGACAATGCTTTCCTAGCTAAAAAATGAGGATCCGCAAAATAGGTGCTCCCCTCGGAAGATTATTCTCCTTCCCAAGATCTTTTCTCTGTGTCCAGTCACTACTCTCAAGGCCTTTTTAGCTAGAACTGCCACCCGCTCGTCTGGCCCCTTGGTTATCAGGGAACAAGGAGGTACTATTTCCATTCACGGTATCAGGTAACAAATCCTCTACTTCTTTAAACATACTAATCCGGAATCATTTCCCCAGGCTCATGATATACGGACAGTAGATACCTCCATCAATTACTTCCAGAACAGGGACTTTTATGATTTTTAAAAAATATACGGGTTGGAAATCCCCTATGGTTGTCAAACGCCACTATCTAAAGATCTTACAGGTCCTTAAATACCCAACGATGGCAGCGGGGAGCCTTTTCCCTCCCCATTAATCTCTACTTCTTCCTTTCTTCCATCTCTTCTCTTCTCCCTCCTACCCGCCACTCACACTACGTCGCCACTCTCCTGGGTAGTTCGTTAGCCCTATGATATTTGCCATGTTTAATTCCTATGGTTTAACTGTTATTGTAGTTACGGTTCCTTTAAGGTTTAGATATGCTTAGACATGTAAGGTTTGATGCCTTTTGCGATTCGACACTCAGTTGATTCCTTGTCGTCTTAGTTATTTAGCCTTATGCTCCCTATGTCATTTGGCTAGTTGGTAATTGGACGTTTCTTACATTATTATATTATATTATTGTCGTACATGGTGATTGTATTCTCCGAATTATGTTATTACTTTATTGGGCTTGGAAGGCATTCTCTAGTACTTTTTCACCGGCCGTCACAGATCGACCCAGAATAGGGATTTTGACAAAGGAAAAAAAAAATATAAAAATGAAAAAAAAAAAAAAATAAGCTAAGTTAGGTTAAAGTTCACGTAGTGTAAGTCAGAGTAAGGTACGGTACGTTATCGCAGTCACCATCTCTACCTCCTCGCTGATCTTTCGTCTCCTCCTGCGTAGCAATCCCTACACCTGCGCTGGCCTGTCTCTAAGGTAAAGTGTTAATAAAAACCCCTTTTTGATTTATAATTTCTTTATTATTATTCTTTTTTAGATATTTCTGTATTATTCAATTGTATTAATGTTATGTGTAATTATGTGTGGCAATTTATTAAGGAGTTATCATGGGTTTTTAGGCTGAGGAACAAATTAAACAAATTACAGTGTATTCTTATGGGAATATTTGCTCCAACATACAATCGTTTTAACATACGAAGCAGCTCACGGAACGAATTAAGATCGTATGTAGAGGTATCACTGTACAGTACAAGAAAAAGTAAGTTAAAACACTAAAATTAATGACAGTCCAAAATAGGCGAGGAAGAAGAGCAGATACAAACGGTCTCCATCCGAGCCAAAAGTAAAGTGAGCTAACCTACCAGTGTGTGAGTTTGAGCGGTAGCAAGCAACCCCCCGCCCCGCTAACTAGTGGTGTGGGTAGTTAACCCTCGCTAAATTTTAATGGCTCGACATTTCAGCTTCGCAGAAAGTAATACAGTAACCCTAAATAAAAAGCGCAGGTTTGTACTCCAGTTACGGAACAAATTAATATTCTGAAAAAGAAGGGTTTAATTATAGCAAACAGTAAAAATAAAGTAACAAAAATGTGGAACCTTACCTTTGGAGTGAGGCGATGTCTCAGAGCGAAGTGTGGGGCGGTACAGGAGGATGAATAAGGCAGAAAACGTTTACGTACAAGTGGCAGAAAACATAAAACACTTGATTTTATAAAACAGACTTATAAATGACAGAAAACATTAACACTTAGGGTAATTTCAGGAAAAGCATCTACAAATGGCAGGAAATATTAACACTTAACTTTACAATAAACTTAAAATAAAATCTCTTCTATTTTTTATTTTTCTATTTTCTTTTTTGCTTTACATTTTCTATTTTCTAAATTTAATTACACTATGTATTTTCTTCCTCACTGCCACTTTCGTTTCTAAGTTTGCGCTTGGTCTGCTTCTACCAAAGGCTTCTTACTAAAATATTCGTCCTAAGAAGCTTGTTTCTGCGTGCATCTTAAAAATCACAAACACTAAGTCAATGCGTACGATACCGTTGGCGGAACGAGATGACATAGGAACGCAGGTAGTCCTCGTTTAGCGACGGTAATTTGTTCCAGATACTCCGTCGATAAACGAATTAGTCGTTAAATAAACCTCAAGATTGTAAAAACCTAGGTTAGGCCATTTCGTCATCATTCAGCAAGATGGTATCTTTTACTTTTTACCTCTTTTATACATTACAGCCTTATTTACTGTTTTGGTAGTATATTAAAGTCTTATTTAATATTTAGTCATAAATTTCAAGATTTTAAAAACCCAGGTTAGGCTAGATTATCGGAAGTGAATGGACCTAGCCATTTCATCATCATTCAACAATACGTACAGTAGTGTACTACCGTACGTACAGTTCATGTTTAAAGCTTCATATAGTATTCAATTTTTAGTTCAATATTAAGCCTTCATATTTACTACACATTATTGTTTTTAATTGTGTTTTATTAAAGCACGTTTATATTTTCTTTTTCAATTTCTTGAGCATATCAATAATCAACAAATACTTTTAATTTACTTTCGGTTGGCATCATCTGATCTTAAGGTCACGCTGCTGTATTACTATTATGCGCACATATAGTACAAATAACATTGATTTATAAAATTTTCTTAACCTTCGACATCTCTTCATAATGAATATTACATCAACGCCAATATATTACAGGGTATCACATTTTCCATACAGTTCGTTTATAGACCTTATAATTATTAGTTATAAAGGAATACGCACCCCCCCCTCTCTCTCTCTCTCTCTCTCTCTCTCTCTCTCTCTCTCTCTCTCTCTCTCTCTCTCTCTCTCTCTCTCGTAAATTATCATTCGGTCAATAGCGGCAGTTTCTTATTGTTGATTAAACGCCAAAAAAGAAAAAAAAATTGTTTTCCTGCTTTGCTACGTATTTAGGATTTTATATAGATACGGTAAATAATATTTGTAATAACATATTTACTAAAAGCTTTTAATATCATTATTTATCACTTTCATCATGCGCGTTTAATGCCTTTGTTTGTTTATTACGATCGAAGATGGAGCGTACAGTAAACGAATGGAAGGTTTCCGTTTTCGCATCTCCTTTCGTGAAGTGAAAATTTCGTAAGCCGATTCTTTCGTAGCTAGAGGTTTGACTAATCTGATTCAAAAACACAAAAACTTACCAACTGAGGAGCATTTTGAGCCTTATGTTCAGCCTTCTTAGCAGCTTTCTCTGCTGCCTTCTGTGCTTTTTTCAAGGCTTTTTTACTTGGACCATCCCCTGAACTGTAAAGATAAAAAAGAAAAACATAAAAAATCTAAAATTTTTATCATAAAAAAAATGGTACTAAATGACCATGCATATTTTATCTAAATACTATAAATTTAATGATTTGTATTTTTCATAGATATAAAAACCCCAAGTCATTCATATGAGATAGTCCTAGTCTCATTTTCTCTATGACCAGACAAAAGACAGTTGGTTTGATTACATCATGTTTCGTTGATAAGCGGTTTGATTACATCAGGTTTCGTTAATAGGCAACTGGTGCGCATATGGCGCATAACACTTCTTCACAGCGCTTCCTCACAACACTCACCGGGTCAGAAACTTACGGGGCAGGATCTTTGATAAATGACTCAGGTCTGTATAGCTAAGAGGAATGCAAATTGTATTAAATTTGTAGGTTATTCCCATGTGGATACAAACTTCTGATTCCTTTATATGGGAGTCTTCCTTAGATGGGAAGAAGTATTCATAAAGTTAAAGAGGTATGCCCTACCTCTCCCATAGCTACATTTACTATACTGTAAGTAATAGCAAGACATCAAAAGTGAACTATTTGTGAACGGTGTAGATGGCTCGTAAAAAGGCAAGGCCTTACATTCAATTCTAGAGAATAATATTCTTTGCCAGGGTTGAAGTTATATGAACATCAAATGTTGCATAATAATAAAATTTCCATATAACATCAAATATGACAAATTCATAGATAATTTGCATTTTTCCTAACTATACAAACCTTAGCTATTTAATATGATATTTTAATTATAAAATAAATTTTTGAATATACTTACCCGGTGAATATATATAGCTGCAACTCTGTTGCTCGACAGACAAAAAAACAGTAAAACTCGCCAGCGATCGCTATACAGGTTGCGGGTGTGCCCACCAGCGCCAACTGTCGGCCAGATACCATACTCGATGTAAACAAAGACTCAATTTCTTCTCATCCCACTGCGTCTCTATTGGGGAGGAAGGGAGGGTCATTTAATTTATATATTCACCGGGTAAGTATATTCAAAAATTTATTTTATAATTAAAATATCATTTTTAAATATTTAACTTAGCCGGTGAATATATATAGCTGATTCACACCCAGGGTGGTGGGTAGAGACCAGTTAAATATGTTTACATCGTATAAGCTAAGAGTTTCTATTTCATTTTGGAAGTTATCAATATAACAAAAACAAAATAAATAGGTACCTGGTAAGGAAGTCGACTTAGACGATTACTCTGCCTTGTAAGTACGTCTTCCTTACGGAGCCTCGCGATCCTCTTAGGATGCTGACAGACCCCTAGGAGCTGAAGTATCAAGGGCTGCAACCCATACAACAGGACCTCATCAAACCCCTAATCTGGGCGCTCTCAAGAAATGACTTTGACCACCCGCCAAATCAACCAGGATGCGAAAGGCTTCTTAGCCTTCCGGACAACCCATAAAAACAACATTAAAAACATTTCAAGAGACAGATTAAAAGGATATGGAATTAGGGAATTGTAGTGGTTGAGCCCTCACCCACTACTGCACTCGCTGCTACGAATGGTCCCAGTGTGTAGCAGTTCTCGTAAAGAGACTGGACATCCTTCAAGTAAAATGACGCGAACACTGACTTGCTTCTCCAATAGGTTGCGTCCATTATACTTTGCAGAGATCTATTTTGCTTAAAGGCCACGGAAGTTGCTACAGCTCTAACTTCGTGCGTCTTCACTTTAAGCAAAGCTCGGTCTTCCTCACTCAGATGTGAATGAGCTTCTCGTATTAACAATCTGATAAAGTATGACAAAGCATTCTTTGACATAGGCAAGGATGGTTTCTTAACTGAACACCATAAAGCTTCAGATTGGCCTCGTAAAGGTTTAGTACGCTTTAAATAGAACTGAAGAGCTCTAACAGGGCATAAGACTCTTTCTAGTTCATTGCCTACGATCTCCGATAAGCTGGGAATATCGAAAGATTTAGGCCAAGGCCGAGAAGGCAGCTCATTTTTGGCTAGAAAACCAAGTTGCAGCGAACAAGTAGCTTTTTCCGACGAAAATCCAATGTTCTTGCTGAAGGCATGAATCTCACTGACTCTTTTAGCCGAGGCTAAGCATACCAGGAAAAGAGTCTTAAGAGTGAGATCTTTCAGGGAGGCTGACTGTAAAGGCTCAAACCTGTCTGACATGAGGAATCTTAGTACCACGTCTAAATTCCACCCAGGAGTAGCCAAACGACGCTCCTTAGTGGTCTCAAAAGACTTAAGGAGGTCTTGCAGATCTTTATTGTTGGAAAGATCTAAGCCTCTATGCCGGAAGACCGATGCCAACATGCTTCTGTAGCCCTTGATAGTGGGAGCTGAAAGGGATCGTCCTTTTCTCAGGTATAAGAGAAAATCAGCTATTTGGGCTACAGAGGTACTGGTCGAGGATACAGAAACTGACTTGCACCAGTCTCGGAAGACTTCCCACTTCGATTGGTAGACTCTAATGGTAGACGCTCTCCTTGCTCTAGCAATCGCACTGGCTGCCTCCTTCGAAAAGCCTCTAGCTCTCGAGAGTCTTTCGATAGTCTGAAGGCAGTCAGACGAAGAGCGTGGAGGCTTTGGTGTACCTTCTTTACGTGCGGCTGACGTAGAAGGTCTACTCTTAGAGGCAGACTTCTGGGAACGTCTACTAACCATCGAAGTACCTCGGTGAACCATTCTCTCGCGGGCCAGAGGGGAGCAACTAACGTCAACCTTGTCCCTTCGTGAGAGGCGAACTTCTGCAGTACCTTGTTGACAATCTTGAACGGTGGGAATGCGTAGAGATCCAGATGTGACCAATCTAGGAGGAAGGCATCTATATGAATTGCTGCTGGGTCCGGGACTGGAGAGCAATAGATTGGAAGCCTCTTGGTCAGCGAGGTTGCAAAGAGATCTATGGTTGGTTGACCCCAAGTGGCCCAAAGTCTCTTGCACACATCCTTGTGGAGGGTCCATTCGGTTGGAATTACTTGCCCTTTCCGACTGAGACAATCTGCTATGACGTTCAAGTCGCCCTGGATGAACCTCGTTACTAGGGAGATGTCTCGATCTTTTGACCAGATGAGCAGGTCCCTTGCGATCTCGTACAACGTCAGTGAGTGGGTACCTCCTTGTTTGGAGATGTACGCCAAGGCCGTGGTGTTGTCCGAGTTTACTTCCACCACTTTGCCTTGAAGGAGATACTCGAAGCTTTTCAAGGCCAGATGAACTGCCAACAGCTCCTTGCAGTTGATATGCATGCTCCTCTGACTCGAGTTCCACAGACCTGAGCATTTCCGACCGTCCAGCGTCGCGCCCCAGCCCAAGTCCGATGCGTCCGAGAAGAGAACGTGGTTGGGTAATTGAATAGCCAGGGGAAGACCCTCTCTTAGGTTGATATTGTCCTTCCACCAAGTCAGACAAGACTTCATCTTTCCGGAAATCGGGATCGAGACCGCCTCTAGCGTCTTGTCCTTTTTCCAGTGGAAAGCCAGATGGAATTGCAGAGGACGGAGGTGTAGTCTTCCTAGTGATACAAATTGCTCCAGGGATGACAGCGTCCCTACCAGACTCATCCACAGCCTGACTGAGCAGCGTTCTTTCTTCAGCATCTTCTGGATGGAAAACAGGGCTTGATCTATTCTGGGGGCCGACGGAAAAGCCCGAAAAGCTTGACTGTGAATCTCCATCCCTAAATACAGAATAGTTTGGGATGGGACTAGCTGCGACTTTTCCAAATTGACTAGGAGTCCCAATTCCTTGGTCAGATCTAGAGTCCACTTGAGATCCTTCAGACAGCGACGACTGGAAGAGGCTCTGAGAAGCCAGTCGTCCAAATAAAGGGAGGCTCGGATGTCCGATAAGTGGAGGAATTTGGCCACATTCCTCATCAGCCTCGTAAACACGAGAGGAGCTGTGCTTAGGCCAAAGCACAGGGCCCGAAACTGGTAAACCACATCTTCGAAGACGAATCTCAGAAAAGGTTGGGAGTCTGAGTGAATGGGGATGTGGAAGTAGGCGTCCCTTAGGTCTAGCGAGACCATCCAGTCTTCCTTTCTGACCGCTGCTAAGACTGACTTTGTGGTCTCCATGGAAAACTTCGTCTTTGTGACAAAGACATTCAGAGCACTGACATCTAGCACCGGTCTCCACCCTCCAGTTTTCTTTGATACTAGGAAGAGACGGTTGTAAAACCCCGGTGATTGAAGGTCCGAGACTTTGACCACCGCTCCCTTCTCTAGCAAAAGAGACACTTCCAGTTTCAGGGCTTGTCTCTTTTCTTCCTCTCTGTACCTGGGAGAGAGATCGATGGGGGACGTCGCTAGAGGGGGTTTGCGTACAAAAGGGATCTTGTACCCCTCTCTGAGCAACTTCACAGATTGTTGATCTGTGCCTCTCTTCTCCCAGGCTTGACAGAAGTTCTTGAGTCTGGCTCCTACTGCTGTCTGAAGTTGCGGGCAGTCAGACTCTGCCCTTAGAGGACTTGGATCCTTTCCTCTTCCCTCGCTTCCCTTCGGCACGAGCACCTCCTCTGCTGGAGGCTCTGCCACGAAAGGGCGGAATAAAGCGAGACGCTGGAGTGTCTAACCTCGGTCTAGCAGACAATGTAGGCAAAGGGGGAGCTTTGCGAGCCGAGGACGCAACTAGATCGTGGGTGTCCTTCTGAACTAAAGATAAGGCAATTTCCTTTACCAAGACTTCAGGAAACAGGCACTTGGAAAGGGGAGCAAAGAGAAGCTCGGATCTTTGGCATGGCGTCACTCCAGCAGACAGGAAAGAACATAGAGACTCTCGCTTCTTTAGGACTCCGGACGTGAATGAGGCGGCTAGCTCGTTGGACCCATCACGGACGGCCTTGTCCATGCAGGACATAATGAGCAAAGAAACGTCCTTATCTGCAGAAGAGATCTTCCTGCTCAGGGCTCCTAGGCACCAGTCTAGGAAGTTAAAGACTTCGAAAGCCCTAAAAATCCCTTTAAGAAGGTGGTCCAGGTCCGATGGTGACCAACAAATCTTCGAGCGTCTCATGGCAAGGCGGCGGGGAGAGTCTACAAGACTTGAGAAGTCGCCCTGGGCAGAGGCAGGAACTCCCAAGCCGAGAACTTCTCCCGTGGCATACCAGACGCTCGATCTAGACGAGAGTTTAGATGGGGGAAAGGCAAATGCTGTCTTTCCTAAACTCTTCTTAGTCTCTAGCCAATCTCCCAACAGCCGCAAAGCTCTCTTGGATGAACGAGAGAGAACGAGTCTAATAAAGGCAGGTGTGGTAGCAGGCACGCCTAACACAAACTCTGACGGCGGCGAACGAGGAGCCACAGAAAAAAAGTGGTCAGGGAACAACTCCTTAAAAACAGCCATGACTTTTCTAAAGTCCAATGATGGTTGAGTTGCCTTAGGTTCGTCCAGTTCTGAAGGTTGATCCTCTTGCGGTTCAGCAACGTCCTCATCTGATAGTTCCTCATCCGAAAACTGATGAGGAAACGGCAACGGAGTGGGCAACGTTTGGCTCGCTGAGTCCGGTCGCACTGGTGCATGCGTGACGGATCCGGACGCAACGTCATGGAACTGCTGCACAGTCTGTGAACTGTCAACAACCATGGGTGCGCGAGGACGCACAGCGTCCACCCGAGACTGTTTAGACCGTCTGGGTTGTGCAGTCAACATCATACCGGGTTGCGGAGGTTGACGCACCGCGTCAAAACAAGTCACCTCTGATGGTTGTTGAACGTCCTGAACGTCAACAACCACCTCCGTGCGTCGCCTAACGTCAACGTGCGGCTGGCAAACCACACTGGGTCGCATCGGAGGGGGTACAACCTCAACTGGTAGACGCGAGAAAGTTACCTCAGCGTCAACAGGACGTACAACAGACCGCTTGGCTTGTTGGCCAGAAGGTTCAGCAGCAACCTTCTCCGCATTAAAGTCCTCCATCAAGGACGCAAGCTTGGACTGCATGTCCAGTAGCAATACCCATTTAGGGTCTACGGCAGCAGGTGCGGAAACAGACGGGGTGAGCGACTGAGGCAGTACCGCTTTGCCTCTCTTAGGCGGCGAGCAGTCATCAGATGACGGCAACGAGTCCGAACTGACCCAGTGGCTACAACCGGGACGTTGGACTTGTCCTGAAGGGACCGACTTACGCTTTAAAGGTCGTGAGACCTTGGTCCAAAGTTTCTTACGAGAAACACCTTCGGACGACGAGGTAAAAACGGGCTCTCTCGTCTTACGTTGGTAGGGGCGATCTTGGGGAGATACGCCTGATACCATAGAGGGAACGTCTGTTCGCTGATCAAGGCCTCTCGAACCCATGCGTCGTACGACATTGCTTCTCCCCTGGGCTTGGGAGCTTGCAAGAGGTCCCGGACTAGGAGGACGACAGGCACGAACAGACGAACCCTCAAGCGCAACACTGTTCACAACACTTTGAGAAACACTAGGCACTTTATCACTTCCCGCGGCACTTTGGCACTTTAGTTCCTTAACATCCGCCATGAGTTGATTGCGGTCACTTGCAAGGGACTCAACTCTCTCCCCCAAGGCATGGATAGCACGCATCATGTCAGCCATCGATGGTTCCTG
The DNA here is from genome assembly GCF_036898095.1 of Palaemon carinicauda. NCBI lineage: Eukaryota > Metazoa > Arthropoda > Malacostraca > Decapoda > Palaemonidae > Palaemon > Palaemon carinicauda. The sequence goes on from NC_090728.1 coordinate 94,912,822, forward strand.
AGTGCTAGGAGGGGGGTTAGGAACAACCACTACAGGGGAAGGATTAGGTTGAGGGGCATGAGGAGAGGAAAAATCTACCGACCTAGAAGAACTTCTCCTTACCCTATCTCTCTCTAGTCTGCGTGTATACTTCTCAAATTCGATAAAATCGAATTCCGAAAGGCCCACGCATTCCTCACACCGATCTTCCAATTGACAGGTTTTACCCCGACAATTGGAACAAACAGTGTGAGGGTCGAGAGAAGCCTTTGGAAGACGCCTATGACAGTCCCTAGCATTGCATTTTCTAAACTTGGGAACTTGTGAAAGGGCAGCCATTTTGAATTGGTCAAGGGAAAATTCCAAAAAAAACTATCTAAAAAAGAGTTCAAGGATTTATATGAAGAAAAACCCTGTACAGCGAAAGCTCATAACCAAATTAAAGTACTTCACCAAATATGATGGGAAAAACTCCAGGTTTCAACTGCGAGTAAAGTACGTCTTGTCGACACGTCGACAGAGAAGAAATTGCGTCTTTGTTTACATCGAGTATGGTATCTGGCCGACAGTTGGCGCTGGTGGGCACACCCGCAACCTGTATAGCGATCGCTGGCGAGTTTTACTGTTTTTTTGTCTGTCGAGCAACAGAGTTGCAGCTATATATATTTACCGGCTAAGTTAAATATTTAAAAAGGAGTATTACTTTCGGCGTAGCTGAAATGTAGAGCCATTAATTTTTAAAGAGGGTTTACTACCCACACTGCTAGTTAGCGGGGGTAGGGGAGGGTAGCTTGATACCCCCTCCCACCTCTCACACACCTGTGCTTGAGCTCACTTTGCTTGGAGGTAGGACTTCAAGGGGGATAGGGCTGGCGGCCAAGTTTGGTTAAATAGCTAAGGTTTGTATAGTTAGGAAAAATAAAAATTATCTACGAATTTGTCATTTGTTCCGTAACTGGAATACAAACCACGCTATTTAATAGGGGTGACTCACCCATTAAGAAGGGTGGACGTCCCAGCCAGTTTGGCTTTTGGCTTTGCCCGGAGTCTCCCTGCACCTCACTAGAACCTTGCTACGCAAGGTCTGCAGCCTACGCAAGCTGTATGTGAAGGTATGAAGTGTGACTCGTCCTAGAAAGTTGTTCTGAAGTTATTTAGATGGAAACTTGTAAGACTAGGACTTTCCCAATACCACCTCATCAGGGTATGGGGACGTAACAGTATTAATCTTAATACTAGGAACACAAGGGAGCATGGTTTATCTGCAGTGGTTTGAAGTCAGCTATGCAGAGAACCCAGGATGCTGCTTTCCCCAAGAGAGGGGAGGATGAAGAAAAGAATAAGGGCCAGTCAAACCTTTTCATTCATGCAGACTAAAACCGGGTAACAATGCCCTCAACCTTCTGCTACTTGTCCAATAAGGAGCTTGAGGTTTTAAACCAGCTGTTGTGCAGCCACCACAGGACCGATAGAGAACGTATCAAGTCTCCTGTGGGTCACGTCTTGCAGGTAGTGGGATGTGAACATTGTTTGACATTTCCACACCCCAGCTTGAAGAACTTGCGTCACTGAAAAATTTCTTTTGAAGGCCAGGGACGTAGCTATGCCCCTGACATCATGTGCTCTGGGGCGACGTGACGGCGGAGGGTCTGGATTCAGTGCCAGGTCAATGACCCTGCGAATCCATGTAGAGATGGTGTTCTTGGTGACCCTCCTCTTAGTCCTTCCTGTGCTGATGAATAGTGCTGGCAAACGAGGACGGGCTGCGGCTGTTCTTTTAAGGTACAGCCTCAAGCTCCTTACTGGGCATAGTAAGAGATGGTCTGGGTCATCTGTTACAGTACGGAGACTAGAAATCCGGAAGGAGTCGAATCGAGGATCCGCTACTCCTGGATTCTGAGTCTTAGCAATAAACTCAGGGATGAAGCTGAACATTACCTCCCCCCATCCCCTTTAATGGGCAATGTCATACGAGAGACCATGAAGTTCGCTGACTCGCTTGGCCGAGGCCAAAGCTAGCAGGAGTACCGTCTTCCAGGTTAGGTGGCGATCTGATACCTGGCGTAATGGTTCATGGGGAGGTGTCTTAAGAGACCTGAGAACTCGAACCACGTTCCATGGGGGGAGGTCTCACTTTCGACTGAGGGCAGGTAAGTTCATAACTTCGTATGAGTAAAGAAAGTTCTAGCGATAAGGAAATGTCCATTCCTTTCAGCCTAAAGGCGAAACTTAAGGCTGAGCGATAGCCTTTCACTGCCGAGACTGAAAGGCGCATTTCTTCACGCGAATACACGAGGAACTTCACTATTGTTGGAATAGTGGCATTGAGTGGAGGGATACCCCTTCCACGACACCAACCACAGAAGACTTTTCACTTTGCCTGGTAGACTGCTGCTGAAGACTTTCGCAGGTGTTCAGACATCCTGATTGCAACTTGTTGTGAAAATCCTCTCTCAGAGAGGAGATGCTGGATAGTCTCCAGGCGTAAAGCCGTAGTGAACCTACGGCGTTGTGGAAGATGTTGGCATGTGGTTGTTTAAGTAGATTGTGTCGAGGAGGGAGTTCTCTTGGTGGCTCCGTTAGGAGTTGCAGAAGGTCCGGGAACCCTTCTGCGTGATGCCATAGCGGAGTTATGAGGGTCATTGAAAGATTGACCGATGTTCTCATCAGACAGAACAGGGGAAAGGCATAAACGTCGATGTTGTCCCACCGTTGTTGGGAAGTATCATGTCAGAGAGCCTTGGGGTCTGGGACTGGGGAACAGTACAGCGGGAGCCTGAAGTTCAGGGCCGTTGCAAAGAGGTCCACAGTCGGAGAACCCCACAAAGTCAGGACTTTGTTGGCTACTAGATGATCCAAACACCACTCGGTACTCACTATGAGATGCTCTGCTCAGGTTGTCGGCGAGCACATTGCTTTTGCCCGGAATGAAGCGTGCCGAGTGGTATCGAGTGGATTTCGGCCCATCTCATTATCTCTACTGCTAGATGGGATAGTTGCTAAGAAAAAGTACCTCCTTGTTTGTTGATGTAGGCCACCATTGTGGTGTTGTCGCTCATCACCACCACAGAGTGACTTGCCAGGTACTGTTGGAACTGTTGAAGGGCCAGAAAGATGGCCTTCATCTTTAGGAGATTTATGTGGAGGTACTTTTCTGACTCTGATCAGAGGCCTGAGGTCGAGTGATGCAGCACATGCCCCCCCCCCCCCCCCCATTTTTTTGAAGTGTCCGAAAACAGCATCAAATCCGGGGGGAGGATGAGAAGATCCACTCCTTTTCATAGGTTCTCGTCTGCCACTCACCACTGGAGATCCGTCCGTTCCGCAGGTCCCATGGGGATCTGGATGTACGGGGAGTCGTACGCTTGATTCCACCGGGACTTGAGTCGCCACAGGAGGGATCGCATCCTGAGGCGACCATTGGGAACTAGACGGGCCAGCGATGAAAGGTGAGCGAGGAGACGTAACCCCGATTGGGCTGGAAGTTCTTCTCGTCTGAGAAAAAGTCTTGCGACCTTCCTCAGCCTTGCTATCCTGTCGTCTGATGGGAAGGCTTTGTGGAGAGTGGTGTCTATAATCCTGCCTAGGTATACCAGTCTTTGACTGGGAAGCAGTGAAGACTTCTCAAGATTTACCATGATCCCCAGATCTTGGCAAAGTCCCAGAAGTTTGTCTCGGTGTTGAAGAAGGGTTGACACCGAGTCTGCTAGGATTAACCAGTCGTCCAGATAACGGAGGAGCGGATGCCAATCCTGTGTGCCCAAGATGATACTAGGGTGAACACTCTGGTGAAAACTTGTGGTGCTGTGGAGAGACCGAAGCACAGCACCTTGAACTGGTATTCCTTGTTGTCTAGGCTGAATCTTAAGTACTTCCTTGAAGACGGATGGACTGGGATCTGGAAGTACGCGTCCTTTAGGTCCAGTGTGCACATGAAGACTTGCGGTCTTACTGCTAGTCTGACCGTGTCCGCTGTCTCCATGCTGAACGGAGTTTGTTTGACAAACTTGTTCAGAGCTGAGAGGTCGATGACTGGTCTCCAGCCTCCAGACGCCTTCTTTACAAGAAAGAGTCGACTGAAGAAGCCTGGAGATCCGTCGAGGACCTCTTGGAGAGCGCCCTTCTTCAACAGGGTCTGGACTTCTGCCCGAAGAGCTTGCCCCATTGCCGATCCCATGGCAAGGGAGTTCAATGACACTGGATTCGTCGTCAGGGGAGGTAGAGATGTTATGAACGGGACGCGATATTCTAGACTGATCACAGAGATTGTCCAGAAATTGGCCCCGAGTTGCTTCCACCCGTTTTAGCAACTTTGTAGGCATCCCCCCACTGGTGGACATGTAGGGAGACTGCCTATCCTAGCATTTGCGGCCTCGGCTGCTCCCTCTAGGATTCTTGCCTCCCCTGGAGGACTTTTTGCTTTTCCTTTCTTTGACAGGAAAGGGCTTAAACACCAAGGTCTTCGCTGCTGTTGTCGTCTTAGTGGTCTTGACTGGACGGGACTGCTGTGGTGCTGGAGGCTTATAGGGCTTGGATGTTAAAGCCCTATGAAGGAGGGAGTCTTGATGAGACTTCCTCCACCTCTCAGTGGCCATGTTCCACATCCTTAGGCTCGAACAAGACGGATCCCTCTAGGGAGGAATGTCCGAGCCTATTGATCTCGGTGCTAGGGACCTTCTGATGGAATCTCTCAGCTACTACATCCCTGACGTTTCAGGATGGTATTTGCCCACAAGTTGGAGACTTGGTGGGCCAGAAACTCGATCGTGCGAGTACCTGAAAGAAGGAAGGTATCCATAGCTTTCCTGGTACGTTCTTTGGAGAAATCCTCAGAACGTATTTCGCCTGCATTCCTTAAGAGACTAAACAATCCACTCAGGGGGCTGAAAAGTCTCTTGGGACTGCCACAAGGTCCTCGACCTTAGCGTGGCTAGACCACCATCTTTGTAAACCTGGCATAGCCAAGGATACTGATTCTGGCATTACAACCTGATAAGGAAGCTGGCTTCACAATGATACTGTGATACTGCCTCATTTCGCCTGCATTCCTTAAGAGACTCAGCGATCCACTCAGGGAGCTGAAAAGTCTCTTGGGGCTGCCACAAGGTCCTAGACCTTAGAGTGGCTAGACCACCACCCTTGCAAACCTGGCATAGCCAAGGACCACCTACTCCACATTAAAACTAATTTGATTTGCATCCCAGATTGACGGAAGGCTGCGACAACGTTCCAAACAATCTGTGAACACATTAAAACTAACTTGACTTGCATCCCAGACTGACGGAAGGCTGTGACAACCTCACAGACAACCTGTGAACACAAGTACAAGAAAAAAGGCAAGGGTATATATTAAGTTATCGGGAAGAGGCAGTAGACCCTTCTCTAACTACGAAGCCGGAGGTAACGTACGGACCCCGGGAACAGCAATCTTCATACTGGGTCTGGACATCTTTGAGATAGCAGTCTGTGAAGATTGATTTCCTTCGTCAGAAAGTAGGCTCCAAAATTGACTTCATTTTATTGTTTGTAAGCCATAAAAATAGCTACAGCTCTGACCTCGTGTAGTTTTACCTTAAGGATAGGGAAAACTTCCTACTCACAATCCTGAAGAGTTTCCCTCATTAAATCCTTAATGAAAAAAGCCAGGGTATTCTTTGATAAAGGCAAAGAGGGCTTTTTAACTGAGCATCAGAGGCTGTCTGTCTCGTCTCTGAAAAGAAAGCCTAGCTTAAGGGAGCAAATTGCATTGTCTCCATTAAAGCCAATCTTCTTGCTGATGGCTTTTAACTCTCCTAATCTTTTGACTGTAGCCAATGAAATTAGGAAAAGTGTCTTCTTGGTAAGATACTTCCAAGATGCCTTGTCGAACTGTACAAACCTACTTAAGGTTAAAAAGGCCAGGACTATATCCAGGTTCCACGAGGAGGTTGGATTGTCCTTACTCTTAGTCGTTTCAAAAGATCTAATGAGATCTGAGAGATCATTGTTACCTGACACACCAATGTGTCGGTTACGAAAGACGGAGGTTAGTGTGCTGCGGTAACCCTTGATGAGAGGTACAGCTAGCTTCTCTTTTGTACGCAGATACAACAGAAAAACTCTGCTATATTGGCTATAGAGGTATTGGTAGAGGAAAGTCTATTATTCCGGTACCACACTCTAAATATGTCCCACTTGGACTAGTAAACCCTAATAGTTGGTAATGATCTGGGGGTATCTACCAGCCAATCCATCATCTCCGCAACCCAATGCCTCATGGGCCATAAAGGAGCTATCATGGTCATGCGGACATTGGGCGAATCCCTGAATCTTTTCAGGACTCTGTCCAGGATCTTGAATGGAGGAAAAGTGTACACGTTTAGACCTTCCCAGTTCCGAAGAAAAGCGTCCACTGTGACTGCTTCCTGGTCTGGTACTGGAGAGCAAAATACCGGCAACCTCTAAGTCATTTGTGAGGCGAAGAGGTCTATCGAGTGTTGAGCCCACAACATCCAAAGGTTGGTGCACACCTCGTAATGTAGGGTCCATTTTGCAGTAAGAACTTGTATTCTTCTGCTGAGCAGATCCGTCCTGACACTTTTCTCCCCTTCTAAGAAGTGAGTAATCAGGGCTTGATGAATGGCCACTAGCTCTTTGATATTTATGCGTCATTTCCTCTGAGACTTCCACAGATCCCTGTCGAGAATCATATGCGTCAAACAGGGACGACATCGACCTCTCTAGTTTAGACAGACCAGACACTTGAAGCGTGCCGTGTGCGCGAACTAAACCATGTGCTGATTGCTGCGAGGGATCATCAACCGTAGCCGGGTGACCACCAGGAGAAAGTCCTTGCGACATTTCCGGAGTGCCTTGAGCGCGATCTGAACCGATTATCATCCTCGGAAAAATGAAATTCTGTGAGGGTGTTAGTTAAGATTTGGCCAGGTTACCATCAGACCTAACTGTTGCATTAAGGGCATTATCCTTTGAAGAGCCTCCAGACACTTTACTTGTGATTCTGCTCTGAGTGGTCAATAGTCCAGGTACAAAGAAAATCCTTACTCCCTTTATGTGAAGCCAGGGAGTCACGTTGGACATCACCCCGGAGAAAAAACGTACTTGTACAATGGACTGATGTCCAGAACAAGTTTTCATCCCCCCCCCCGTTTTTTTTTTTTCTCTTTTTTTTGAACTAGGAAAAGTATGTTGAATAAACCCCTCCGAGGAGGTGTCCTCTACATTTCTATGACTGACTTTGACCGCATAAGGCTCAATTGTTCTTAAAGAGCTGCTGCTTTGTTTCCTGAGTGGACTGTTGTCAACTCTAAGGGTATCGACGACATGGGAGGCATAACAGGTCTCACTTTTTTATTCGGTTTGTTGTCTTGAGAATCTGCGAGTTTGACCTCCAGTCGCAATCCTCTGAGTTCCCCTTGAAGGGGCTCTCCCACGAAAGAGCTGACGAGTGGGAAGAGCCTCCTTTTGTATCCTTGCTAAAAAGCTAGTTGGAAGGACCTACTTAGCAGTCCTAGAGAAAAAAATCTTGAGCAGCTTATTGATCTCCAAATAAGGGACAAACCTGAAGATAAAAAGGAACAACACACAGTCCTCTTTTTAAGAATTCTTGCCGTGAAAAGGGGCGGAAAGTTCGATGGGGCCATCCCTCTCGGGCTTATCCAGACAGGCAATCAGATGCATCTGAGCCTTGTTCTTAGGGTCTGTGGCTTCTGCGAGAGTTTCGAGAGTCCAGTCCGTAAGGCTGAAGACTTCTATTGACTAAAAGTTTTCTTCAGCCGATGGTCCATTTCAGAATTGGACCACAAACTTTGACTTGCTCATGGTTGACCTGAGTGAGGTGTCAGCAAGTATGGAGAAGTTTCCTTGGGGGAGGCAGGAACTCCCAAACCAAGAACTTCCCCCAGACGAATACCACACACTAGATCTGGAAGCCAGTTGAGTTTGAGGAAAAGAAAAAGGAGGTCTTCCCTAGATCCTTTCTCTTGGACGTCCATTGGTTGAGAGTTGAGAAAACTCCCTTAACCAATCTAGCCAGGACCATATTCTTGAAGGAGGATGTTTTCGGGGTCTGCCCTTCAAAAACTGAGATACAGAGATGTTAACACTGTCAGAGTTTTTTTTTTTTTTTCAAAATCAGCTGTCTGTAATGAATCCTGAGATTCATCTTCTAATTCGGCTAATGAAACATAGATTCCCTGATTCGAATGAGTAGGAGACAAAACCGTGTCATCCTGTCGGTCATTGTCTTCCAAAAATAATTCATCTTGTCCTGAAGAAATCTCGTGAAGGATATCATCCAGTTGCGAAGAAGCATCACGTTTATGTACTGTAAGCCTTGAGGGAGAGACAGGTTCCAGTGCTTCCAGCATAAGATCATCCTGCTGTAAGGGAGCATCAACATCTATAAACCCATATGAGGGAAAATCTTGATCGCGTGTGTCCAGCATGTTGTATGTCAACAGCGTGACGCGAGGGAGCGTTAGTTGTGCGTACAGAAAATCGCGAAGGAGAGATAAAAAAACTTGTCTATCCTGTTGCGAGGACAAGTCTCGACTATACGAGTCCATCATGGGTCCAGATTGAGACTGTTGTATGTTTCCATGAGAGGTATCAGACTAATGCATGCGTCCCGAACGTCGAGAGTCTGCCACAAGCCGTGAGGAAGCGTTAGTATCGGGTCCAGTCAATCGCAAAGAAGAGACAACTGTTTGTCTATAGTGACGTGGGACAAAACCTGATTGCTTGCGTCCAGCATATGTCCAGACTGCCACATGCGTCTACTTTGCCGTGAGTTTCCAGACTGCTGCATGCGTCCCGAATACCGTGAGCCTGCCGCGAGCCGTGAGGGAGCGTCAGTATCGCGTCCGGTCAGTGGCGCAAAAGAGGCAACTATTTGTCTATCATGACGTGGGGACAAAACCTGACTGCCTGCGTCCAGCATATGTCCAGGCTGACGCATGCGTCCAGGTTGCCGTGAGCTTTCCGACTAATCAGATTGCCGTGAGCTGTCCGCGTGTAGCATGCGTCCCGCATGAGCAGTAGTTGCGCGTCCCGCAGAACGCGAAGGTGAGACAACTGCTTGACTGTCAGCGTCCAGCATACGACCAGACTGGCGTCTGCGTCCAGAATGCCGTGAGAGAGACCAGAAGGTGATTACCAGGGGAAAGACCCTGTGACATTTCCCAATCTGGGGGAAGGGAAGGAGCTGCCGCATGCGTCCGCCCTAACGCTTGCCACAACGCGAGCTGATCGCTGCGAGGCAGCGTTGCGGAGTATCGGAGAACTACGCTGCCCGAAACTATCGGAAGACCGTTTTCTTGGTCTACAGTGAACCCTCGCTACTTCGCGGTTCGACCATCGCGGATTCACCACTTCGTGGGTTTTTTCCATAACCCATATATATATATACATATCGCGGATTTTCCAGAAATTTTGAAAATACCGCGAAATCTGAAGACCCCCCAAATACAATATTTCGTTACCTGTAATTCCATTAATACTGTAATTAGTAATATCTGCTCTTACTGATTGTTCATTGCATTACATATGATATATAATTCAGCACAGAAAGAAATAAAACACGAAAAGAGAATGTGATCATACGACAATACAGTACTGTATACAGTACGTAGTAAAATTAAATAGAACATGAAACGCAAATCAGATGCAGTCATACCATATTAGAATGGTGTAAGGCTGCTGTTGGCTACTACTGTACTACAAATGTAATGGATGTGCTTCTTTTCCATGAATCTTTTGTATGTATACGTACGTAGTACTGCATCCAATAATATTCTTTGTTGCAAAAATCACATTTCGAATAAGCGTACGAGAGAGAGAGAGAGAGAGAGAGAGAGAGAGAGAGAGAGAGAGAGAGAGAGAGAGAGACACACACACACACACACATCCTACAAAATAATAAAATAGCATACGTAAAGCTACTGTATTATTATTATTGTTATTATTATTATTGTTGTTGTTGTTAATAAAATTATTATTGTTATTATTATCATTATTATTATTATTATTATTATTATTATTATCACTGTATTACAGTATTATCATACGATAATTCAGTACTGTACTGTATACAGTACGTAGTAAAATTAAATCGAACATGAAACGCAAATCAGATGAAGTCATACCATATTAGAATGGTGTAAGGCTGCTGATGGCTACTACTGTACAGTACTACAAATGTAATGAATGTGCTTCTTTACCATGAATCTTTTGTATGTATACGTACGTAGCTGCATCCAATAATATTCTTTGTTGCAAAATTCACATTTCGAATAAGTGTACGAGAGAGAGAGACACACATCCTACAAAAGAATAAAATACTGTAGCATACGTAAACCTATTATTATTATTGTTACAGTATTATTATTATTATTGTTGTTGATGTTAATAAAATTATTATTGTTATTATTATCATTATTATTATTATTATTATTATTATTATTATTATTATTATTATTACTGTACAGTATTGTTTAAAATTTACATTTACGTACGTAAAACAATCTCTCTCTCTCTCTCTCTCTCTCTCTCTCTCTCTCTCGTAAATTGTTTTCCTGCTTTGCTACGTACAATACGTACTGTACAGTACTGTATGATTTTATATAGATACGGTAAATTATATTTGTAAGGTAACATATTTTGTAAATGCTTTTACTGTAAATACTGTATCATTATTTATCACTTTCATCATGCGCGTTAAATGCCTTGTTTGTTCTGAGCGTGGTTGTTTACTGAGCGTACAGTACTTTATGACGCCGTCGTTTCAGGCGGCGTCATGAAGAAAAACATTTCATTTGGAAGTCCTAAGAAAAATTAAGTAAAACATTGGTAATAACAAAATCAACATACTGTATAATCAATATAATCGATGCAAAAACTAACCTATACATATATGTGTACACTAAATGAGTTTGTTTCTTCATTATAATCAGAGATGAACGTAAACAAAACGTTGGTTGCCATTTTTTATCGTGCTTTTTAGGTGTTTAGGAAACGCATAATATAAAATCGCCTTTAATATTTGTGCCTGTTTTAGTTTAGGGTGCTGTAGTACATGCATTAAGTGTTCTGTACATTAAAGGGTAGTTTGTTAACAGTACTAGGTAAGGGAAGGTTTTAAAAGTCCGAATATACATGTTAATTAAATAGGTAAATATGATGTCACTACTTCGCGGATTTTCACCTATCGCGGCCGGGTCTGGAACCTATCTACCGCGATAAACGAGGGTTCACTGTATTGCTGTCCTTAGATTCTTTTAGGTGTAATTTTTCTGCCAGAGAATCTTAAGCGTCAAACAGAGACAAAATAGACCTCTTTAATTCAGCCAAATCAGATACATGATGAGCGCCGTGTGCGCTAACTGAACGATGCACTGATCGCTGAGAGGTATCGTCAACTGTCGATACTTCTAGCGCGCCTTGTGCGAGCGATCTGAATCGTGTATCGATCGTTGTGAGAGATTGTCAACAGTATTAGCGTCTGCGTCCCGTGTACTGACGTAAACTGAACACCTTCTGTAATTGTTTCGGTGCTGACACGTCGTCTTCGTCCGAAAGGAACACCTCCGGCGAACACCAGTTACTGCGGGAGGGATTATTAGGAGACATACGTCTCTTGAGTGGTCTAGAACATCGTGGTTGGAGCCAACCAGATCAAGGTCTGACATATCCTTTGGCCTTTCGACATTCCTTCTCCCAGGGGTTGGGGAGCATGGAAGAGGCCCAGGGCTGGGATTATGACGGACATGAACGGACGCACTCTATCAACCTCGCCTTACCTGTGGCGAGGGGGAGCGATCTGGGGATCGTCAACATGATCGCTCAAGGGGACGTCCGTTGGCTAATCAAGGTCTGACATATCCTTTGGCCTTTCGACATTCCTTCTCCCAGGGGTTGGGGAGCATGGAAGAGGTCCCGGGCTGGGATTATGACGGACAGGAACGGACGCACCCTCCACTGCATTGACATTGAACACTAGCACTTTTAATTATTTCACATTAGATCTTAACCCTGGATAGGTACGATGGGTCGTTTGCGACCCCGAGCGTCAAAAAAAAACAGGTTTTTCTCACGTGACTCACCCCCGTGACTGAATTTGTGGGTGATCGACCTGCAGGAGGTGTCTCCCCTACACGCTCTAGTAGTGTCCAGATGTGCATTGCTGTAGCTGTACTCCTTCCCCGATTTCTGAGACGCGTCGGGGTCGAGCGCGACCGAGTTTACCCTTCTAAGGTAGTTTGCATAATTATCAAAGTTATTACGTATTATGAAATTGTCGTAGAATGGTGCAACTTGTATAGGTTATCAGTTGTGGAAAGTCTTGGTGGATTGTTTGGCTACCATGTGCATGATTTTTTTTTTAGTTAAAATGTCGTTCATCACCACGAGGACCATTTTACCGCGAGTGCCCCTTTTCCATTTTTTTTCATTTTTTTGCCAAGTCATTTTTCCGTAAGATATTGCCAAATAGGGTCGTAAAACTTTTGCTTGTTTAGTGTTGGAAAGTTTATCTAGATGATCTGGCTACCCATGCATGACTTTGTTTTTGTCAGATACGACGTAGTTATTGGTATATTGGGTATTTAACTGCGGTTACCAATTTCTGTTTTTTTTTCAATATTTGTAAAAATTACTACGTAGTAAGGAATTGCCGTATATTATTCATTTTTTTTTCATGTTTATGTGTTAGAAAGTGTGCCTTGATGGTTGGGCTAACACGTGCATGTCTTTTTTTTTATCTGAGATGCCGTATATTAGAATGTCGGGCATTTTACCGCGAGTGTCCCTTTTTCATTTTTTTTCATTTTTTTGCCAAGTCATTTTTCCGTAAGATATTGCGAAATAGTGTCGTAAAACTTTTGCTTTTTTAGTGTTGGAAAGTGTGTCTAGATGATCTGGCTACCCATGCGTGATTTTGTTTTTGTCAGATACGACGTAGTTATTGGTATATTGGGTATTTAACTGCGGTTGCCAATTTCTGTTTTTTTTCAATATTTGTAAAAATTTACTACGTAGTAAGGAATTGCCGTATATTATTCATTTTTTTCCATGTTTATGTGTTAGAAAGTGTGCCTTGATGGTTGGGCTAACACGTGCATGTCTTTTTTTTTTTTTATCTGAGATGCCGTATATTAGAATGTTGGGCATTTTTCCGCGAGTGCCCCTTTTTATTTGTTTTGCATTTTTTTGCTTAGTCATGTTACCGTAAGGAATTGGCAAGTAGTGTCGCAAAACTTATATTTTTGTAGTGTTGGAAAGTGTTTCTAGATGATCTGGCTACCCATGCCTATTTTTTTTTTAGCCAGATATGGCGTATATATAAGTATGTGTTCGATTTTCCTGTGATTGCCATTTTTTCGTTTTTTCCCATTTCTTTCAAAATTACTACGTACTAAGGAACTATCACAGAGTAATATTTCATTTATATGTTTATTTGTCGGAAAATGTGCCTTGATGGTTTGCCTAGCACGTGGCTGAAATTTTTTTTTCTGAAATGCCGTATATTAGAATGGCCATTTTTCCACGAGTGCCCCTTTTTATTTGTTTTGCATTTTTTTGCTTAGTCATGTTACCGTAAGGAATTGGCTAGTGTCGCAAAATTTATAATTTTATAGTGTTGGAAAGTGTTTCTAGATGATCTGGCTACCCATGCCTATCTTCTTTTTTTAGCCAGATATGGCGTATATATAGGTATGTGTTCGATTTTCCTGTGATTGCCATTTTTTCGTTTTTTCCCATTTCTTTCAAAATTACTACGTACTAAGGAACTATCACAGAGTAATTATTCATTTAGATGTTTATTTGTCGGAAAATGTGCCTTGATGGTTTGCCTAGCACGTGGCTGAATTTTTTTTTTCTGAAATGCCGTATATTAGAATGTTAGCCATTTTTCCGCGAGTGCCCCTTTTTATTTGTTTTGCATTTTTTTGCTTAGTCATGTTACCGTAAGGAATTGGCAAGTAGTGTCGCAAAACTTATATTTTTATAGTGTTGGAAAGTGTTTCTAGATGATCTGGCTACCCATGCCTATCTTTTTTTTAGCCAGATATGGCGTATATATAGGTATGTGTTCGATTTTCCGGTGATTGCCATTTTTTCGTTTTTTCCCAATTCTTTCAAAATTACTACGTACTAAGGAACTATCACAGAGTAATGATTCCTCTAGATGTTTATTTGTCGGAAAATTTTGTTTACTTTTTTTTTTGATTGAATATCATCAAATTTTTTTAGCTAAAATATTATATTGTTTTACATTTTTGTTTTTTTCGATTTTATTTCCCTTCAAAAAAAATTTTTTGGGTCAGAATTTTAATTTTATAGTCGTAAAATAATCGACAATTATCCAGCAACCCACCATACAATTTTTATGCATATCCAATAATAATTAGATTAGTAAATAACACCTTGAAATTGACATACCCTTCCTACATTTCAAGTGGCAGATTAGGGAGTCTGAGTCAAGTGTGGTTGGCGGCCATTTTGTGGACATATCCGAAGCGTAAGCTGCCCTATCTATATATATTCTTGTTCCCTATAGAATTTGTGATATTTTGGTATATTTTTACCTGCATAAATATCATATTATATATTAAATATATGTATTTTTTTACAAAATTTCTAAGTACTCAAAAAATTACCTTTAGATATGGCCCCTGATATAAATGTAATTTACAAAATAATGAAGATTTTTTTACATATTTCTATTTTAGGATAACATATGTTTATTCCCTAAAAAAATTAGCCACTTCCTATTTCATTTGGGTACCCAAAAAAATTCATGAAATTTGGACAAATTTTTTTGGCCAAAAAAAGTTACCCTTTTTTTCTCATTTCAGATCTTCACCTCCATGGGTCTGACTTCATCCAAAATACATCAAGATGTGTCCTAAACATTCAAGAATCAATTCCTAAAAGGATTTGTGTATATATGTATAAACGTTTTTTTTATGAATTTTTATGTCAGGTCTTTTTTTTTCTACTTAATTTTTTAAAATATTTATAATAAATAGTTTTTCTGCAGATGAGTAGTATTTATCTTTACAGTTGTTTTAAGCATTCATTGAAGTTTTTTTTGGCAAAAAAAAAAAGGAGGTTACTGCAAAAACTGATTTTTCAAGAATTTTTTTTGGCGTCGGGGTCGTTCGCGTCCGAGTATACCCTTAAAGGGGTGTCCGAGGAGCATACCTATCCAGGGTTAATAGACCTTTCCTTTACGAGAGATTATACTCTTTCGTCAAGGGCTAGAAAGAAAATACAATAGAATATATGATTAATATTAGTATTCTCAAAATTGAAGTATAAAATAACGATACAAGTACTTGTGAAAACAATTGTGAAGAGTATTACGTATCGTAGATTGACTGCATTGCGTCATTATATGTGCCATTGAACACTAGCACTTTAAACTATTTCACATTAGATCATAATAGACCTGCCTGTTGCGAGAGATTATCTCTTTAGCCAAGGGCCAGAATGAAAATATGACAAATTCGTAGATAATTTCCATTTTTCCAAACTATACAAACCTTAGCTATTTAATATGGGTTATTACTTCGGCGTAGCTGATATGACGAGCCATTAGAATTTTAACGAGGGTTTACTACCCCACCGCTAGTTAGCGGGGGGATAGGGAGGGGTAGCTTGCTACCCCCCCCCACACACACACACACTCACACCCCCCCCCCCACACACACACACACCTGTGAATACTTCACTTTGCTTAGAGGTAGGACTTCACAGGGGGACAGGCCTGGTGGTCAAGTTTGATTAAATAGCTAAGGTTTGTATAGTTAGGAAAAATACAAATTATCTACGAATTTGTCATTTGTTCCGTAACTGACATACAAACCACGCTATTTAATAGGGATGAGTCACCCATTAGGAAGGGTGGAAAATCCCAGCCAGCACTGGCTTTGGCTTTGCCCGGGGACTCATTATTTGAGTGTGTCAGCACTCAACAATAAGGAGTCCCTGCACCTCGCTAGAACCTTGCTACGCAAGGACTGCGGCCTATACGCAAGCTGTATGTGAAGGTATAATAAAGTGGGACTCGTCCTAGGAAGTTGACCTGTAGTCCTTTAGATGGAAACTTTAGGCTAGGACTCTCGCAATACCACCTCGTCAGGGTATGGGGATGTGACAGTATTAGCTTAATACTAGGAACACAAGGAAACATGGTTTACCTGCAGTGGTTTGAGGTTAGCTGTGCAGAGAACCCAGGATGCTGCTTTCCCCAAGAGAGGGGAAGATGAAGAAAAGAATAAGGGCCAGACAAACCTTTTCATTCATGCAGACTAAGATCGGGTAACAATGCCCTCAACCTTCTGCTACTTGTCCACTAAGGAGCCTGAGGTTCTAAACCAGCTGTTGTGCAGCCACCACAGGGCCGATAGAGAACGTATCGAGCCTCCTGTGCTCTAGGGCGACGTGACGGAGGAGGGTCTGGATTCAAGGACAGATGGATCACCCTGCGAATCCATGCCGAGATGGTGTTCTTGGCGACCCTCCTCTTAGTCCTCCCAGTGCTAACAAACAATGCTTGCACCTGAGGACGGACTGCAGCCGTTCTTTTGAGATATAACCTCAGGCTCCTTACTGGGCACAGTAGATGGTCTGGGTCATCTGTTACAGAACGAAGACTCGAAATCTGGAAGGAGTCGAACCGAGGGTGGGTCATCTGTTACAGAACGAAGACTCAAAATCTGGAAGGAGTCGAACCGAGGGTGGGTCATCTGTTACAGAACGAAGACTCGAAATCTGGAAGGAGTCGAACCGAGGGTCCGGCAACCCCAGATTCTGAGTCTTCGTAACAAACTCAGGGACGAACCTGAACGTTACCTCCCTCCATCCCCTTTAATGGGCGATGTCATATGAGAGACCAGAAGTTCACTAACTCGCTTGGCCGATGCCAAAGCTAGCAGGAACACCGTTTTCCCCAAAGCTAGCAGGAACACCGTTTTCCAAGTTAGATGGCGATCTGAAGCCTGGCGTAATGGTTCATAGGGAGGTCTCTTAAGAGACCTGAGAACTTGAACCACGTTCCATGGAGGAGGTCTCACTTCCGACTGAGGGCAGGGAAGTTCATAACTTCGTATGAGTAGGGAAAGTTCTAGCGAGGAAGAAATGTCCATTCCTTTGAGCCTGAAAACTAGACTTAAGGCTGAGTGATAGCCTTTCACCGCCAGACTGAAAGGCGCATTTCTTCCCGCAAATACACGAGGAACTCCACTATTGCTGGAATAGTGGCATCGAGTGGAGAGATACCCCTTCCACGACACCAACCACAGAAAACTTTCCACTTTGCCTGGTAGACAGATGCGGATGATTTTCGCAGATGTCCAGACATCCTAATCGCAACTTGCTGCGAAAATCCTCTCTCAGAGAGGAGATGCTGGATAGTCTCCAGGCGTGAAGTCGTAGCGAAGCTACGGCTTCGGGGAAGATGTTGGCATGTGGTTGTCTAAGTAGATCGTGTCGTGGAGGGAGTTCTCTCGGAAGTTCCGTTAGGAGTTGCAGAAGGTCCGGAAACCATTCCGCGTGATGCCATAGCGGAGCTATGAGGGTCATTGAAAGATTGACCAATATTCTGGTCTTGTTGAGCACCCTCCTCATCAGACAGAACAGGGGAAAGGCGTATACGTCGATGTTGCCCCACCGTTGTTGGAAGGCATCTTGCCAGAGCGCCTTGGGATCCGGGACTGGGGAGCAGTATAGTGGAAGCTTGAAGTTCAACGTTGTCGTGAACAGATCCACAGTTGGGGAACCCCACAAAGTCAGGACTTTGTTGGCTACTAGATAATCCAAAGACCACTCAGTACTCACTATCTGAGACGCTCTGCTCCGATTGTCGGCAAGCACATTCCTCTTGCCTGGAATGAAACGTGCCGATAGTGGAATCGAGTGGACTTCGGTCCATCTCAATATCTGCAAGATGGGATAGCTGCTTCAAAAAGGTACCTCCTTGCTTGTTGATGTAAGTCACTACTGTGGTGTTGTCGCTCATCACCACCACAGAGTGGCCCGCCAGGTATTGTTGGAACTGCTGAAGGGCCAAGAAAACGGCCCTCATCTCTAAAAGATTTATATGGAGGAACTTTTCTGATTCTGACCACAGGACTGAGGTCCTGTGGTGTAGAACGTGGGATCCCCACCCTTTCTTTGAGGCGTCCGAAAACAGCATAAAATCCGGGGGGAGGACGAGAAGATCGACTCCTCTTCGTAGGTTCTCGTCTGTCACCCACCACTGGAGGTCCGTCCGTTCCGCAGGTCCCATAGGGATCATGACGTCCAGGGAATCGCAACCTTGATTCCACCGGGACTTGAGTCGCCACTGGAGGGATCTCATTTTGAGGCGACCGTTGGGAACTAGACGAGCCAAAGATGAGAGGTGACCGAGGAGACGTAACCACGATTGGGTTGGAAGCTCTTCTCGTCTGAGAAAAGGGCTTGCGACCTTCCTCAGCCTTGCTATCCTGTCGTCTGATGGGAAGGCTTTGTGGAGATTGGTGTCTATAATCATGCCTAGGTATACCAGTCTTTGACTGGGAAGCAGAGAGGACTTCTCGAGATTTACCATGATCCCCAGATCCTGGCAAAGTCCCAGAAGTTTGTCTCGGTGTTGAAGAAGGGATGACTCCGAGTCTGCTAGGATCAGCCAGTCGTCCAGATAACGGAGGAGACGGATGCCGATCCTGTGTGCCCACGACGATATTAGGGTGAACACTCTGGTGAAAACCTTTGGTGCTGTGGAGAGACCGAAACACAGCACCTTGAACTGATATTCCTTGTTGTCTAGGCTGAATCTTAAGTACTTCCTTGAAGACGGATGGACTGGGATCTGGAAGTACGCGACCTTCAGATCCAGTGTACACATGAAGTCTTGAGGTCTCACTGCAAGTCTGACCGTGTCTGCAGTCTCCATGCTGAACGGAGTTTGCTACACAAACTTGTTCTGAGCTGAGAGGTCGATGACTGGTCTCCAGCCTCCAGACGCCTTCTTTATAAGAAAGAGTCGACTGAAAAAGCCTGGGGACCCGTCGAGGACCTCCTGGAGAGCGCCCTTCTTCAACACGGTCTGGACTTCTGCCCGAAGGGCCTGCCCCCTTGCTGATCCCATGGCAAGGGAGTTCAATGACACTGGATTCGTCGTCAGGGGAGGTAGAGATGTTGTGAACGGGACGCGATATCCCTGACTGATTACGGAAATCGTCCAGGAATCGGCCCCTGGCGGGCTTCTTGCCTTTCCTGTCCTTAACAGGAAAGGGATTAGACCACTGTCTTCGCTGCCGCTGTCGGTTTCGTGGTCTTGGTAGGACAGGGCTGCTGGGGTGCTGGAGGCTTATAGGGCTTGGATGTCAAAGCCCTATGTAGGAGGGAGTCTTGGTGGGACTTCCTCCACCTGTCAGCAGCATGCTCCACGTCCTTAGACTCAAACAGGTTAGTTCCCATCACGGAAGAATGTCTGAGCCTGCTTATCTCGGTGCTAGGGACCTTCTGATGGAACCTCTCAGACACCGCATCCCGACGTTTCAGGATGGTGTTTGCCCATAAGTTCGAGACTTGGTGGGCCAGAAACTCAATCGTGCAAGTGCCTTGAGAGTAGAAAGGTCTCCATAGCTTTCCTGGTACGTTCTTTGGATAAATCCTCCGAACGTATCAGGATACCTAAGGTCCCTAACCAGATATCCAGCCATGAAGTGGGCTACATGGCACACTTAGCAACCTTCTCCTGATTAAGTATCTCAGTCGCCGAAAATGAGACCTGCCGGTTGGAGAGCCTCTCAAGAGGGACTCCCCTGGTAAGCTCTTCCAAAGAATGGTGAAGGGGAAGAGCTAAACAAGGCTCCTCTACGATCTCGAAGTACCTCCTCTGCTGCACGCGAGGAGGTGGGAGAAGCTTGTTGCCGGCACTGGATCAGCTGGAGGAGGCTAGCTCAGAGAGCTGGACTGCGATCTTGTCCCTGGAACTCTTAACCCCTTGAGACCAGGGCAAAGCTGCACTGGCCTTAGAGGGTTTTTGAGTCCCAAAAACTCGGTCCAAGACCATGTCTTTGCCCTCTAGAGGAGGAATCTCTGGGTCAGCAAACCCATTGAGAGTCCTCATAAGGGTCAGAACCTGCCAAAATTCATGTTCTGACTCCTGCAGCTCTCCTCCGAATGGACTAGCAGCGAAGTCTCCTGTCCCAAAAGGCTCTTCTTGGGGGAGACTCGCGGACATTCTCCTAGTGACTGACAGGCTCTGTTCTAAGTCTTGACGAGGACTTCGGTACTGTCTTGGAGTCCTTCGACTCCCTCCTGGGAGGGATGCAGGACTCCAACAAAGACTTTCCAGCGCGAGGTGGGGTTTCCCTCATTGGTGCGATGGGGGAACGTCTCACCTCACGTGACTCCCCTGAGGACGGGTAATCCTCGTCCGAAGGGGAGGGAGAAAAAGTCTGGGGGGGGGGAGGGGGCCTGCCTCGAAGGCTTACGAGGAGACAGCTTAGTCCTCGGAGAAGTCACCGCGTCCGAAACTTCTCTTTTTCTCTTCAGGGGAGTAAACGCAGCCAAGGATTTGTGGCCCAATTCAGAGAGAACAGGCTTGACAGCCTGCGTGACTGCTCTGATCAGTGCCCCAAAAAGGCTGCTGGCTGCACTATCAGACACTCCCTCTCGAGGGACAGGGATCGACTGATCCGTGGGAGGAGTTTCCATGGGGGAGGGGTGGAATGCGACGATGGCGACCGTGCCACGCGTTGTCCTGCAGCCTCGCGCGTGGGAGGATATTGACGATCGCGCTGGGAAGCGCATTGGTGCTCGCGTGATGGGGAATACCCGGGGTCGCGAGCGGGAAACTGATGGCGCACGTGCGTGCACGCGGGAGACTGCTGATGCGTGCGAGGGCGCGCGGGAGAGCGATGGCGCGTGCGCAGGAAGCTGTTTGAGCGCTCGCGCGCGAGGGTGAATGTTCGCGCCGCAGGATCAGGATGAAGGGCCCGTGCGAGCGAGAGATCGTGCTCCCCAGTAGATGTCGTCGGGCGCGCAGGAGAGATATCCCTTGTGCGCGGGTGCGCAGCTGGAACCTGCGCTCGTTGACGCGCCTCTTCTGGGCGCACATCAGGCTGGCAATGCGTAGCTGCTGTGGGAGATGGCCGTGGGCGTGTGTAGGTGAATGCGCACGATTGCAAGCTGGCGAGGGATGGCGCACAGGCGAAAGCACACGGCGCGTTGGCTAGCGCTGGCGAGTAGGGGAAGTCCTAAACTTCCCTACGCACCCAGATCCGAAGATCGTGGGCGCGGAGAGCGCTGGCGCGTTGGTGAATGCTGCTGCGCAGAAAGTTGAAGGCGCGCAGTGGCGCGCTGGCGAGCAGGTGACCATTGGCGCGCTTTATCAGGAACCTCGGCAGCAGGTGAGAGCTGGCGCACTATCTCAGGAACAGCAGCAGCAGGTGACCGCTGACACGCTATCTCTGAAACCTCAATGAGGTCAGGAGAACGTTGGCGCGCATGCTTGGCATGACGCGTAAGGGATGTGTGCACTAATTGGCGCGTACGCCCTTGTTGCCCCGAAGGGACCGGTGCCTGTTTTTGAAAACAGGTTTGGTTGGCGCATAAAGCACATCAGCAGCCAGGAACGGCGACGGCAGGTCGACAGGTCTGTCGGGTGGAAGGTCGGCGTGCCCTTTGTAAGGATGACCTTCCACCGAAAGGGATTGCAAACGATCCGCAGAGAGGTCCAGGGTCGTAGCAGGAACAGTCGGAGATCGATGACGAGGCTCCTCTGCGGCGGACTGCAACGACGATGAAGAACCGAAGAGGCGCCTCCTCACCAACTTATAAGGTGAAGGAAGGCCTCTCCATCGAAGAGGAAGGCAAGCCTTACGACGTATATGCCCTCTGGGGGCCGTTGGGTCAGCAAGCTGACCTTCAGCAGTCCTCCGAAGAGGAGTCTCTATGAGTGAACTCCCCCGAGGGAAAGAATCACCGGCAGGAGAGACTGTTGCACTTAGTTTCTTCCTTGTAGGTTGATCAGGACCGGGAGAAACTAAGCCTTCAGCTACTGCGGGATGAGAAGTTGCAGAGGTATTAGGAGATACCGCATTGGATACCTCTGACACCACAAGGTCAACAATAGACAGAGGATCAACCTCTGCCAAAGTCAGCAATTGCTTGACAGCGGCACCCAGCCGGATGATGTCAATCAAGGCTTCCTTGGAGGGCGAGCCCTCGAGCCCCAAGGAAGACCAAAGCTGGAATAAATCAGTTAAATCCTCCCCCGGGGGAAGAGGTGGAGCTGCCTCGCTAGGGGAGGCAACGCCATCTCTCGAACACCGAGATCGGGAAACAGAACCACGGTCTACGCTACCATTCGACCGTCTCTCGAAAGAAACTAATCGAGTGGGAGGTTCGGAGGAGGTTTGGGCAACGGAAGAAGAGTCCTTGGGATTTTCTCCTTTCAAAGAAATCTTCGATGGAGAAATATCCCGCCTAGGCTTCTTCTTCCGTCGCCGAGAAAACCTCTCCCACTGGGAGGCAGACCACTCCCTGCACTCACCACACTTATTACTACTATCACACCGTTGGCCCCTACAGTAAGGACAAAGGGTGTGAGGGTCCGTCTCTACCGCCAACATAAATGTACCACAAGGGCAGTCGGGTAATTCAGGACATTTGCGCATGTTCGCAGAGGCCAACTTCACACACAAACCTGTAGGAGAGAAACCAAAAAGACATTAATGGCTGTCAGAGAGGCGAGGGTGAGAGCGGACACGTCCCACTACCACCCGAGACGAGCAAAGAGAGCTCAAGCACAGGTGTTTGTGAGGGGTGGGGGGGGGTAGCAAGCTACCCTCCCTAACCCCCACTAACTAGCGGTGGGGTAGTAAACCCTCGTTAAAATTCTAATGGCTCGTCATTTCAGCTACGCCGAAAGTAATAACCCCTATTAAATAGCGTGGTTTGTATGTCAGTTACGGAACAAATATATATATATATATATATATATATATATATATATATATATATATATATATATATATATATATATATATATATATATATATATACACACATACACACAAGAAAAAAGTAAGTTAAAAGACAAAAATTAATGGCAGTTCAAAATAGGCGAGGAGGAAGAGGGGTAACAACCAGTCTCCATACGAGCCAAAAGTAAAGTGAGCTAAATCACAAGCGTGTGAGAGGGAGTGGTAGCAAGCTACCCCTCCTATCCCCCGCTAACTAGCAGGATGGGTAGTTAGCCCTCGCTAAAATTTTAAGGGGCCGTCCATTCAGTTTCACCGAAAGTAATATCCCTAATGAATAGAGTAGGTTTGTACAGTATTCCAATTACGGAAAAATTATATTTTTCAGTAGTACAATCAATCATAGAGTTTTGAGACAAATTTTCCATTGAGAAAACTAAACCTTGGTGCTTCAACAAGATATGTTCCTTTGAGAACACCTTTCTTCTCCTCCTCAGCTTAGTCTTGTTTCTATTGGGGACCACCTTTACTGGTAATAGAGGAAGAAGCCTTTATATAACAAAGGACAGGACCTCCCGCCTACATAGAACACCTGACCTAAACTTTCCCACTTAACTTAACATACAATTCATGCCTTACCTAATTACCTGATGGGAGGGAAATAATGACACCCTGTGTCCCCCCCCCCCTTAGACTGCTGTGCTATATTCTTAGTGATGGGGTTGAATATATGGGAGTTATGGGGCATGGCTATCATCATACATACACCCCTAGAGGAAATTTACAAGGCCTTGCATCAGGATTGGCAAAGAAGACAGGAGTTTTTTCTATATAAAACCCCATTTTATTATTACAACAGTAATGCTTTTCCCATGATAAACTATGCCCTGCTCCTGGTAACCGGAAGACTGACCCAGGCGGAGGATTGACCGATAATCTCTGGTAAAACTGACCCAGAGTGGTTTGGAGGACTGACCCACAATGTTTATTTATACTATAGTGCATTTATTATCAAAGTTGATTAAATATTATAACATATGGATTCCATATAACATTAACACTTATATGTTGTAATAAAAACTTTTATAACATTCATTGGTAAATTTTAGATATTTGTGGGTAGAACCTTGGATAGGGGTTGTGACCTGGGAAGGGGGTCTGGGGCCTTGCACCCGGCTAGGGGTTGTGACCTGGGAAGGGGGTCTGGGGGCTTGCGTCGGCTAAAGG
Organism: Palaemon carinicauda; assembly: GCF_036898095.1. Lineage (NCBI taxonomy): Eukaryota > Metazoa > Arthropoda > Malacostraca > Decapoda > Palaemonidae > Palaemon > Palaemon carinicauda. The sequence continues at coordinate 94,937,010 of NC_090728.1, forward strand.
TTGTGACCTGGGAACTTCTAGGTTAGGTTAGGTGGGTTTGATAGGTTCTGTACCCTTTTTAATTACATAATCATACCCTATAAACATAAAATATTTGATAAAAAACTGTAAATAAAATATCAATGAAATATTAAACTCTCCCTTAATAAAATCATGTAATAATACCAAAGAATTAACTTTAGAAAAGAAAATAAACCTTGTGGGTCAGTCCTCCAAAACATTCTGGATCAGTTTTACCAGAGATTGTGGGTCAATCCTCCGCCTGGGGTAGTCCTCCGGTATTCCTGCTCCCCCAATCCTTTATTGCCAACCCTTTTGCTAAGAATATAGCAGTCTAAGGAGGGCCGTAGGATAACAGCCCTCCGTTACGTAAGTAGGTAAGGACACGGCTTGTATGTTAGGTTAGGTAGGGAAGTTTAGGCAAGGTGTTCTATGGAGGCGGGAGGCCCTGTCTGTTGCTATACAAATGCTCCTACCTCTATTAATGGTGAAGGTGGTCCTAATAGAAATGAAACTAGGCTGAGAAGCACATATAACCCCATTTCTTTATCAATAGATCCTTTCCCCTGATGAACTATAATACTGAAATTCATAGCACATCCTTCGAAAACAAATGAAGCAACAATCGTATTGTTTGTACGGCAGCCTACTCGAGCCTGGTTAGCAGAAATTTAAAGGCTTTGGCTATCCATGCCGACTTTATTAGGTTTTCTCCTGACCAATGGTAGCTACTCTAAGATTGTCAGACTACGTATTTTACTGGGTTCCTGGCCTGTTTGATAAATTTTGAAAATAAAAATGCGCTACCATATAAATCTTACTTCTCTTTGTCATCTGTCATGGTGACTTGTAGAATGATGAATTTCTCTACAATGTGGTTTTCACGATGTCTATTCTTGACAGAACGGATGGCAGTGGGTGAAGACTGAAGACCGTGGCGCTGAAGGCAGCGATGTGTTTACATTCCAAGACCAGCCGGCAACGACTAACCTGTCACCTACTCATTTTAATAACGGTAGTATATGAGATCTGATGCAAGATTGCATGACATACAAACGTACACTCTTTTAGTTTAATCTTTACACGGCCATATATAGTTTTGAAGATTAATGATAAATAATTAAAACTATTCATGGACCGCATCTACAAAACAACCCGGGTATAATAAAGGAATGAATTCGTCTTCATATTTTCATATAGACACCAGAGCTAATCTCTTGTAATTCAGTGTCTTGTTTCATCATTTTCTTATCACCCAGTAAATTATAAAGAACACCAGAGATGTATGTCCACGTGCAATGATGCCGTTGGCTAAGGTAATGAGTGCTTCATAAACTTTCATGATGTCAGTTTAGGAAAAGAATTAAACTTTACAATTATCTTAGTTTCGTAAGGATATAAGTGCCTTCATCAATACAACTATTCGATGAAACAATTTTAAATTCAATACTTTTATTTGACATACTTCTACTTACGTTCAGAGCATTAGTCTTTTTGTATTCATTATTATTATTATTATTATTATTATTATTATTATTATTATTATTATTATTATTATTACAAGCTAAGCAACAACCCTAGTTGAAAAAGACGGTGCTTTAAGCCCAAGAGCTCCAACAGGAGAAAATAGCCCAGAGAGGAAAGGGAATAAGGGAATAGACTGCAAGAGAAGTAATGCACAAACAAAATTAAAATAGAATATTCTAACACTGTACCAACAGTGAAATAGCTCTTTGATATATGAACTCTAAAAACAAACAAGAAAAAAAGAGGAAGATAAGTAAAATAGAATAGCTTTTTCAGAGTGTACCTCTGTTCCAAGATAGTGAAAGACCACGGTACAGAGGCTATGGCATATATATAAATATATATATATATATATATATATATATATATATATATATATATATATATATATATATATATATATAGTGTTACCTGACAGTAATTCTCTTGTAATATCAATCGCAGAAATATACTGTAGAAAGTTGCCAGAAGGAACTTCCATCAGACGACATAGCTCGAGCCCCGCCCCTCCCCCACTATATATATATATATATATATATATATATATATATATATATATATATATGTATATATATATATATATATATATATATATATATATATATATATATATATATATATATATATATATATATATATATATATTCATTAACAAACTCCAAAGACTTGTTGTCTCTGAATTTTCATTGAATATTATCTTAGTTTTACTCAAATTCATTTTCAGTCTTACATTTCTGCTTTCTCTATTCAAATCTACCGGGGTTTTTTTCGTAATTGCTCGCGTGATTCACTAAGCACAATTATGTCATCTGTGAATCTTAAGTTGATTTTTGAGTGTCGTTCTTCTAGAAGAGATGTTTACCACAGCTAAAGTGTATCTTCTACCCTTACCAAGAGGAAATTAGTCACTTAACCATTGCAGTGCAGTAGTGAACCGCTTGAGCAAAGAAAATTTTTTTGGAAATCTCAATGTTCTCAGGAGTATGACAGAGAAGAACGTGAAATGTGTAGACAAAGGAAAACTGGGCCGTAACCAGAGCGAGGGATCCAATGAAGTACTGTCTGGCCAGACAAAGGACCCAATAACTCTAGTGGTACTATCTTAATGGGTGGATGGTAAGCATCACTTGTAGCCTACAGTAATACTTTGAGATATGAGCTTAATGCGTTCTGGGACCCGAGCTCGTATGTCAAATTGCTCGTATCTCAGATCAATTTTTCCCATATAAAATAACTAAAAAACAAATTAATCCATTCCACCCGCTGAAAAAAACACCTAAAAACAGTATATTACAGTGGAAAAACATGTTTTTAATTGCTCTAATTCATATTCTACGCTCACAATATAACAAATACCTATGTACTGGTTATGATCCTCAATAAAATGTAACATTATTATGAAGTTCTTACCCTCGAGACAGACGGTAGGGGCTAATAGCGGTGTGCGGAGGAGGAGGGAGAGAGGACGTGGAGGAGAGAGACTTGATGGCAACACATTCAGTACATTACACTTTTGTAACACTATGTAACATAACTTAAACTTTAAATTCAACTTAAATGAAATATTCAAGTTTAAATTTAACTTAAATGAAAATAGCTTACTGTACACACACTTATAAACAGATCTTAATCTTATGTTACACTAAATTTAATTCTAATTTTGTTATCATTTTCTTTATTTTTTTTTTACTTTTCTTCTTACGGCTTGGCTCTTTTTGCCTCGCTTTTTGACTCGCTTTCACCTTCACTTTTTTCCAGCATTTTCAAATGTCTCCCCTTCAAAATATTGCGAAAATGATGTATGCAAGTGTTGTCACAATAAGCTAATGCATGACCACACGCCAACTTGTCCGGGTTCCTCTTTTCCATAAAATTAGAAAACTCCTGCCACTTCGCTAACATGTCTTTGATTTCCATCATAGAAAGGCGGCCTCGTCTTCCACCTCCTCCTTGCTACTGAGCTCCTGCAACACCTCCGAATGTTGCATCTCCTGGAGCCAGTGGCGTAGCTAAGGGTGGGCACGTGCTCACCCATGAGAATTCTGTGCCCACCCAGGTGCCCACCTACTGGCCACAACCTCACTAAGACATCTCCATTGACGAAATATGTTCTAACATGATAAATATTTTCCCCAGCAGGAATATGCCTCATGATTTAAAAACTCTGAGAAGTGATAGAATAATATTCATTGTAGGATAAAGTGTTATCAGTTGAGTATATATCTCATTGCAATACGTTTAATTTTCAGAGATAGATATTCATTTTCGTTGTCGAATACCCACTTCTAAACCCTACCTGCTCTCTTGTTTGATTAAAGTTAGCTGTTTTTCTATTCCGCCTAATAAGATTTTTGTAAATATTTTATATATTACTGAGAGTAAACGTATTGGGCGTTAATTTTTCAGGTATTTTGTGCCTCCCTTTTTGTGAATTAGTATAATGATAAAGTTTTTCTAAGCTGCAGGTAAAAAGCATTCTTGAAGACATTTGGTGTAGAGTTTAGCGAATTTTAAAACTATGAAATCTCCTCCGCCTATAATCAACTCAATTGTTAGGCCAACATCTCCTGCCGCTTTGTCTATTTTCAAATATTTTAATGCTTTCTTTACCTCTCCTACTGTTACGTTTGGTACCGGCGCAGGTGTTTCATTATTTCTATTGGCAAAGTTATTTCTTATATCAGTATTGTATAGCATTGTATATAATTCCTCTACAATTCTTATCACTCCATCTTTATTGTGGATATTTCCATTTTCATCCTTTAAAGTAGACATATGTTGGGGTCCTGTTTCAAGTCATCTTTTCATCAAATTGATGCTTTTTTCATTCTTTAGTGCTTCCTCCATTTTGGTCTGATTGTGTTTACAAATATCTTGGATTTTTATTTCCTTTATTGATTTGGATGATTATAATAATTCTATTTCATCTCTCTTGGATTTTACCCTGATTTCCAATCTATTGGTAATGGTGGGAAATTTTCATCTGATCGCTCACAGCAAGCCAACCTAGTATGTATGGCCCTGATTAGTATAGCTTTGCTGATCATTGCGATGTGAAAACCCTTTCACCTTCTTAAGGTATCCCCAATCAGGAAGGGGTTATATACAGTATATATATATATATATATATATATATATATATATATATATATATATATATGTGTGTGTGTGTGTGTGTGTGTGTATATATATATATATATATATATATATATATATATATATATATATATATATATATATATAT
>NC_090728.1:94944280-94966780 GCF_036898095.1 Palaemon carinicauda
CTAGAAGCAAAGGTATCATGTAGAATAGGCTGTACCTACACACATTATATATATATATATATATATATATATATATATATATATATATATATATATATATATATATATATATATATGAATACACACGCACACTTTGGGTGAGATGTGATTATATTATATTTACCTGTTATGGGGTAGATGTGTTACTATAAATCCGGAGATTCGATATTTTGCATGTTTAGGTTTTCTTGTGGGAATGATTTTGTATTTAAAATAAATATTCTAAATATCATTGGGACTCTGTCATACTTCCTGGTGAAATCTTTCAAGATTAGCAGTATTTCTTGCCAATGAGAGCACGTTCAAAATGGCCTTTCTATTATACTGTAGCACCTTAATGTGTTATGATCATAATTATGCACTTTCTTACAAAAATTCAGCAGCACGGCACGCTTTCCGCTTAAGCTGTGTCCTCTCCACTGTATTATTACCAGACTGTGGTTTTTAGTATTTTTTCGCATTTATGCTGATGCTGGTTCTTTATGCGCTACGTGTAGAACTCCATCCTAGCCAGAGTTAGACCCAGACTTCTTTAATTTTGTTTTTGAAAGATCTACCTGATGGATATTTGCTTTAGTTGTGTATTCATTCTCACTTTTAAATTCTTCATGATTGCCAGATTTGAATAATTCTCTTCAAACTTCACGTGGGCTTATTTCTGTTTGGTGCTTCTTATTTTGGACAACGTCAGTAATTTAATGTGGCAATATCCATAAAAACCAAATTTCAGTTTATCCTTACAATAAAAAAGTTTGTCTCATCTGGATTGTAAATATTCAAAGATAGGCTACGAGTATCCTTTCATTCTGAGACATTTTCTATAGAATTCTACGACCAAAAGGTTAGGAATTGATTTAATTTAAACTGTGTACTGGAAAGATCTTAACTTATTATTTACACAGTGTAGGGCTGACATATATACGTGTGTACTTTAATATCAGTATTGCACTCGTGTGTAAATCTGTGCATGATTATAATATAAGTATATGATCTCCCTACGTGTGAAGGGAACTATTCTTGACTCGTGCATAGCATGCTGATGCAGGCGAGTCATTCAATCTATGTCCGGATCTCGTAAGAGGCGCACTGTCTCATATCATACTCATCACCGAACACTATGTCTTATTGTCATCTTTCAATCCTAAACATCCTACATAGCGCAGTGAGTTACTTGTGCTCTTAATCGGCCAACATGCCGACACTACGAAGACCTACAGTTCCTGCCTGAAGATCTGCTGGCCTTAGGAATCCCAACCAACCGGCTCTTTATGACGCCACACATACACAGTTATGGATGGCGCAATAGCAACATGCAATCGAAGCCCTTCAGACCGGCCTTCCCAACGTTGCCCCACCTGGAACACATGGTTCACCGGTTAGGGTCCCAGCATCCGCAGCCCCTGAAAAGTGCGAGATGGAGATGTCAACGGCAACGTTCCGATCATGGCAAAGATCAATGGAGTGTTGGCTCCAACTTTGCGAGGTGCCAGCCACTGAGGCCATGCAACACGTGAGACTGTACTGCACTCTGGCGCTGCAGCACACCCTTGATTCTAGGTACAGCGCAGAAGTTTGGAATGCCTCTTCGAATGAGGAGGCATTGGACGCTGTTTCCATCCTCGTTTTCCGTGCAACAAACCAAGCAGTGCAATGGTTAGAGTTTTTCAATGTGGCCCAGGGCCACAATGAGAGTGTCAGTGATTTCTTCATAAGTTGCTCTTAAAAGGCCACAGATTATGGGTTTCAGTGTCCTTGTTGTGATTTCAAACTTTCAGTATATATGTTGTTAAGGAAGCTCATAATAGGTTTGGGGGATCAAGTGCTAAAAAGACAAATATTTCAATCATGTGTGTCATTCACGAGTGTGGATAGCTTGCGAGAAATGTGTTGTGCATTTGAAGCGGCCAGGAAGGACGCCTGTGGAATGCAGCAAAGATGTCAACATGACACGGAGGTCGCACCAGTTGATGTGGAAAGTGGCGCCAATGTCACCCTCGAGACGACTACCGTGCATGCAGTGAGAAGCCAACCGTCACCGAACCTCATCGCTGCTAAATGAATGTGTGGAAACCTGTGGAGGGAGTCATACCCCAGAGAAAAATGCATGCCCGGCAAGGTCTCTCGTTTGCCATAACTGCCAGAAGACTGGCCATATCAAGAGATATTGTTGAAGCAGGAAGATGCCTCTCCAACGGCCCCCTGCTGACGATGAACCCTCTCTCCATCCCGGATTCTTGTCATCCCCTAACCTTCATCCTTTGTTTCTCCCCACAGGAAGCAGCAGGTTGCAGGTGTAAAGCTTCAGGGGACCAGTGCTTCCACCATTACTAGCGCTAAAGGATGAGCAACGTCATCACCTCTCCCTTCTGAACACTCTTCCCCTGATCGCCATTCGCGAAGATCAGAAGATGTAACGGATCGTAGGTCATCACGATCCGAGCGCAATTCTTCCAGAAGGCGTTCACGCTATAGAGCCTCCTCCTCACGAGACTATAGGTCTCAACACTATCCTCGGAGGCGTTCCTCCTCACGAGGATGAGTCTCACAATCGCGTTCTACACAGTGACGAGCTAAGTCTAGATCTAGGTCCTGACGTTCGCGTTCTAGATCTCTGCAATCTAGTTTATGAGAACGGCGCTCGCCCTTGCGAGGACGACATTCCCCTTCACGAGGGCGCCGTTTATGATCGCGAGGGTACCATTCACGAGAACGATGTTCACGTTCGCCAGGCCGATGCTCACGTTCGTGAGGCCGACGCTCCCGTTCACGAGATAGGCATTCGCGAAGTTACCACTGCTCTCGAACGAGCTAGACCCTCCTGTTCACAATCACGAACTACATGTTCGCGATCAAGTTCTAGATGTTCCTCGTCTAGAGGTAGAGGTAGGCGCACTCGCAGTCCATCAGCGCTTAGCCTTTCAACCAGACCTTCTTCCAAACGACCTCGGATCAGACCTGATGATGAGAATGAATATTCCTCAAACAGGCATCCAGCTAAATCTCCAGTGCCTTTCACTGCCTGAGAAGTCTTAGCAAAGCGTTCTCCTACGCGACGCTAGGAAACACATCCCGCTGTGACACGTTCTCCAACTAGAGCAGTCCCTACTCAGAGACCTCCTCTGCCGACTTTGTCAGATGTAGGTGTTTCTCTGGGGCAGCAGGAAGGTGTTAGACCTCCCGCTTCCTGTGTGGCTCCTAGTGCTCCTGTTGCGAGCACTTTTGCTCGTGAATCGCGTCCATCGACACGTGAAACTAGGGATTTTGTGCGTGAATCTCACGATTTCACGAGCAAATCGGCGATTTCCGCGAGCAATTCTTGAGCAGATGTGTTAGAACTCCGAGCAAGTGTGGTACCAACACCTTCACCTCGAACCTCAGCTTCTTCCACCTCCGGAAGAAGACCAATACCTTTTCCAGAGGGTTTCAAGGAGCCTCCTAATAGGTTCGCGAACGTTCCTATTAGTCCAGACCTTCCTTTGCATCCAAAGGAATGTATTCCTCTGCCTTAGAGATTATCTCCTCCGTCGACTGGAGTTCCTTTTAGAGTTCCACCCAAAGGACATTCTTCTAGGGAATTCCAGGGTTTAACTAGAGGATCAGAGCTTCCTCCATGGGTCAATATGTTCATCTCCATCCTCCTGAAGTCTCTGAACGTGGTTCCTCTACCGTCACAACTTCCGACTGTTCCAGTCAAGGCAACCCCTAGGATCCCCCTAGAACCCTCGTTGAGTTCGTCAGTTGAGAGTCAGGACCCTAGAAGGAATTCGACGGCCGAAAAAGTATGCAGATCACCTCTACCCCGATCGCGTGCTGAAGGTCCTATTCCATCTGACTCTTATATGGCCAACTTATACTTTATGCCCGTGAAGGTAAAGGAGACCATCACTAAGAGACAGATAAGGAGGAGAAAAGCCATAACACCACCTCACGCCAACATCATCCATCCTAGGACGAGTAGGGACATAGACTCGCCCAGGGAGATTACGATCCATCCCTTCAACCCTCAAGATATTGAGGTAGTGCCTCCGGACCAACATCCGGTTTCTGTACCACCTCCAGAGGAGGAGCCTTCAGCTCCTACTGCCAAGGCTTCGTCAAGTGCCTCGATAACCTCGTAGGTTCCCCCTCCTAAGACCGCCGAGGAACGTCCTCTGTGTAGGGAATTGAAACACACTAAGAAGAAACCTAAGAACACTGCAGCACGGGAAGCTAGAATGGCTGAGGCACAGAGGCGGTACCCTGTGACGGGTAATCCCAGTGAATCAGTTGATGACCCTGACCTACTCCAGACTCTGGATGTGAGTCTTGAGGTGGACGACCCCTTAGATTCTAAGGATGAGAATCTTCCAAAGGCAGCCAGTCCGAACTATTACTCCGAGCAAGAGAGACATGAGTCGGAGCATACCTTTTGGCAGCTCCTTGCCTGTATGAGGGCCATCAACAGAATGTCTACTCCAGGTTCCACCATCCAGGAAGAGAAGGATATGGTTCTCGACGAGATATTTGAGACCCATAAGCCTTCCAGGTCCAGTGCAGCTCTGCCCTGATCCAAGGGTTTGACAGCTGCTAAAAAGAAAGGTATCGCCCAGATAGCTAGAACTTCTAGGGTGTACCGACTCGAATCCTCTCCTCTCTGAAGGCATCCCTATCGGCAGTTGAGTTCCTGAACATACATAGAGGAGCGAAGTATGTCATGCGGGCTGCTTTATTGCTCGATCTATGGCTAGGATCCTTAGGCTTCTTGGTTCGCTCCCACGATCTTTCAAAGGAGTCAGCCAGGAAGACTATGGAGTCTTTCCTGTTTTCAGGTACCAGGGCTCTTGAGGTTTTATCGCACCACGTTGTCAACCCGTGGGTGAATGCTATTCTCAAGAGAAGCGATACCTTCATAAGTAAGTTCCACAAGCAGGTGCTGAAGGTGGAGGTCTCTCGGTTGAGGAATTCCACCCTTGAGGGTTAATCGCTCTTCGTTCCAGAAGAGATAGAGAGGGTTGCTGAGCGATGGAGGAAATCATCAAACGATTCTCTCCTCCATATGGCCATGACATTGCGTCCCTATGGTAGACCTTCCCAGTCTTCATGGCCTCAGCAAGCACTTTCCTCTTCTCACCTGTCAACTTCTAGGTCCCTTCTAAGGTGTCTAAGTGGCACTCTCCATCCAAAGGCTAGCAAAGGTCCAAGTCCTTCAGTGGAAAGAAGGGAGGAAAGGGAGGTGGCCTAGGTGGTCAGTCCCAGTAGGAATGGTATTTCTCATTAATAAACACCTGTGGGAGGATGCCTACAGTGCTGCTGGTAGAGGTGGCAGCTCCATGGGATAGATCCCTGGACGGTCGAAGCGATTGCCCTAGGGTATCGTGTCCCGCTCATCCAATCTCTCTGTTCTCTGACTCTGGATCCAGTGCATCTAAGCTTCTATGTGAAGGGATCTGCAAAGGAGCTGGCCCTCAGGGCCGAAGTCCAGACCATGCTGCAGATGGGCGCTCTCCAAGGTGTTGGGAACGGGTCCCCAGGCTTCTACAGTCGAATTTTTTTGGTGAAAAAGGCGACTGGAAGCTGGAGACCAGTCATCGATCTGTCCCCTCTGAACAAGTTTGTTCAAAAGACTCATTTCAGAATGAAGACGGTACACACAGTCATCCAAGCGGTTCATCCAAGAGACTTCATCTGCACACTGGATCTGAAGGATCCTAATCTATCCATCTTCAAGGTAGTATCTAATATTCATACACGAGGAAAAGATATACTAGTTCAAGGTTCTATGCTTCAGTCTCACGACAGCTCCTCAGGTGCTCACCAGAGTGTTTGCCCTAGTTTCATCTTGGGTTCATAGGAACAGCATCCGTCTTCTCAGATATCTGGACAACTGGCTGATCCTAGCAGACTCAGGGACAACCCTTCTTTGTCACTGGGACATGCTTCTCGAGTTTTGTCAGGACCTTGGGTTCTGATAAATCACGAGAAGTCATTACTGCAACCTTCACAAAGACTGGTATATCTCGTTATGATCATAGATACTGTCCAAGAGAAAGTCTTCCCATAAGACGAAAGAGTACACAGACTGAAGGAAGTGGCCACACCCTGTGATAGGTTGGAGAGTAAACCTTCTTCATAATAATCCAAGACTTTATTAGTATAAGTCAAATATACAGTAGAGCCATGAACGTAAGCTAATGCTACAAACTCTAAAGGAATACTGCCCTTAGGTTTAACAGTAAGGTTTAACTTTATGTAAGATAATTATCATAACAGCTATCTACATAAATAAATAGTTAGGTAGTAAAGGATGCTAAACTGCTTAACGAGCAACAACTCGTTATATCTCCCCTTCTTCCAAAAGAAATTTGTATGTACAGTAAATTATTTTAATAATCAATAAAATAACTATATATAAACACCAATGCTGAAAACAGTCATTAATATACAAATGAACTTTAATGTACATGTACTATCAATAATCATCCATGCCATAACGTTTAGGTTTACTCTTGAAGCGTGTTGAACGTCTATTCTGGATTTCAGGCTCGGATGTCTTAAGAACATCGTCCTCCAAATAGTCTTCTTTAACGACAAGTGGTTCACAGGCATCCTCGCTTCTCAGCTCAGGTTTACTCTTTTCTTTCTGTTGTGGACTGCAGCTCCATATCAAACTCTGCTCTTGTAATATCTGTTCCAGATCATTATCGTCCAATTGCTCGTCAGTATCAACCTCAGTGTTCTCCAAGTCATCTGAACATCTCTCTCCTGTAGCCAATAACTGCCGTTAATTTCTTCTATACTCTCTATTTCCCACCTTGACTTTGTAAGATCTAGGAGTGACTTCTCCCATGTAAAGCGCAGGAGTCCATATCTTACTACCTGGCAGTCTGAGGCATACCACCTCTCCTGCAGGTATAGGCTTCAATGCACGTGTCCCTCTGTTATAGTAATGGGCCTGCTTGTCCTTTTTATCCAAGATAACTAGAGAATCTTGCTGTGTAGGATATCTAGGCTTTAGTAATGATGACATGCAGGGCATGATAGTTTTACAACGTCTACCCATAAGTCTTTGATCTGGGCTAGTCAACATGCCTTCTGTTGCTGTTATTTCAATTAAGTAAAGCCAAAAACTCTGATTCTCCAGTCAGTTTACACTTTGTGAACATTTTTTTTTTACTATTTTCACGACATTCTCAGCCTTTCCATTTGATTGTGCATACCTTGGACTAGAGTTAATGTGTTCAAAAGACCATGTCTTTGCAAAAGAACGGAATTCTGGTGTGATAAACTGTGGCCCATTATCTGTTACTAACTGGTCCGGTATTCCATGACGAGAAAATATAATTTGTAGTTCTCTAACGATGGCAGTCGATGTCGTATTATTTACTCTTGACAGTTCAAGAAAACTGCTAAAATAATCAGCTACTATAAGAGAGTATCCGATTATCAATATGACATAGATCAGCTCCTACTTTTGACCATGGACGAAGGACAAACTCATGACTTTTCATCGGTTCTTTCGGAGGAAGGTCTCTAATTGACAAACAAGCATCACACTGTTGAACCAATGCTTTCAGATCCGAGGACATTCCTGGCCAGAACAGCGCTTCTCTCATCCTTCTTAGACAACACTCCACTCCAATGTGTCCTTGATGTGCAATGTCCAACATCTGTTTCCTGAGACTCTTAGGAACAATTAAACGATTTCCTTTGAACACTAAACCATCTTCAGTATGCAGTTCATCTCTATAATTGTGAAAAGCTCTAGCACACTCAGGAGCTTTATTTCTAGCATCTGACCATCCTTCTCTGATCATTTTTGCATCTGCTTGAAGATTACTGTCACTTCCACCGTGAGCTTTTATCTCTTGCAATCTGTCATCTGTGATCATCAAGGTATCTCCGATTAGTGTTGTAGCCTCATTTTTCACAGTTTCAAGGTAATTTACAAATACAGAATTTTCAGAGCAATTAGGCTTAATGTGTCAGCAATGTACATGTGTTTTCCTTTGACATACTTAACCTCCAAAGCATAATACTTCAGATGTAGCAACATCCTCTGAAGCCTAGCTGGGGCTGCTGCTAACGGTTTCTTGAAAATTAACTCCAGTGGTTGGTGGTCAGAATGCATCGTGATCTTGTCCCGTTCATATACATAATGGTGAAACCTCTCACATCCAAATAACAATAGCTAGACATTCCTTTTCAATTTGTGCATAACGCTGCTCTGCCTCTGACAAACTTCTGGATGCAAAAGCAACGGGCTGGCCTTTCTGCAAAAGGGCTGCTCCAACTCCATACTGGGATGCATCACACTGAATAGTAACCTCTGAAATTAAACTATAATAACGTAGAACAGGTGTTTTACTGGCTGCCTCTTTAACAGCTTTGAAAGCTTTTTCTTGAACACCCTGCCACACAAATTCAGAGTTCTTGTGCAGAAGATCCCTCAGAGAAGTGGTCAGTTCAACTAATTTTAGCAAAAATTTAGCTAGGTACTGCACCATTCCAAGAAATCATTGTACCCCTGCAACATCTTTAGGTGCTGGCATCTCCACTAAAGCTTTCACTTTCTCAGGTCCTGGTTTCAATCCTTTGTCTGTTGCTAAATGACCCATAAATGAAACTCCCGTTTGTCTCAATTTGAGTTTATCAGTTCCCAGTACCACGTTTCGCTCTTCACAGCGCCTGATAAAGGACTGAAGATTTCTATCATGATCATTTGTAGCCTCTATGTCAGTAGCTCCTTTTCCATACACCAACAAGTCGTCTGCAGTTACCTCAATTCCCTCAAGTCCCTCAATCAGCTGATGCATACAACCCTGAAAAACTTCCGGTGCCGAGCATATTCCAAGTGACATTTTCAGCCAGCGGTAACGTCCAAATGGAGTATTAACAGTTGTTAAGTACGAGCTCTCCTCCTCCAAAGGCACATGCCAAAACCCGTTTCACATCCAAGACTGTGAACACACGAGCTCCTGCAAGACGAGAAGCAATGTCTTCCAGGGTTGGTAATTGATGCTGCTCATGAAGCACTGCCTTATTTAGATCCCTTGGATCAATGCAACTTCGTATTTCTTTATCTTTTTTAGGTATTATTAATAAGGAGGAGACCCACTCCGAGGGTTGCTGTACCTTAGCAACTATGTTTTCACTTTCAAGCTTATCTAGTTCCTTTTGCAGGACGGAACGTACTGCCGCAAGTACCCTTCTAGGAGCATGCTGCACTGGGTTAACAGACTGATTAACTCTGATTTTATAACTGTTATCAAGCTTACCGGCAACACCTCTGTAAACTTGTAGATGCCGTTCAATCAGAAGTTCCTTTGTAATAGCAGAAGAGCAGGCTGAATTGACATGTAAGGCGTTGTCACATGTGGGATTAATCTGGTCATTATCCTTTATTTCCAGAATATTAAGCGCCTCATATGCTTGATAATCCAAAATTGAATGAAATCGCTGACCCTGCAATAACTCACAACTCAAATTAATCGTATGAACTCCCAGCCAAACACGAATACATACACTGCCAAAGGAACGGATGTCTTTTTGCCCATAAACATATAATGTGGTTGATGATGGCCCTACCCCCTTCAACTCTGAGTCACCAGTTGTAGCTTGGTACACATGGAGTGGCAGCACATTACAATCTGCTCCGCAGTCTATCTGGAATCTTATGTAGCACAGTGGACTAACTTTAAGTGTAACAGTTTGTTCCTTAGTCATCTTGATACTAGCTACCATTTTCACTGCGAATATACATGACGAGCCATTGTCTTCCAAATCAGCCTCCCTCATGCTATTAAGTGATTTCAAATTTGTTTGTTGCACCAATAATGCTGGACATTTAAACTTAAAGTGGTTAAGTTTTTTGCAATTTATTCACTGCTTACCCCAAGCTGGACAAACTTCCTTTATTTTCATGTGACTTTTACCACAGAACCTACAATCAGTAATCCAGTCCGTTTTTTCCAATTTGCGATGGACATCCGTCACTGGCTTCATTCTTCCAACTGGATCCTTCAGCTTTGCAGACACAGTAATAACCTTGCTTTCTAATACTCTGTTGATCTCTTGCTGTGCTATAGATACCTTGCTAACTCGACAAATCTCTAAGGTTCTCTCCAAAGTTAGATTCCTTTCCCGAAGAAGACGATCTCTGACTTTATCATCCGAAATGCCAAACATAATCCTGTCTCTTAATATTTCTTCTTGTGTTATATTTGCAAAATCACAACCCAATGCTATATGACGCAGAGCCGTTACATACTGATCAAAAGATTCTCCATCCATTTGTGCCCGAATATTAAAATGGTAACGTTCAAGTGCAGTGTTTTTGCTTGGGTGAAAATAATTTTCAAATGCTGCCAGCACTGCATTCTGATCTTTCCAATCTTCATCAGAAAGTTGAAATGTGCTGAAAACTTTATGAGCCTCAGGCCCAATAACTGTAAGTAACAGAAACTTGCCCTTCGGGAGTCTTTTTACTTAACTCTGTTGCGACAGCATAGCACTTCCACCTTTCTTGCCATTCCCTCCACCTTTCTACTGCATTCCTATCATCCACATTGAAACTGGCGGGTGGAGGAAGACTGTGAAACAAAGACATCTTGGTATTGCTGCACGTATGGGTCCATTAAAATACCGCTGCCACCATGTGATAGGTTGGAGAGTAAACCTTCTTCATAATAATCCAAGACTTTATTAGTATAAGTCAAATATACAGTAGAGCCATGAACGTAAACTAATGCTACAAACTCCAAAGGAATACTGTCCTTAGGTTTAACAGTAAGGTTTAACTTTATGTAAGATAATTATCATAACAGTTATTTACATAGATAAATAGTTAGGTAGTAAAGGATGCTAAAATGCTTAACAAGCAACAACTCGTTACTCACCCTTCCTCAGGAGGGGTTCTTCCAGCCTCTCGTTGTTTGAGTCTGTTAGGCCATCTGACCTCTCTCATCCGTCTTGTTCTAAAGGGCTGCCTTAGGATAAGATCCCTGCAGTGGCAGCTGAAGTCCGTGTGGAACCAGCACTCTGATCCACCTGCCAGCAGTTGCTGCCAGGTCACTCTGTGGTGTTAATGAGCAACAACACCACAGTAGTGGCTTACACAAACAGGGCAGTACCTTTTCACAGCTTCTATGCCATCTTGCAGTAACGATCCTCAGATGGTCAGAAGAACATTCGGTGTCTTAGTCAGCTCGATTCATTTCAGGCAAGAGGAATGTGCTCGCAGACAATCTGAGCAGAGCGACTCAGATAGTAGGCACTTAATGGTCTTTGAATCGTCAGATAGCCAACAAAGTCCTGACTTTGTGGGGTTCCCCAACTGTATACCTGTTCGCAACATCTCTGAACAGCAAGCTTCTGCTGTACTGTTCTCCAGTCCCAGACCCGCAGGCTCTTTGGCAAGATGCATTCCAACAGTGGTGGGACAACATCGATGTGTACACCTTTCCCCGGTTTTGTCTGATGGGAAAACTGCTCAACAGAACCAGAGCGTCTAAAGATCTAATGATGACCCTTTTAGCTCTGCTATGGTATCATGCAGAGTGGTTTCTGGACCTCCTGTGTGAAATAAATTTCATTCCATGATTTTAAATTTATTATTGCCTTTATATATATTTAATGTATTATTATTTGCCTCTATCCTCTTTTGCTATTTATTTAAAAACATTAGAAGGCAAGGGAGTCTAGAGGTTGTTTATGTCAATAGATGGCTCTGCTGTCCAGTTTTACTTTATCTTCCAGTTTGAAGATCCTTGGAGAAAAATCAGCAGAGTATTTACCGTGAGGAAAACTTGATGGAGGAAAGGGAGTCGGTTTAACAACTCTCATAATATAAAGTGTGGAGCAGTTATTGGCCATGGACTTATATTAACTGCTCATCATCATTTTACATAATTTGGCTGTTTTTTCTTTTGCAATGGAGAATTTATCAAGGATTTTATAAACAGCCATGGAGTGATTTAATTTCTTCGTCCCACTCTGCGACAACGATTTACTACCTTATCAACATCGTGGATTATGTGTCTTCGCCCTCATGGGAACCGTCATCATTATCCCCACTCTTTGGACAGAAAATTACTGTATCGACTACTTAAGGATGTAGCCTCTTAAACCCCGTAAGTCCTTCTATGTTTGTGGCATATTTAGCGATTTAGGTTTGAAGGTCAAAATATCTTTAATTGTTTAAAGTAATTATCCAAATCTCATATCCTATTTAAAAATTAAGGCTCTATATTATTAAATATTTACGTGGGTTTTAAGTTTATCACTTAATGATATTATTTTTGTTGTAAGGTTATGCTCGTTATGGTAGTACCTTGTTTAACTTTGTAATTGTTTGAATAGGTATATCATTATATTTTTTAGCCTTATCTTAATCGTTAAAGATGTTTAATTATATTAATGTATTTTCTTGTTGGCATGTAATCGCGTATTCAGGGTGTGATTTCCGCATTTTAGTTTATTTGAGGTGTGATTTTCACAATTTAATTTATTTTTTACCCGTGTTTACCGTTGCTTTGCTTGCAAGGGTTATATTTCGTTATTTTGTTATTCCACAGATTTGTAGAGCTGGTCGGAATAGGCTGGGGGAGTAGATCCTTCCACAACTAAAAACCTTAGTGGATCTATTCTAGTGACATTGGTGCTAGGGTCTTATTTAAACGTTGAAGATCATTATACTTTTGTAAATAAATGTTAATATTTTATATTGTTGTGTATTAACCCTGTGTGCCATGTCTGCCTCCAGCATTCATTATTTTCGACATCCTGCAACTTCTAGTAGATCTACCAAGAGAGCTCCCTCCACGACCAGATCTACTCAAACAACCATACGCGAACATCTTCCACAAGACCGTGCAGTCGCTTCGACTTCACGCATGGAGACACTCCAGCGTCTCCTCTCTCAGAAGGGCTTTTCACGACAAGTTGCAGAGTGAATGTCCGGATGCTTGCATAGGTCCTCAGCTCGGTCTAACAGTCTAAATGGAGAGTTTTCTGTGGTTGGTGTCTTGGAAAGAATATTTCTTCCATCAATGCCACTATTCCAGTAATAGTGGAGTTCCTTGTATACCTGCTGGAAGAAAAGCTCCTTTCAGTCTTGGCAGTGAAAGGCTATATCTCAACCTTAAGCCTAGCCTTTAAGCTGAAAGGAGTAGATATTTCCTCTTCGTTGGAGCTTTCTTTACTCATACGGAGTTCTGTGATCACTTGCCCTCAGTCAGAGATTAGGCCTCCTCCTTGGAATGTGGTTTGCGTCTTAAGATCCTTAAAAGGACCTCCCTACAAACCATTATGCCATGAAACTGACTGAAATTTCAATTTGAAGACGGCGTTCCTGCTCGCTTTAGCCTTGGCAAAGAGAGTCAGTGAACTTCGTTGCCTCTTGTATGACATCGCCCATTCAAGGGGATGGGGGAAAGTTACACTCAGCTTCGTCCCTAAGTTACTTGCTAAGACTCAAAATCCGGGGGTGCTGAACCATAGATTCGAACCCTTTCAGATTGCGAGTCTTCGTTCTGTAACCAATGACCCAGATCAGTTGTTACTATGCCCAGTAAGGAGTTTGAGATACGTACTATCTTAAATACACTGCACCAACACGGCCCAGACTAATACCTCTGTTTGTTAGTTCAGGAGGAGTAAAGAGGAGGATTACCAATACACGGTTTCCTCCTAGATTCGCCAAGTAATTGAAAGAGCCTTGGCTCCTGATCCTCCTCAGGCTCGTCGACCTAGAGCCCATGATGTCAGGGAAATCAGCACTTCCCTGGTATTCAAAAGCAACTTCTCCGTGTTGCAAGTTCTTCAAGCGGGCGTGTGGAAGAGACAGACCACCTTCACAGCCCACTATTTAAGAAACGTGACCCACACAAGACTCAATACATTTCCTATCGGTCCTGTGGTGGCTGCTTAACAAGTAGTTTGAGATTGGGATGAAAGATAAGAATATCTGGCTCTTCTTTTTTAATCTTCCCCTCCCTTGGGGCACAGCACCATGGGTCCCTCTGCAGGTAATTATCACTTCCTTTGTGTAGTCTAGTATAAATTATAAAATTTTTATACTGTCCACGCCCCCATTACTTTCAGCGAGGGATACGTCTTGTTTTCCTATATAAACTCAGAATGTGTTCATACAAGACAACCTCTATTATACTGCATTGCACACGCTGCTAGTATACTCACTTTGTATATTTCAGCGAGGTGTCAATGTTTTTTGTCAAAGTTTTCCCCGGACCACAGTCATATACTGTACTAGGTAAAACTGGGTCAATGTCCATGTCAGATCTAGGACTTCCATCCACATAAGAGTGAGTCACCCACATAAATAATGCAAGGTTTGTTAGTATGCGAACAAATGACAAATTCAGAGATAATTTGTAATTTTACCTATCTAATACAAACCTGGAGTTATTTATATAAATTGGCCCACCATCACCTGTTTCCCAGAAGTCTTGCCTGCAATAAAAAGTCTCCATCTGTGGAGACTTTAATATTTGGATGGATGACGCATCAGATCCTGACACTTTGGCATTTAGTTAGTTATTAGAATCATATCGGCTAGTGAATAATGTCGACTGTACAGCTACTTTAACTGGACATGCATTGGACTTAGTTCTAAGTGATGACATGAATAATATTGTATCTGATATAAAAGTTGAAGAGAAATGTACTATCTCCCCAGTACACAAACTTATTACGTTTACTCTACCTCTACAGAAACTTGCATTAGTAAAGAAAATAAACTTTAGACATAAATCAAATTTTTCTCCTACCGTATTTATTGAAGAAATTACAAAGAAAATAAATGATGCTATCAACATTCCCTGTAATCATGATGACCAACGTCTGTTAGGAATTAAGTGTGTTAACTGTCTTACGACCACTTACAATAAAGTGAGTAAAAGTGAATATGATACCATGTGCCCACCGATGGAAAAGACTATAACTGTAAATGACCAATCTCCTTGGTTTGATAGAGAGACTGGTGAAAAAGAGGGAAAGAAGACGTGAAGAAAGAAAGTAGAATAGGTTTAAAACTGAAAGTACTTGGGTAGAATACAAAACTGCTGCGTGTCAATATAACTACCTACTAAGAAGGAAAAAAAAGTGAATACTATAAGAGAAAGATCCTCGAAGCAGGAATGGTATAATGGGAAATGTAAAAGAAAAGAAGCTACCTGATGGATACAGTGACCAGGAACTGACAAATAATTTTCTAGTATTCTTTAAAAACAAAATTGAAAATATAACCAGGTCATTTGTAAGTATTCAACATCAGATTAACGAGACACCAGGCACACAGACAAAATTAATACGATTCAACAACATAACACAAGATGACATCACCAGAATTATCAAGAGAGCAAAGAAAACAAACTGCGCGATCGATCCTATGCCAATATCTGAAGTAATTGAAGAGAGAAACTTTTCTAGTCTAGCCGAAATAATAATGAGAATAGCAAATGCAACCATTGATGAATGTAAGTTTCCTTAATCTAAGAAAATGGCTATAGTCACACCAGTTCTGAAAAATGCACTGGACTACCAGGAATTAAGCTCATATAGACCTATTTCGAATCTATCCTTAGTTTCAAAAGTGCTTGAATATGTAATTCTTGAACAACTAGTCAGTCACTTAGAAGTAATAGAAGCTTTGCCTGACAACCAATCTGCTTACAGAAAACTATACTTTACAGAGACAGCCATCTGCTCTGTTGTAAATGATATGCTGGAAATGATAGATGAAAATAAATGTGGTATTTTAGTATTGCTCTATCTCAGTGCTATTTTTGAGACAGTTGTGCATGAACTGCTACTGGATGATCTACGGTCCATCAGCGTTGAAGATACCTAAAAGACTACTTAGTTGGTAGAAATTACTGTGGACAAATTGGAAACTCTTATTCATCATATGAACCCTTAAACAGAGGGGTAGGCTACCCCAGGGGAGTGTACTTGGCCCAATCTTATTCTGCATCTATACTATTGATTTGTCAAAAATACTACAAAGGCATGGTGTGAAGTTCAAACTATTTGCAGATGACACAATTTTAACCTACTTCTCCATAAATGATATAGATGATACTACTGAAACTCTAAACCGAATCTTTGATAGTGTTAGAGAATGGATGACATTTAAACAACTAAAATCAAATGAGAACAAAACTGAATTCATGGTGGTAGGTAAGAGAAACAGCGTGAGAAACTTGGGTGATATCCAAATGAACATAAATAATGACTCAGTGCCGATATCTAGTAAAGTTCGAGATCTAGGTGTATTTCTTGACTGTAACCTGTCTCTAAATGTCCAAATAAATAATGTAATAAAAACTGCGGGTTATCACCTAGGAAATATTGCGTTTATAAAAAAAGTACCTGGGCAAAAATTCTGTAAAGAAACTTGTGATAAACTGTGTTATTAGCAGGATTGACTACTACAACTCTATCTATTACAATTTACCAAAAGTGCAACTTAAGAAATTACCAAACATAATAAACAGAGGAGCAAGACTGATAAAAGCTGTCCCACCTAGAGAAAGGATCACCCTTATGCTAATTGATTTACACTGGTTGCCGATTAGAGCGAGAATTTAATTTAAAATATGTACAATAACCCACCAAGTTATCAGAACCGGTCATCCAAAATACTTCGGAGAATTGCTACATATTGCGCAGCCAACAAATCGCGTCGACACTGGAATAGTTACAGATGGCTTCAAACTGTTGGAAGCCAGATATAGTAGTAGATATATGTCTACTTTAAGCTCCAGAGCCTTAAATATGCGGCTCCGAGACTATATAATAATCTCCCACGGAACATTCGAATGATTGAAGACATTAAGGCTTTGAAGAGGAAACCGAAGACTTTCTTATTTCAACAGTCTTGTGGAGAGTGGGGTTCTCCTACTGTGTGAGACCGGAAAAGCAGCCATCAAAGTAAGTAAAGTAATACTATAGACCTAGTCTTAAATTTAAATCGACATGACGTTGGAGACAGATGAATCTTCATTTGTAGTGGAGGTTGAGGGAAATGCTGATTCCCGCGGTCTTTTTTAATTCTTTACTTCTTACAAGTGCTATTACAATAACGGGTACTAAAAAACTGATACCCTTTTACAAGGGATAAATTAGCATTTAACATAATAATAAGGGAAGCAACACCTTTTCCCGTCTCTACTCGTTGTCGTCTCGAACAGTGCGACCTGAGCTCAACTCACATGGCTATGCCTTGAGTTCACACAACCACGGCTTTGTTTACCTTGTGCACTCACGAACACTCGATCGTAATCTCAACTACACGTGATTAACTTAATATATTGATAAGATGAAAACCAATTCTTTTATTCATAAGAGTCAGTGTATAATATGTCCATCCAGTTACAAGACCTGGGAATAGATTCACATATGATTTGCTCACAGCCTGATTTAGAGGTAAATTCCAAAGTTCTTAAGCCATAGTGATCATTAGAAGAAAGAATTTAACCACTCCCTACGGTGAGCATTTGAAATCACCTACTAGCACAAAAGATGCCTTTCTATCATCGTTTTGCATCTTAGCTATAAGGATTATAAGACAATCAAAATTAGAATCATCCAAGTCTGGATTCCAATAGATCAGACACAAATAAAAGTTGTTATGCCTGCCACAAACCTTTATGACCTGAATCTCATGACATCCACATTCATAGCAGGACTTATGAGAAGCAGGGTACTCAGTCCTAGCATACAACTAGGAATGGCACCGTTTCAAAATTATTGTTTTCTTAAAGCCTGGAATAAGGATCTCGGACGAGTGCCCGGTGCAACTAACTTTATTCAAACAGACAGCGAGCTTTTATAACAACAGCTTCAGTGGAAGAAGGTCACAAAAATTCAAACAGATCAATTCAAGAATAGACATGCTAACAGAGAGGTGTAGAACAAGATATACAATAAAAAAGAAAATACCATTACAATGTATAAGTGTGTGTGAAACACGTGCTGTACATGGCTCCCCCTTAAAAGTGACTCACATGTGAAATAGAGCACCCTTCTCTAGAGAGGCATACTTTAGGTGGGTCATCTGGCAGGAGATATGCAGGTTTTAGGCGGTTAATGGAGACCCAGTCTTCTTTGCCACAAATGTGGATGTTGGGAGCCTTCAGTGTATGACGGATCACAAGAAAAGAGCCCGCGTAAGGGGGCATTACCAGTGGCTTGCTAGTGTTGTTGAGCTGGAAAATGTGTTACCAAATGCAGATCTGTCAGAATGTGTTGCTTAACTGGAATTTGTAAGTCTGGCGGCATGGATTAAATTTTCCCACAAGGTGACGTATGCTTTGGAGGTTGCCGGAGGAAGTTGAAGACGGAAATAATTCGGTAGGGATGGCCAATGGGTCACCATATAACCTTTCAGCTGCTGAGACATCTAGGGCGTTTTTAGGAGTGGTTCTTAGACCCAGGGAAGCTGGGTAAACAATTCGAGACCTTGCAGTGGGACATCATTGACAGTATATTAACAAATAGTAAGAGTCAAATACTCCTGTCTTGGTGACAACATAGCTAAAATATTCAACCTTTAATGTGGTAATCTCTTCTACAAACGAAACCTTGGTTAAAAATCTATAAACTCGCCTAGATTAACAAATATTTTTACTTTTCCTCAATGAAAAGATCGGATCTTGTAGGTAGTAGGTTGGCTAGGGCATCAGCCATCTGTTGAGATACTACCGCTAAAAAGTTATTGGGTCCTTTGACTGGTCAGACAGTACTACATTGGATCCCTTTTTCTGGTTACGGCTCATTTTGTCTTTGCTTACACATACACCTTATAGTCTGGCATATTATTTCCACCTTCTCCTCTGTCCTCATACACCTGACATTTCTAAGATTTCCAAATAATTCTTCTTTGCTCAAGGGTTAACTACTGCATTGTAATTGTTCAGTGGCTCCTTTCCTCCTGGTAAAGGTAAAAGATACTCTTTAGCTATGGTAAGCAGCTCTTCTAGGAGAAGGACGCTTCAAAATCAAGCCATTGTTCTCTTAATCTTGGGTAGTGCCATAGCTTCTGTACCATGACCTTCCACTTCCTTGAATTAGAGTTCTCTTGCTTGAGGGTACATTTGGGCACGCTGTTCTACCTTATTTCTCTTCCTCTTGTTTTTTTTTTATTCTTTATAATTTTTATAAGAAAGGTCCAGATTAATGTTGTTACTGTTCTTAAAATATTTGATCTTAGTTGATTATCAATTCTCTTGTAGTTTATTTATTTTCTTGTTTCCTTTCCTCACTGGGCTATTTATCGCTTTTGGAGCCCTAGGGCTTATAGTATCCAGCTTTTCCAACTAGGGTTATAGCTTAATAATAATAATAATAATAATAATAATAATAATAATAATAATAATAATAATAATAATAATGATAATAATAGTATAAGTGCAGCAAAAGTCTGAGAAAACTACCTGCCAGTTTATAGCTGTGGTGGTCGATATGGTAATGTCCCTGACTGGTGAACGCCAGACTGGGGTTCGAATCCCGCTCAAACTCGTTAGTTTCTTTGGTCACTGCAACCTCACCATCCCTTGTGAGCTAAGGATGGGGTGTTTGGGGGAGCCTATATGTCTATCTGCTGAATCATAAGCAGCCTACTTGATCCTAGGTTAGGTGGAGAGGGGGCTTGGGCGCTGATCATCTAGCATGTGTATATGGTCAGTCTCTAGGGCATTGTCCTGCTCGATAGGGTAACGTTACTGTCCCTTGTCCCTGCCATTCATGAGCGGCCTTTAAACCTTTCAACTTGGCTTTCTTCGTGTCAGCTCATGCATGTTACCAACGCATTTGTCGATAAGCGTTGGTGTTCGTAACAAACGTTTTTAACGTATGGATATAATTTCTCTGAGCATTAATCCATTTATCTACGCATTTACTGTATTCTGACATTCAAGTAAAGCTTCGTAACAAATCTCGTCATAGAAATGAATGATATCCCCTAGTCGTGGAAGACCGAGAAACCTTTGATGTATCTGCTCACAAGAGCCCTTTCAATGTCCACTTCAAATATCAAAGATGTAATAAGAGAAGGAATGTCGATAAGACAGGGGAAATGTTTCATGAATCTCTCTCTCTCTCTCTCTCTCTCTCTCTCTCTCTCTCTCTCTCTCTCTCTCTCTCTCTCGATATTCTAAGATAAAAATATCCATATTACGAATATGAAAGGATGATTTATTAAAAATATAGAATTTTTTTCAAATATTCTGATCATGATTTGAATATTGACTATCATTTGCTTGGCATACGAGCGCCCCCCCCCCCTCTCCTCTCTCTCTCTCTCTCTCTCTCTCTCTCTCTCTCTCTCTCTCTCTCTCTCTCTCTCTCTCTCTCTCTCTCTATTAATTATATATAGATACCAAGATAGTTTATGCAGTATATAGACAAAAGACCCATAAAATGTATTTCGTTGAAATATTGACAAAATGGTGGAGAGACTAGCAACACTGTATACCCAGTAAAACAAGAGTTCTTACGCTATAAATTGATCACAAAAATAGATTCCGTAAATATACTTTTTTTCAGCTTTTCGAATTTACTAAAAACTTTGGTTAAAAAAAAAAAAAAACGAATCAAGGTAAACTTTAACATAAGTTCATACGTAATTTTGTACTACCCTATACCTTCCAGAGGGTCAATCTGGTGTTTTTAATGCTGAATATGGTCTGAAACCCCAGGGGTAGAAGTTATCAATGATTCATCACCGCCACCACTATGAAATCGCGGGTCAGAGCGTTATGTTTTAACAGGATGACTAGTCATCCAATATATGTATGATATTATAGGGGTATTTTTATAGCCACCCACTGTCTCCTGTTTTGAAAAGCAATGCTTTTGCTGTACAGCTGAAGAAAGAAATTTGCACTGTTTCACTGTCATGAGCAACACTGTAAGATCGGCAACTATAATTGCTTGAGTCTGGACATTTTGGCTTCATACTAACGTAACTGCACTGCAGAATAAAACCTACATGAAATTATATACGAACGACTGACTGATGCAGTAGAACCAAAATATGCAAAATTGGGAAAATTAGCAGTAGCTCCAACAAATCAGGACCTACTTATCCTTATTTCAGCATGATAGGTTATCAATTAATGCCTTAAGGATATATAGTTTATCTTTTGGTTTTATTATGCACAGTAGTACTATCACTGCCATGCCACTAGATTAGTGTGTGTATGTGCACAGTATAATTTTCATCAAGTTATCTTGAAAACAATATCCTCGTTAATATATGTGTTTGTCAACAAACCCATTCTATATAGACCGTGTGTATGACAGTCTTCGGAAACTAATCTAAACTTTGGGTATTTCGAACACTAATGAGATATGTTTTAAATCTTTCAGAGTTTTAGCAAGACGACGACTAAATTCAAACGTTTCCATGAGGTACGAAATAAAAAAAATCATTCAACTGTTTCCTGTAGGTAGTAATAAACAAAAACATGACAAGAAAATTTTTTAACGGATTCTTTAAGGTTATGATAAACAGAAAGGTGTCAACAAAACACTAATAAAATAGGCTCCCACAAGACTCATTTGATATTTCCTAGAGGTTGCAGTAATCAGAAAGGTGCCAACTAAACTCTTTAGATTTTTTTCTAAGGCTGTAGTAAACAGATGCAAAGAAAAATGTTTAAACGTTTCCCCGAGTTTGTAGGGTGCATAAAGGTACTAACAAAATGAAGAATGGTAAAGCACCAGGCCCATCAGAGTTTCAAACTGAAATGGTCAAGATACTAGCTAGAGAGAGAGGGGGGGGGGGGAGAATGGATTATGTATTTATTATGAGCAATGTGGTTAGAGGAAACAATGTCTAAAGACTGGGAGGAGAGTCTAATGATATCTATATTTAAGCAGAAAGGTGACATCATCGAATGCCGTAACTACAGAGGAATTAAACTAACCGAGCATGGTTTGAAAGCTTTAGAGAGGACACTAGATGAGGTGTTGAGAGAGATTATAAAGACTGGGAAACATCAGTATGGATTCATGAGGTGGAGAGGGACTGTGGATGCCATCTTTATAGTATAGTAAAGCAGTTACAGGAAAAGACACTAGAGGGAAGCCAGGTGCTCTTCTGTGCTCTTGTAGATTTAGAAAAGGCCTACGACAGAATACCAAGAGAAGTGATGTTTTGGTGCTTGAGGAAGAGAAAAGTTCCGGAAAAGCTGTTAACAATGGTAGAAATCAAGCGCGGATCCAGCAAGTTCAAAAAGGGGCTTCGGAAAACCTAACCAATACAGCTAGGGGTCGGCCGGAAGCTGACGCAATTTTAAGTTATTTTAGAGCTATTTTTCATGTATTTGAAACCCCCTTATAGCTGCCTTTAAAAGGCGAATAGGTATTATGCAATAACAACATCCCGATAGAATATATAAAACATTTCAGCAGTAATCTCTACAGTTACTTTTAGTACAGGACTATACTATACTTGCC
>NC_090728.1:94971780-94981780 GCF_036898095.1 Palaemon carinicauda
CTGGAACTGCATAGCAGTGCCATCTGTTGGTAGCTTTAACAGTTAAGGCTACGAGGGAGCTGTGAGGCCGTGGATGTAAACAGTCAAGTGTCAAGTGGTGTATGGGTAAGACGTGTTGCAACACCTCCGTAACTTTGTAAATGAAATGGGTTAATGGAAGTGTAAGGAGTGTTAGTGGCGGTGTCATTCAGTGATATGGAGATGGAGGAGACCATTGTTACAGAGTGGCTGAAGTCACTCCACATGGAACAGTACTCCGACTCATTTATCGACAACGGTTACGATGACCTGGAGATATGCAAACAAATCGGCGCCCCTGACCTCGACGCCATCGGTGTGGTTAACCCAGGGCATCGAAATGCCCTTTTGGGAGCTGTCATGATGCTTCGGGAGGAGGGGGCGGCTTCTGTTTATTTCACTGTCGAAGAAGCACAGTTGGCTTCCCGAGAACATGCCCTCACACACAACCCTCCACGAGGAGGTTCCAGAGGGGCCAGATCATCACGTTCATCCAGGGGTTCTAGGGGATCAGGATCTACGGCATCAACCCCCGGCGAGGGTCCTTTGCATTCTATACCAATGCCTTTGGCCACGGCAGCATCCAGTACCACACCGTCTCGTTATTTGGACGCTTATGAAGCTGGTAGGGCCGAATTAGTAAGGCTTCCTCACACCCAGCTTAGTGGCCTCCTGAAGGAGAGATTAGTTCAGGATGCCGTTGATCTTGCAACACATCCTTACACAACTCAGGTGAGACAGCATGTTATAGCCTAACGGCAGTTTCCCAAATTTATTATTTTTCCTAAACTATTTTCATGGCCTGTTGCTTTGGTATTAGTCTAGACCTAGTCTCATTTCGACACCTAGGCTTAGACCTAACCTAGAATAGGCTCAAACTTTGTTTACAAACTGGTAGGCTAGGCCTAGTTTAAATCTTGCCAACTTTATCATATCAATCTGTCAAACAAGGGTAAAGGGTATTTTTGCAATGCTGTTGCAATACGTTTGTTATGCTTTAATGTAAACTTTATGACTGTTAATGTATCAGGCAGGAAAACTGGACCTAACCGCACCATATTATGATAGACATTTCCCAGCTTATTGTCATGAAATATTGAACATGATAAAGTTTCAAAACTCTATACTCGTTAGGGTGCAAAATAGCTTATCCCAATTTATGACACTGTTCTACTTGACAAGTTGTTAGGTTGCATAGGACACAGTTCCCCATTTATACTGTCCTAGGTTTTCATGAACTCCTGCTTAGGTTGGCCCCACTTGGGCATCCTCCTTGTATTTACAGTTAAGGCATATAAAATAATAATGTATATAGTTTTTATCCAATAATTTTACCACACATTTGTGTAGTGATTGCTTTAAGAAATTTTGCAATTTTTATGCAATTTAGTCTGAAAATTATGGACAAATTTTCCTCACGATAGGTTAGGATGTATCTTTCAATGATGCTGATATAATCTATCATGCCTACGGCTGTTATTATTTCAGGATGGGTTAGTTGTGGGAAAGTTTTATTACTTTTAGTTAGATTTCACTTGGCTTTTATATTCTTATATAATATGAAACTATAAAGGAAGGAGATGTATGTGAAATCAGGTGCCCCCCATTGTTGAATACATGTACTACTACATATTTATCATGATTTTGCAATTAATATATTTCTTTTAAAGTGTTGGCTAAAATCAAGAAATTAATAGACCTAGTATTTGTGAAAATATGTTTGGATATATGAAAAAAATTCGGTTAGCTGAAGAAGAATAGTTTTCCCTAATGATGAGACTCAAAATCTAATTGCACTGTACAGTACTGTATACATTTTATACTGTGCAGTGTTTGTAATGTAGAATATTCTAGTGTTTTTATGTTTAGGATTGGGTAGTTACTTAATCTGGTCAGTGAGGAGTACTTAGATGTGGTAATAATGTATTTTTGTTGCATGTGCTGTATATTCCTATATATTTTAGGTGTAATTTAAAATTTTCCATTCTTTATTGAGGGAGACGTTTTGCTCCTTGGAATTTTGTTAGGTATTTTTCAACACTGTACTGTAGTAAGATATCCAGAAGCTAAATGCTTAATGTACGATTGGATTGTGATTTGTGTTCTATAATTTTCCTGTCCATGTTACAGTGGAAAATGTAGTACAGAGGGATGTTTAAATAATTATGGCAGGATTGGTGCTTATGGTATGTGCTTAGTGTATACCATTTTATACTCTTTCTTGCACCTTCTTTCAACAGGATCCTTTCTGCAATTGTAGTAGGTGTAGTTAGGGCATCCTTACCAGGTTTCTCGGCCCTTCATTCCTAGTACAATTTTTACCAATACTGTACTGTAATTTCTATGGTCTAGATGTATAATTTTTACAGGGCAAATTGAGATTTGAGATTGCTTGTTATAGCATTATAATTATCATTAATATTATTATTGTTATTATTATTACTAGCCAAGCTACAGCCATAGTTGGAAAAGTAAGATGCTATAACAGGGAAAAATAGCCCAGCAAGAAAGGAAACGAGGAAATAAATAAACGATATAAGAAGTAATGAAAAATTTAAGTAAAATATTTTAAAAAACATTAACATTAAAACAGATAATACATATATAACTATAAAAAGACTTATGTCAGCCTGTTCAACGTCAGAACATTTGCTGCAACATTGAACTTTTAAAGCTCTACTGATTCGACTACCCGAATAGGTAGATTGTTCCACAACTTGGTCACAGCTGGAATAACGCTTCTAGAACAGTGTAGTGTTGAGCCTTATGATGGAGAAGGCCTGACTATGAGAATTAACTGCATGCCTAGTATTGTTATTGTTATTACCAGTTGGAAAAGTTGGATGCTATAAGCCTAAGAGTTCCAACGTAAAATAGTCCAGTGAGGAAAGCAAATAAGGAGTCAAATTGAATAATGTGCCTGAGTGAACCCTCAAGCAAGATTGGAACTGCTTATGATTTTCATAATTTCTTTATTGGCGATGTCCATGTTGTTACCTTGTTGATGGGTTAATGATAGGCCTCACATATAATTATGAAAGTACTGCATAGTTTGTGCCCTGTTTTGGGTGATCAGTGTCTCGTTGGGTTAATACTGCCTGCAGGCACAGTTTATAATACTTGGGCAGAGAGTAGTAATGGAAAATGTCTGTAGTCAGTGCTTTTTTTTTTATCTTATTTAGCTGCAAAAATTTTTATTTATCAATACTCATAGTGGAAATAGAACTGGTTAGCTTAGACATGTCATCTGAATACCAGTTCGGTAGAGTTGACTATTGTATAACAAGAATTGTTAACCTTAGAAGCATAGAGAAAAGATCACCATCTTGTTTGCATTTCCATT
The DNA here is from genome assembly GCF_036898095.1 of Palaemon carinicauda. NCBI lineage: Eukaryota > Metazoa > Arthropoda > Malacostraca > Decapoda > Palaemonidae > Palaemon > Palaemon carinicauda. The sequence continues at coordinate 94,975,142 of NC_090728.1, forward strand.
CAAGTCTACTAACTTTTAAAGAAGAGCTGTCCCATTCATTGTTGGTACTGCTACTCTTCTAATGGGCAAAACTGGGACCCGTTTTGTTCAAAATTGGTTATTGGGACCACTTTTCTTATACTCTTCTACGTATATGTTTTAAAGATTTAAAAGAAAATAATTTTGAAGTATCTTAAATACCAAAAGTCGCATGCCCCTATGCCACTTGCGCACTTATTCATATTCATTTGAATTCTTTCACACCTCACAACAGTTGCTGTTACCGGTATATCAAGGTTTTTTATCACAGCAACTGTGTTCTTGATAAATTTTTCAAGGCAGAAAACTTCTCCCAGTGTTGTCTCAGTGTTTGAACTTGTATGGGAATCAGTATGTAATCAACACCGATATCTTCCTTGCAGCTTCAGTGATAGGTGGATTTTGTCTTTCTTTACATGTTTTGATGGGGTTTGTTTCCTTCTTGTTAGTGGGACCTTTTATGAACTTGACTGTCTGACAAATGATGATGAAGAAAATTGAATACAGTACAGTCTGTTGAAGAAAATTTTTCTGTTGGGCCAATTTGCATACATATGCAGTACTTTACAGTACTTATTAAGCAAATATTTAGGTATCCTAGAAGTACAGTGATGCCTCAGGATACGAAAGTAATCCGTTCAGGATACGGTTTCGTGTCCTGAGTCGCGTTTTACATGTAAATAGCCTAATCCGTTCCAAGCCTTACAAAAAGTCACCTTTTCTTTCATAAACACGCTAAACTGTAGTAATAAACATGCAATGCAGCCATTTCTATCTTTCAATAATTAACCCAACCGTTAAAAACAGCCTAATCCATTCCAGAAACCACCATGAGATTATTCAATAATGTAGTTATAGCCTAGTTATCCCCTCCAAGCCCTAAGAAAACGGTCCATTTTCTTTACTACTGTATAAAAGTTACGGTACTGTATGTAAAGCATTTGGATCAGTGAAGGTGTATTGTTACCTGTACACCTGAATTAAGGGTTGATACCCTGAAAAAAAAAGGTACTGTACTCTCGGCGACGAGTTGGGATCTTGTAAGCTTTTCGTATCCTGAAAATTTTTTCGTATACTGGGGCATAAAAATCTTTATCGCTTTTCGTATCCTGAATTTTTCGTAAGCAGAAACTTTCGTATCCAGAGGTATCACTGTATTTGAATATCAGTCAGTCGACAAGCGTGATAGGCAATTTTAACATTTTGTTAGGTTGTTGGACTAATGTATTTGGTTCATTTAAAGCGCAGTATCCACAACTTAAAAAAATACTGTATTGTGAAGATCAACCGGATATTCTATATAGTGTTCAGGCTATTATTTTATTTTGATCAGTGGTCTTTGTTGAGGAAAATGGCTTTGCCTCTATAATTACACGTGCAGATGATTTGAGTACTGTATAATATTTATTTTTACTAATCTACTGGAAAATGCTGTAATTGCAATGAATGGATTTTTTGTTTTAGGGATTGTAGGCCTATATTACAGTATTGACTTTATAATCAATCTCCAAATGTTTATGATGCCATAATTCCCCCCACATAAAAAGAAATATGATATGCTGTACATCCAGAACAGTGTCCTAAGCTCTTGGTCTGGGTGGCATGATTGTAAGACCCACAGGGTGTCTCAGTCAAGTTTAGTGACACCTTGCATTTTATACTAGTAGTATGAATGATTTTAATTAATTATTTGTTTAGAAATTTTTCAGGTTTGGATGTATTATCTTATTTGATTTAGACCCATTTTTTATTTTTTATCAATTTATTTCAATATCATTTATATTTCAGGTTTGTATGACAGCATGGCTATTATGAGTACAGTACTTCGGATATATTTTAGGCTATATGATAGCTGGTCTTTTCTTGATTTTTGCATGGCACTTAATGCTATTGAGCTACTTTTGTTTAGCACTTGCTGCTATAAAGCTATTTAGTCTTTATTCCAGCTTTTCGTGATCTTTGCAAGGCACTTGGTGCTATTGATCTACTTTTGTGTTGCACTTGCTGCTATAGAACTATTTAGACTTTATTCAAGCTGTGACCAAGTTCTCGAATGATCTTCCTAATTGGGTAGTTGAATTGGTAGAACTTCAAAAGTTCATACTTGCAGCAAATGTTATGTTGAACAGGCTGATATAAGTTCTTTTATAGTTTATATATGGAAGATGTTTTAATGTTGTTATTATTCTTAAAATATTCTGTTTTAATTGTTACTTCATATAGTTTATTTGTTTCCTTATTTCCTTTCTTCACTGGGCTATTTTTTCATGTTGGAGCCCTTGGCCTTATAGCATCCTGCTTTTCCAACTAGGGTTGTAGCTTAGCTAGTAATAATAAGGCGCAACACTCATTCCTTTGATGTATTGTACACTCTTTGTTTTTGGACATAACTAGTGCTAGGTTAGCTAGTTAATTGTATAGATTTAGCTGTTCAGCTACATAGCTAACCTTAATTTAGGTAATATTTCTGTGGGCTTGAGGATCGTGTCTCATTTCACCAGGCACTTAGTTTTTGGTACAAACTGTAATGGTAGTTCTCTCTTTGATAAGTTTGTGCTTTTACACTGGTAATGTGATAAGCTTTTATGGCTTATTATTCAGCTATCCTACTCTTTACCTTCTTTCTTCTTCATTTTCTTTGGGTTTACCACATTTCCATATGTGGTTCCTCGTTCCCAAAGGCTTTATCAAACACGTTTCAGAGCTAGACATATTTGTTGAAAAGAAATTTAATTTGGAAACTTCCTTTGTTGGGGTTTAGAATATTATTTTTGCTATTATTCCTTAAATATCTTAATCAATATTGTTGTATTAGTTTAATTTCATTAGACTTTCTTTATATAGGCTGGTATGAAATTTTTATTATTGTTATTACACACTAAGGTATGTACATCAACATTAAAGTACTGTACTGTATGGTCATTACTAATATGAATTTTCACACATTCAAAAAAGGGAAGTTTAGTTTGGGCCCAATATTGAATGTGTATATAATTTTGCAAATATAACTTACAGCATATATTAGAAAGGCATTTGAAGTAGTTCCTGTGTCTAAAACTAAATCAGGAGAGAAGTCGAGTTTAAGTAGTGGAAGGTCTGGTATTGTCTAAGATTTCTTTTAGTCTAATTTTACTGACATATGCAAAGGTTCAGGAAAGCTGTTCTACTTTGATTTTGTATTTAGTGTGTTTTATTTCTAGTGGCATGTATTTGCTTAGACCCCCACATACATTAATAACAAGATCTTCTTACAGTGGTCTTAGCCTTGACAAGGCCCAGACCGTAATCGAGTAAATACTCTCGGACTACAGTACATTATTGTAATTTACACGTTATGCTAGTTGTAGTCAAATATAGATTCAATCTACTAACTTTCCTTTACATTAGTCCATTCTAAAATGCTTATCACATCTAGCAACACATCCTGATAAGCTAATGGCATACGTATGTAAGCAAGCAGCAGACATCAAACACAATTGAATAGCACCATCTGTTGCCAATGCACCCTACCAAAATGGGCAAAAGATCTTGAGAACTTCAACCAATGTTTTGGTCTTCCATTTATTTTCTGTATAGAAATGGGAATGTTGAAAACCATGAAGTATGGTGAGGAGAAGGGTGATTGAACAAGCCTGATCAGCTTACACTTAGAGTATTGGGATTTCTCATATTACCTTCATTACTGTGTTTAATATACGTTTTTGTATATTATTATATGGACTGCAACAGTCAGTGATGATTTTTAATTTGTGGACTTTTTTATCTGTACAATACATTGCCAGTGCTAATAGTCCTACTCTTGCCTTCACATCATAGGTTCTGCTAAACTAGTGCCACAGCTGGTTTTACTCAATGCCAGAGATGTTCACCTTTGTTTAGTTACTGATTACTCGGTACAGTAGATCTGAACTACCTGGCTGGATTGAGGCTATGGGACACAAATTATGTTTGGGTCAGTTTCAAGGCAAGTTTAATCAGTGGCCTTTGTAAATTATCAGGAAGGTCAAAGGAATATTATTATTGATGTGTGTAAGAAATTGAATGATTTAAATATTCATGTACACTTTCATTAGCCTCTATGAAAAACATACCATGTTGTCAATATCCCAGAAGATTGGATCCATTTTTAAGACTTTGACCTGAGTAGCCTTTATTGCAGGGAATTATGAACCACCTGCAGGTTTCTGAAGCTTTTCAAAGACTTTTGGTAGTGGAGACTGCTGTAAATGACTGAATGGTACATCAAATTGGTGTTGCAGCATCAAAGATCATTGATGTTCAAGTCTATTGAGAGGGGATTACTTTAAGTGGTTACACTTCCAACCTGTCGGATTTTGTGTATCCATTGCAGTTCCTTTTCTTTAATAGATCTTGATTTATGGTAGTTTTTTATGTATTCAATGTCAGATTGATAGTTACAAATCATGTATCTTAAGCACTGTGGAAAATTTATTGATAAAAGGTTGAGATCTCCATCTGTAGGGTTAAATATTCAATATTCTTATGAAACAAAATTAAACGCACTGTAAATGGGAAGTAAATGCAGTACGGTAAAGAAAATGTGCCTGCAAAAATACATACGGCAGTAATTCCAAGTGTTCATGATCTTTCCCACCGTTATCACTGCATTATGGGGTCGGTTGTCTGATGCATCCTCTCGAATGCCTTCTATCATATGCATCCCCTTCCACCAAACCTCTTCTCTTCATATCATGCTTCACCGTATCCTGCCATCTAATTCTCTGCCTCCCTCTCAATCTTCCCCCACCCCCCCAACAGGTAAATATGGAAAAATAATTACTCTGAAGCCATTAATATGGCTTATTGAAGGAAAGGCTAGTGTATATTCTGTGATATTGTAGTCTTTGTTCGAAATGAGGTGAAATCCTGATAAATTGGAAGATATGTCCAAGCCTGTATAGGTGATATAGTAAGTTCTCAGTCGCTAATTATTTTTCTTGGGCAATAGCTCTGGGTGTGAACCAATTAACAGAAAACATATGTATTTACAGTATCAAGACATTCTCATTGGGGGGATTTCTTTGATAGCTTTAAAATTACTTTGATGATTACAGTAGCACAGTAGTATGTAAAAACTACAGTTTTCTGTTATTTTTACCCATCCCTAAGGTTTTTTTCTTGTCTAAGGGTAGGGGAATAGTTGATCAATGTTAGCTATGGCTAGGTGAATCCATTTAGCTTTTATAATGGAGAGAGTTGGATTTTGTCATTTGTGTTTCTTGGTAGGGACCATTACCCACAAAACTGTAATAGTCACTTATTACTTGTGTGTAAATACACTAGCTACCAATTATTTACCATTGGTAGATTGCTCTTAATTTTTTTATGTTGATGGACATTCTTTTAGTTTCATTGTATGAATCATAGTTATTAATTTTTTCTACATTCAACCTGTTTAATTCAGGTTGGACTAGGAAATGTTTTTGTGTACAGTTCAGTGCATTCCATTCACATTTGATACCCAAAGTTCCCATTTGAATTTACCCTGTGCTTTGCTCTTTGGCTTGAAATGTAGAAAACTTAAACTGTGATTACTAAAATGTGCATCTTTTTGTAGTATTTGCCATTTTTGCTCCTTCAGTAGTTACAGAAATAGATTGAAGAATAGGAAACCTCTAGAAGAGTTGCTAGGTTTGCTACGAGCAGCGACAGAGCAAAAATACCTTCTAGAACCATTAATGGAAGTCAGCTAGTCTCAGAAATATTAAGACAACCTGTTATAGCAGAAGGCCCTGTACAGAACTATTAAAGTATCTTGGCTGGCCCTGTGTAAATTAAGCTTGATGGTTAGTTCGATAGCAGTTAAAATTGTGGCTCTCGGAATATATCGATATCATCTGTAGCCCAAAGTCTTGGATTACATAAACACCTATTAGATTCTTAGACATTGTGTCTATAACTTCTTTCGATAGTCTGCCAAGTTGTTTACTCATTAATACAATACATGTAAAAGTTCCTTTAAAAATAAGGCTGGCAGTGGTTCAGCATTGATGAAATTTTCTTTGTCTTGTAACTTGTCTTCCCCAGATTCAAATATGGTTTAACTGGCACTTGAGGTTGGAGAGTATAGTTGTTATTGCTTAGCTGGAACACACAGATGGGTTGCATAAAAAGAAATTGATTTTGTTTCGTGCATCTTTTAAATGTTGGCCTTCAGAAAAGTACAGAAAAATTACTGCTCTTCAAACACTCTCCATTGTAAAGGGTCATGAAAAGAGAAACTCTTTGTATCCTTAGACAGGGCGTACTCTAAAATTGAATGATGATAAAAAATCTGACAAGGATAGTAGTCTCTTGGTTGGAGGTAGTGATGGAAACATTTGTTGTTTTCTCTATATTACTGATTGGATAATAGCAGCAATTCTGAAGTCAGTCTTACAATATGATGCAGTTTTCCTTTCTATCTAGACCGTAGGGGAATATTGTTTTGATCTTTTTTGGGGGCGGTTGGGGTTATTTTCATGATTGGTTTTTGGAAACCTTTGTGTACAAGTTTATTTTTTGGCTGTATCCAAGAAAATGTTAACCCCCTGGGCTGATGGAGTTGTTTATATAATCACTGGTTAAGGTAAAAACTGAAACATGAGTACCAGCTAAAGC
>NC_090728.1:94986780-94996780 GCF_036898095.1 Palaemon carinicauda
TGGCACTTTCAGTATGGGTCATTTCTTTTTTAAAGTGGAATTGGTTTTGGCCTTAGGTCTCTCTCTCTCTCTCTCTCTCTCTCTCTCTCTCTCTCTCTCTCTCTCTCTCTCTCTCTCTCTCTCTCGCTCTCTCTCTCTCTCTCTCTCTCTTATATTTATATATATATATGTATATATATATGTGTGTGTGTATGTATGCTTACATGTATGCATATGTGTGATTTGCGCACGCAGTTTACTTATACGGCATGCTCACTATTTTATCACTCGAGTGATAAAATTTAATAAATCGCAAGTTTCTATCCATCAAATTTGAAGGAGAGTCTGCAGCTGAAGATCAAACAGACCAATACTCGACATAGGTAGAATTAGATAATTTCCTCAGGATAGACTTATTTTTTATGAGTAAGCCATTTTCTGTGCAATTTAAGAGGAAATAGACCTTATTTCTTAAATCTATGTTTTCAATTAAGATTCCCACCAAGAATTTTAAGTGAGTTGTATGTAGTTAGAGACATTTTCAAAGCAAAGCTCTGGATGTTAAGGTCCCAATGTCCTCGACCTATTTAAATCATACTGAGTTTTATTAGGGTTCAACTTCATCCCCAAAATTGGTACCGTGCACTTATTTTAGCTAAATCTCTTAAGTGATTTAGCGACCCCGGTACTACATTCAGGAGATGGAATTGAGGCAAAGAAAGTAGCATCTTCTGCATATAGAACAAGCCTATTTTCTGGGCCAGATCACATATGCACTTACAGTATGAAGAATAATGGGCCGAGAACATTACCTAGAGGGACACCAGGAATTATATTCCTATAGTCACTATGGTGCACATCAATATCTATTCTCTGTAGTCAGTTTGTTTAAAGTTCAATAATGATGTTAAGAAAAAACCCACCAACTCCCATATGGTTTAAGTGTGAAAACAAGGGCCCCATGATTAACGCTGTTAAAAGTTAAAATCAAGGCCAATCATACGAAACTGACCACAATCAGAGGATTTCTATACAACATGGGAAACTGTAAGAAGGGCATCGCATGCCCTAAGACCTTTGGGAAAGCCAATCTGCAAATTAGGGAACAGTTGATTTCCTTCAGCATGGTTCAAATGGCTGCCTTTGAAGGCAAATTAGTCATAATTTAATCTGCTTTTTGTTTTAGTTCTTTCCTTGGTGTTTTTGTTCCCTCTGTATATTTTCCCGTTAGTTTCGATCGTAAAATAATTGCAACAGTTTAAATTTAATCATATATATTGAGTATCTGTTGCTGCTACTTTTATTGAATAAAGTGAATTAGAAGTGCAATATATTCTATCCGATGGAAATGGAAGATAGCATTGATAATGAGAAGTTAACATTTAAAGAATATAAGAATATATTTAAAGTATGGAAATTTACCACCCTAGATATATTTTAAGTAATTCAAAATTAATATTAACGCGTGTTATTACCACGAGAGCGTTATGGGATCTTGATAGAAGATGCCAGACATTGTAATGTTGGATCCTTCCCTAGGTTCGGCATCTATTTTTCGGTACACAGGCCGAGTAGGGTAGAGGGCATCGCAGCTAGATAAGCTTTTCCAACTACTGTTAAGGCTTGGCTTCTTAAAATAGTATTGATAATAGAGCTTAATTCAGCATAGCATGTCTAGATTGATATCTATTGAGAGCCTTTAAGTTTGTTAGTACTTATTATTAATGTGAAATTAGGGATCTAAGGGCTGGACTACTATATTAGAATGTAAAAGAGGTAAGTCAGTGAGATCTGGCGAGAGAGAAGACTAGGGGTAACAAGATATTGTAGGTGAACCAGGTTGACTGGTCGACTTTTTGGAATTGATCGAAGGATGATACCAAGGGAATTAGTGATAAACAATAGTTAGTTCTTTCGTTGGTCTTTGTTTCTTTAATGACTACGGGGAATATCATATTACATGTTAACATTAATAATTTATGGAACTTGTATTGTTAGTTTTTCTTTTAGGATGATAAAATGCTGTACATGTTTTTTTTTTTTTTCTATTTATTCAGTATGCCTTTGCACTGTGACACGTTTCTTGTATCGTAAGTTGTTATTACGTAACTGACCTTTTTAAATATTTTTTTTTTTTTTTTTTTTTTTTTTTTTTTTTTTTTTTTTTTTTTTTTTTTTTTTGAGAAACGAGACCTTGTTATGCTTATATGTAGCAAAAAGACATCTTTACAGACCTGTACATTCCAACTTCATTTCCACGGGGAAAGTATATCTTTCTCATGAATTCTATGGTTTAACTATTTATATAATTCTTACATTACGTGTACCAAAGATATCAATTTCTAAAGGCCAAAGAATATTTTCTCGCATGTGAATTCGTAATATGCTACCTCAGATGTTCTAGAATATCTTGGCTTTAAATTAATTTGTATATATATATATATAATATATATATATATATACATATATATATACATATATATATATATATATATATATATATATATATATATATATATACACACTATCGATAACTCAATCAATCAATACTAAAGATGTGTGTGCAAGCGTTACCATTAAGGTTTTTTTTTTATATATTTTGGACATGGTAATCATATAAAAGACACAGGCTTTATCAGTGTATATGAACGTATAAAGGAATAAAGTAGCAAATATTCTCACGCAAGCTTATCAAATTAAATATGAGCACCAATTAGAATGTCTTGCTGGTGAGATTAAAGTCTTTGTAACTTTTTTTTTTAGTATTTTGGTCATTCAAGGTCAGAATATTTTGGGAATAGATTGAATAGGTTATTTTTATTTATTAATATGTTTATCGTTATTGTTATTAACGATTTTCCCTTTACGAATTATTATTAATCTTCAATAGCTTGGACAGGTCACGTAAGAAAAAATAGCGTTAATCAAAGATAGTACTTAAACCGTTATTCATTTAATTGTTTAATTAAATTTTCTTAGTGCGAATAGTCTTTAGTGAATGGTAATGTATTTTTTATACTGTGGAACTCCAATTCTCTAATCCTGGCAACCTCTGTTTTGAGGTCAAGTAACTACATTCACCGAGTCACTAGGATTTTTTTCCAAAGCTTCTAAAGATTTAAGACAATGGATAAAACCTTTTTGGGTGTATGCCAACGGGACTGAAGAACATTAGGAAAACGCCAATCGTTATATCATCTCCACGTAGATGTTATTGAAGTTACAAAAGTAATGAGTGTTTCTTGAAGTTACCAGAAACTTTTATAGTGATTTTTATGGCAGCGATGTCCTCATTCATTGAATAACTTAGGTCTGTTGTCTTTCTTTTGAAGGTATATGTTCTTTGTCACATAAGATACAATTGTTTTCCACCTGGGTAGGTTCTCTTGTGTACATTTTTTATCTTATTTTTTTATGTGGCCATATTGTATTGAGGTTTTAAAAGTGAAAGACTAAAATCCGTTAAGAATATACAAAGAGGATCGGATGGCAAGCCCGTTATGGCTCGAAGACCAGGAGAGGTATTTTTTGTCTGCTTAAACTCAAACAGTATACTGTATAGCTAAGTTGTTATGGAAAGACACGCTGGGTTGGTCAACTAGAAATATGAAATATGAGTTCGTTTACTGAAGACTTATTTTTGATTTTAGGAAAAATTTTGGGGCTGCATTTGTAATTTCAATTACATGAACGGCTACCATATGATATACTGTCCATCGGTATTGAAGATCAAGCTTTTGAATACCTAAAGGACTACTTGGTTGGCAAAAACTACTGTGTGCGAATTGGAGAGACTTACTTATTAGGAACCATTAAACAGAGGGTTATACTGGACCCAATCTTATTCTGTATCTATAATATTGGCTTATCGAAAATATTACGAAGGCATGGAGCGTAGTTCTAACTCTGCAGATGATGCACAATTTTACTTCTCCGTAAATGATATAAGCAACTCTACTGAAACTCTAAACGAAATTCTTGCCAGTGTTAGGAAATGGATGGTAATCAAACATCTAAAATTAATTGAAAATAAAACTGAGTTTATGGTGATTGGAAAGAAAAACAGCGTAAGCAACTCGGGCGATTGTCAAATAAACATAACTAACAACTCTGTCCTGATATCTAATAAAGTTCGGGATCTAGGAATAATGTCCAAATAAATAATGTAGACACTGCTGGTTATCATCTTAAAATAATGCTCTTTTAAAGAAGTACCAGGATAAACATTCTGTACAGAAACGTGATAAACTTAAGAAATTACAAAAGATAATAAACAGAGAAGCAAGACTGACATAAGGTGCCCTACCTTGAGAAATGATCACTCATACACTAATTGATTTACATTGACTGGCTATTAAAGCAAGAATTGAGTTTGAAATATGTACAATAACCCATCACGTCCAAAATATTTAAAGAATTGCTACCTATTGTTCAGCCAACAAATCGTGTTGACATGAGAGTAGTTATAGATGGTTTCAAATTATTGGAACCAAGATATATGTCTACTGTAGATTTTAGAACCTTTGAATATGCGGCCACAAGACTGTATAATAATTTCCCACTAGACATCCGAAAGACTGGAGATATTAGAGCTTTGAAGAGGAAATTAAAGACACTTGTTTTCTAAGTGCTTCGATAATGTAGATTTAACAATAATCGTGCAATATGCGGTGTGAAATGCTGAATGCCATTGAATGCATACGATAAAATGACTGAAGATCTTGTAGTGGGTAGGGTTCTCTTGTAGTAAAGGACGAGGAAAGCAGCCCTTGAATAGAAAAACGGAAATAGACTTATCTTTGTTTTATTGTTGTTATTTTTTTTTATTTCATTAAGTAATTCTTTGTACTGAAAATTCACAAAGTTACGAGCTAAGTACAAGCAAAGGATTTTTTTTTCGTATTAGCTACTTTCGTATGTACTGTTACACATTACCGGAATCGTTAAAATCTGTGATAATAAGTGGAGCTTAAGTTTTGTTTTAACATTAGTGCAGGTTACACTTACTACGTATCTGTTAGTGGATTTGCCATTACGGTGTTCTGATGGTATCAAATGTTTATCGGTTGTCTTGTAAGAATGGTTCAGGAGTTTTAAAATGAAAAATTTATATTATCAAAAGTACTGAATGTTTGCAGGGGAGAGAATTGTTTGAAGTCAATTCAAGCCTGAGGAACGGATGTTGATTACTTAATGGTTATTTCCCTTGTTTCGGGATGGAAGTTGGATGAAAGGAAAATTTGAATAATGATAATAGTTGAACTGGACCAGGGAACTTTCACTCTGCTGAGTGGCCGTAATGCGAAAACCGATTCACATTCAAAAAGGAAAAGATGTATGTGAAGATTTTATTTCATGAATCGGAAAATACATTAGTTCAACAGAAGCTCATTCCCCCTGTTTACACAAACACACACACACACACACACACACACACACATATATATATATATATATATATATATATATATATATATATATATATATATATGTATGTATATATAATACATTTTCTATTTTCATAATAAGTGAAAAAATCCAAGCAAAAATATTACACATTGAGAATATTGAGAAGACATCTTGTTCTTTCCACGAAGATTCAGTAATGAATATGTTGAAGGAACATGTCACAAAGGGAATAGAACTGAAGATTAAATGCTCAAGTATGACTGCCCTTTTTCCGCCGTCGAAGAGGAAAGGGGATTGAAGGAACTCTTTGAGATATCTAAGGGGAGGATATGTAGAAGGGTAGTAATATGGTTTAATTGATATTGGAATTATATGAGAGGGAAAGCGTAGGTATGTTGGTTGATTAGTTATTTGTTGAGGTAAGATTAATGTTTAGATGAGAAAACGATAAGAAGTTTTAGAAAGTAAATTTCGCTCTCCTGTAAAGGCAAGTTATTGCACTTTGACTTTTGAGGCAGAAGCTGAGAATATACGACAAATTAATGTAATGTTACGAATGATGGCGAACATCCTATTGATATATCTGCAAGCAGCTGTGGGATTGCTATGTTAAAGTTTTGATGTTTGATGCTAATTCAACTGTGTATTGCATAGTTGTTCATGGTGTGGGTGAGAAGTTTATAAATGAGATGTAGGTACGTATTAGTAATGCATAATTATTTGAGATGGAGGTTGCGGGGAACATAATAGTATTCTATGGTGTTAAGGGATAATGGGAAGTTGGGAATGTTTTTGTAGTAATATGATTCAACTCGTTATTTGGCTATTTGTCGTAAATATGCACAGTCATTTGTTACTAGATACCAACCAAATTGAATAAGGTGTGTGAGTACGTTTTCAATCCAAAAGGGGTAATGCTTGATGATGATTTTCTCTTATTTGTTTTACCTGAGATATTAATATTGTTTATTTGTTTGTTTTATTGTTCCTAGGGAAAGAGGAAAATATGTATATGGAAACCCGGGCAGACATTAAAGAATAACTAATACATACAGGTATTGATGATTTTTGCTTAGTCTATAACAAGGTAAATAATGTACAGGAAGCATATATTGTGTATTTAGTGGTTTGGTCACCCTTGTGTGTGATAATGTAGAACTGATACTTTGAAGAACACGTTTTATGATGTCACTCACACATCAGCTGTGCGGTGTTGTTGAATTGTATTTTATTATTTCGAAGTTATTCAATTGATTCTATGTAAATGGTATAGCTCTCTCTCTCTCTCTCTCTCTCTCTCTCTCTCTCTCTCTCTCCCTTAGGGGATGTCAAAGGCGCCCTCCCACTTGTAGTCTTAGAGTGAATCCTGCGCATGGCAGCTGTATTTACTTGTAATTTCCTTTGAGATAGGTCTCAAATAGCAAATAAGGCATTTAATGTCGTGGGACGAACTTGCTTACTATTTGTTGCATGGGTGTGGACACGCACACGTGTTGTGTATATATATATATATATATATATATAATTTATATAAATAATAACTACAAAGTATAATTATAGCACCTTGTTATGGCTTGCGTAAACATTAGTGTTTATTCTTAGGTCATATAGCATTGTTTATACGTACACAAACACACATACAGTATATATGTTTATTATTATTACTAGCTAAGCTACAACCGTAGTTGGAAAAGCAGTATGCTTAAAGGCTGGTCCCCTTCCTCTGTGACGAAGCTTCGAGTTCCATTCCTGTAATGGGATTAATATATGTTCTTCAGGGCAGCTATTGCTTCCCTCACACAAGCTCGCTCTCTCTCTCTCTCTCTCTCTCTCTCTCTCTCTCTCTCTCTCTCAAATGTTACTTTTCATTGAATGACTATACGTAATGATAAATAAAACTACAAGAATGATTATTTATTTCCATCCCAAGGGCTCTGACAGGGAAAAAGGGCCCAGTAAGGGAAGGAAATAAACAAACTTTATGAGAAGTAATGAGTGATTACTGTAAAATACCTTAAGGCTGGTAACAACGTTAAAATAGATCTGTCATAATAATATACGGAGAGGCTTACGTTAGCTTGTTCAACATAAAAACATTTGCTGCAAGTTTAAACTTCTGAAGTACCGGCGATTCAACTAGCTGATTAGGCAGATCATTCCACAATCTCGTTACAGCTGGAATAAATCTTTTAGAATACTGTGTATTATTGAGCTTATGATACAGAAGGCATAAATTAAAATTGACTGCATACTTAATACTTCGTGAAGGATGGTACTGTTTGGGAAGATTTGAATGCAAAGGGAGGTTAGGATTATGAAAAATTTTATGCAACATACATAAAAAACTGACCGCCGGTTCAGAAATTTATATCTAGGGAAGGAATAAGAAATTTAATAGACAACAAGGTAAAATGAAAGAATTGAAACGCTTCTGCTGAATGAATTGATTACAGAAAATCTTAAATGATTTCCTGAATAACCTATTTTTTTTTTGCAATTGTAAAGAAAGACCGAATATGTATTTTAAAAGTAACTTTTCTATCAAGAATCAAATCTAAAATTTTATAAGCATAGTAGATGTGTACAGTAGTATATGTATATTTACATACGTAGGTATACTATATATATATATATATATATATATACTTAGATTATTTTTCAAAATCTCATTTTGTTTACCAAAAGTTCTCTATCCCATGCTTATCCTTCTTTTAATTTCGGTCTCATGTCTTGGGGGAAACACTTACTGTCTGTCGGTTCTAAATACTTTCTAAATATTTTCATTAAAAATCTCTAGAGGATCGTCCATAACTTATTTGTGTCTGCATTTTCATTGGAAATTATCTTAGTTTTGCTCATTTCCATTTTCAGTCCTACATTTCTGCCTTCTCTATTCAATTCTTCTATATCATCTTTTGCAGTTCCCCTCATGACTCACTAAATTCAAATGTGTCATCTGCGAATTTTTAGTTAAGGTATTCCATTATATGTCCTGCCCGTGTCCATTCTTTTTTCTTACATATTGTTAGAATATCCTGTACTTATTTTGCTCTCGTATCCATGCTCATATTTTTATGTCTTAGTGTTATTCTCTTCATTATTCTTTCCATAGTTCTGTAAGTTGTACCTAGCTAATGTTCTAAAGCTTTAGTAAGGCTCTTAAGCTTCTGATAGCTAAGTTGATACTGGTAGGACTATCTGATTAAATACTTTTTTTTTCGAGTAAGAGGTAATTTTCTTTTTATAATATAATTTTGTGTGCCAAAAGCTCCCCATCATATGCTTATCCATCTTTTTAATTTCGGTATCATGCCGTGGGGAAACACTTGCTGTGTCCTAAATACGTAAATTCATTAACATTGTGTTAGAGGTTCGTCCATAAAACTTATTTCTGTATTTTCATTGAACATTATCTTATTTTTACTCATTAATTTTCAGTCCTATATTTCTGCTTTCTGTTTTAGAATTTCCTGTGATCTCCAACAAGAAATTGAAGAACATACATACATTATCCTTTTTATCCATTATATTTAAAGACATAATTGTGACTGCTGCTGATGATATAAAGTCTGAATAGAAGGAACTTTATTAGTGCACGGGAAAATTATATATATTTTTTTCAAGTATCTATAGGCCTAGTTACTTAAATATGATTACGGTTGCAGTGATACAATATACAGTACCTTTCATCGTATATATAATTTATATATGTATATATGTATATGTATATATATATATGTATATATGTATATATATGCATACATATGCATATATATATATATGTATATATATGTATATATATATATGTATATATATGTATATATATATATATATATATATATATATATGTATACATATGCATATATATGTATATATATATATATAAAATATATATATATATATATATAAAATATATATATATATATATATATATATATATATATATATGTATATATAAAATCAATTGTACCTAGTAAAGATATAAGCACTTTTTTGGACAACCTATAAGTTAGAAATTGTTAAGAATATTTCTATTTGTAATGTTACTTTAGTATTCAAAGTAAAATGCTTGTCTTGATATGCAATCGTTTCGAAAATTATGTTAATTTTGAAATTGAATTAACAGTTTTGGGCCAGTCAAAAAAAAAAAAAAAACTACCTTAATGACATAAAAAACAGTATCTGCATAGCCTGGTATTAACTCCTTCCCCATTGAAGAAGAATCCCAACTAGTATTACAAGTCATGTTCTTAACACTTTTCAGAAATACAGAATGAAGCAAGCTAAGTGGCCCTAACAAGAACAGCAGCTAGTGCAGAAAATGGAAATATAGATAATAAGCTATAAACGAAATATAATAAACCATTGCTTAATGCAGAACAAGTTCGATGATTACGTGTCATTTTTCAAACCACATTCGCATGTGATCAGATAGATGGTCAACATTATTTCAGATATCGTTAGTAAAGTTTTACTGTGTAATTCGTCTGTTGTAATTTATATAAATGGTAAATATTTGCTATGGATTTCATTGACGTTTCTAGGGAGCGATATAGTGGGCACCCGAAAGTGTTTACTTTTATTGACAGGTCATTTAACTAAACTAGATTTA
>NC_090728.1:95001780-95034280 GCF_036898095.1 Palaemon carinicauda
GATGTCATGAGATTCAGGTAATAAAAGTTTGTGGCAGGCATAACAACTTTTATTTGTGTTCGATCTACCGGAATCCAGACATGGATGATTCTATCTTCGATTGTCTTCTTACCATTATGGCTAAGATACAAGAAGATGATAGAAAGGCTTCTTTTGTCTTTGTTGGTGATTTTAATGCTCACCATAGGGAGTGGTTAAGTTCTATCTCTCCTACCGATCGCCATGGCTTAAGAGCTTTAGACTTTGCCTCTGAATCAGGCTGTGAGCAAATCATAAATGAAGCTACTCACAGGTCTGGTAATTGCTTGGACCTCGTATACACTGACTCCCCTGGCGTTATAACTAGTAAGGTTGATTCTCCAGTTGGGACTTCTGATCATGCCTTGATTTCATTATTAGTGAAGACTGAGCAGCCTGTCCCTGATATATCATATTCCTGTAAAATTTATATGAAATCCCAAGCAGACTGGAATGGGATTTTGCATGATCTTTTGTGCTTGAATTGGTCACAATTATATAATAGTGTAGATCCTGTTGTCTCTTTGAATGAGAATCTAGTCAACATAATTGATAGGCGTATCCCTTCTCGTGTGCTAAGGTACCGAATGAAGGACAAACCGTGGTTCAATGATGATTGTAGACGTGCTTATTTGGAGAAGCAGGAGGCCTATCACCTTTGGAAGGGTAACAGATCAGATTTGACCTGGAACAACTATACTCAGCTTCGAGCTTTTGCTCAGAGAGTTTATGCCTCAACTGAAAAGGAGTACAATTTAATCATAAAAGAAACCCTCTCTGGTACAACTCAGGAACATAAATGGTGGTCTACCCTTAAATCTGCACTCTTTGGTGTAGATGCAGCAGTTCCTCCTTTACTTAAACCAGATTGCTCAGTCACTCACTGTCCAAAGGAAAAGGCATCCCTTTTGGCTGATGTTTTTGACAGTAAACAGAGTAATGAAAAACTTGAACTTCCTTATTCCTGTTTTCCTGAGGCTAAACTAACTAGTTTAGCTTTTCGATCTCGTGAGATTAAAGCTCTGTTGATGGACCTTGATGCTTATGGAGGTGTAGACCCAAATGGTATTTTTCCTTTGTTTTTTATAAAGACAGCAGATTTCTTAGCTCCAAAGTTATCTGTTATTTTGCGCAAGTTAGCAAGAAGAGGAGCTTTTAGCACTTGTTGGAGAATTGGTAATGTTACTCCTCTATGTAAATGTGTTTGTGGTAGCTCAAGTCCCACTGATTACCGCCCAATTTCCATAACTCCCATATTATCTAAAGTTTTTGAACGTCTTCTGGCAAAACGTCTTAATAGGTTTGCTGAAGGTAATCATCTATTCCCTAGTTTGCAATTTGGTTTTCGTAAAGGCCTTGGAGCATGTGATGCCCTTCTTACAATCTCCAATGCAGTACAGAAATCCCTTGATTGTGGTCGTGAAGTTCGTATGATTGGCCTTGATTTTAGTGCTGCCTTTGACCGTGTTAATCATGAGGCCCTTGTTTTCAAACTGAAACAGTTGGGAGTGGGTGGGTCGTTTCTTAGCATTATTATTGATTTTTTAAGTAGTAGATCTCAAAGAGTAGTTGTTGATGGGCACCATAGTGAGTATAGGAATGTGATATCCGGTGTTCCACAGGGTAGTGTTCTTGGCCCATTACTTTTCATACTATATACACATGACATGTGGTTTGGCCTAGAAAATAAGCTTGTTGCATATGCAGATGATGCTACTCTCTTTGCATCAATTCCATCCCCTGAATGTAGACCTGGGGTTGGTGAATCCCTTAATAGAGATCTAGCTAAAATTAGTGCATGGTGCAAGTTATGGGGTATGAAGTTGAATCCTAACAAAACTCAAAGTATGATTGTAAGTAGGTCAAGGACGGTGGCTCCTCAACATCCGGATCTCAGTATTGATAATGTTTCTTTAAATTTGTATGACTCTTTCAAAATTTTAGGTGTGATTCTCGACAGCAAATTTACTTTTGAGAAACATATAAGGTCTGTGTCTTCTTCAATTGCACAAAAAATTGGCTTATTGAGAAAGTCTCTTAAGATATTCGGTGATCAATCTATTCTGAAGAAGTGTTTTAATTCTTTTATTCTACCTTGTTTTGAGTATTGTTCTCCTGTCTGGTCTTCAGCTGCTGATTCTCATCTTAATTTGTTGGACAGAAATTTACGGTCTATTAAATTTCTTATTCCTGATCTAGATATTAATCTCTGGCACCGTCGTTCAATTAGTTCATTATGCATGTTGCATAAGATTTTTCATAACTCTGACCATCCTTTACATTCAGATCTCCCTGGACAATTCTATCCTGTTCGTAATACTAGGCTGGCAGTTAATTCTAATAGCCAGGCCTTTTCCATCATAAGACTCAATACCACGCAGTACTCTAGAAGTTTTATTCCAGCTGTTACCAAGTTGTGGAATGATCTTCCTAATCGGGTTGTTGAATCAGTAGAACTTCAAAAGTTCAAAGTTGGAGCAAATGCTTTTTTGTTGACCAGGCGGACATGAGTCTTTTTATAGTTTATATATGACATATTTGTTTTTGAAGTTGTTCATAGTTTATATATGACATATCTGTTATGACGTTGTTACTTTTTTTAGAATGATTTACTGTTAATTTGTTCTCTTCAGTTATTTATTTCCTTATTTCCTTTCCTCACTGGGCTATTTTTCCCTATTGGAGCCCCTGGGCTTATAGCATTTTGCTTTTCCAATTAGGGTTGTAGCTTGGATAGTAATAATAATAATAATAATAATATACAAATTTTTCATCTGTGGCAGTCTTACGTTTTCTCACAGTTACTTAACTGTTGTGAAAGTCGGTGTCCCATTATTTTGTATTGGCTAACCTTTTTGTCAGTTTATTTGTATTTCTCGCTTTTATCCGTTCTTTTTATGCATAGATTACTCCAACAGTCCGTTCAGACATTCGTCACTCCATAAAGATGCCCATTTTCTTCCATACCTTGCAGAGATCCTGCAGTCCTCCTTCCTTCTCCCCTTGTAGTGGTTAACCTCTTCTATTATCCTACCGCCATTCTTTACTTTTGATTTAGAATACCTATGCGTTTCAGCAGCTTTGAATCTATCACCATTCACATTAACCTTCAATGTGTGTGTGTATATATATATATATATATATATATATATATATATATATATATATATATGTGTGTGTGTGTGTGTGTCTATTAAGAGAAATATAAATATTGATATCGCAAATGTCGACAAAACCGTCATTACCTAACCTGAATTCATTTTGTCATTGCTATGTTGTCTTGTGATTTAATTTGGGAAGTTCATAAATAGTAAATAACATGAAAATAACTGTTAGTCAAATCTTATAAGTAATGTTAAGTGGCAAAAAGAGTAAAAGTCTAAGGTTTTATAAATTTATAGAAAACACAAGAATAACAAATTAAGAACTTTCACAAAGGTGTTAGAATATTATATTATCGAATAAGATAAGACGGAGATTATTGAAAAGAATGGAATATCATAAAGCGAAATGAACTGTATATTGCTTATTTAGTTCCTCTTTAGCTTACTGCATTTTTTTTATTCTCAAGCCCAGCGTCATGAAATTTTATAAAATTCCTAATTATTTGGGTTTGACATTTCTATTTCGTTGGATGGAAGTCGAGACAACCTTGTGATTTGTACATTAAGTAAAACTAAATAATAAAGTTTCAAGTTATGTGTAAAGAATGCTTAGGGTAATATTATAATCATGCTTGCATATGAATATAATAGAAAAAAATAATATGAGATCTTCTACCCATTAGTTGAAAACTCTAAAGATGGCTGTGAAATCAGTAATGTTTCCATAGGAAACTACGTGGAATGACGAAAGCAGATATTTGGTTAAAAAAGAAAAGGGGAAAATGTAAAGGCGCTTTTCTGTTTATTTAAGGGTTGTTCAAGACAGGTGTTCAATTTATGATTTACCTATGAAAAAATAAGTTCAGTGAAGGCTAATTTACTTATTATTAGGACTTTTGAAATAAGTGTAAAAATTATTTTGTTCTTAAAATTTTGCATATGATGCATAATCTTGTAATTATTTGGCTTTTTTTAACGTTTCCATTTTTTTTTTGAAACTAACTTTTGACTGTTCATATAAATAATATTTATCAATCTATTTTCATCCAAGTTTTTGACAATACCTTTGGGACCTCTAAAACGCCGTAATATTCCCCTGATGTGTCTCTTCAAAGGCGTCTTCTTGGCGGGTTCAACACTTAACTCTGTCCATAAAGTTGACAAAGAAATCACAACGCCGTGCCAGGTAGGTGCCACCTCCCTTGGCACCCACTTGTTTACGCTGTTTTGATATATGACGGCATGTTCCTGTGTCGTGAAGATGTCCTCCAGGTTGTGTTGTACATCGCTCTTCTGTCACCTTAACTGATGAACTACTATAGGAACGCGTGAGCTTTCTAGTTTTGGCCATGTCCATTGCTATGCAGTCTGTTTCAGAGCAAACTCTTAAACATACTTCATTGAAAATGAACGAACGTGGAGGGGGGATTTCCATTAATTCTAAAGTATTTCTACAACTTTAATCTGTTAAACAGGTAGTTCATGAATGTCATTATATGGCTCATTACATAAACTGTTCGCGTGGAAAAAAACAAGATAGGTACCAATGAATAAGTTATCGGTGAAAAAAGATGACTTGAATATTTGTATGCGGAGGGGGAGAGGACAGACAAACAAATTCTTTAATGTGTTGACCAAAGACATTTATTTTGTTAAAGTATAGGAAGGAAAGGTGTGGGGCTTACCGTAGAGGGAAGTGATACACCCGTCTCTTTAAAAAAAAAAAGATAGGATATAGGAATGATAGAAAAAGATAAGAGAACATTGAATCATGCGCCAATTGATGCACATGGAGGAAATGGATAATTGCTTTGGTAGACGAGATCACGTTTAGTATGGAATTATAAAATCCTGTCTAATAGTTGCTATCTATTAATATATTTCCTTATTCGTCGGTTTTATCAATCCAATATTATATTTTGGGTCAGGTAATATTAATCCCTTTTGCAGAAAAGGAGAGGTTTTAGGAAGCATATTATCATCTCTTTATATGATTGTATGATATTGTTCGGTTTCTTCAATATCTTCTGGTATGCTCTGTTCATACATACACACACACACATATACACACACATATATATATATATATATATATATATATATATATATATATATGTGTGTGTGTGTGTATGTATATATATATATATATATATATATATATATATATATATATATATATATTGTATATCTGTATATATGTGATGTATATATACACACACACACACATATATATATATATATATATATATATATATAAATAGTGTGTGTGTGTGTGCCTTTCCGTGTTGAAGTAATAGTGTATATTTTGTATTTTTTATTTATTAGATTGCTAACCCTGCAGCCTTTTTTTCATGACATAAATGGCGCTATTACCCAGTCTATGTGGTCTGGTGAGAGAATCAAGTATTTTGCAAATATGTTTTAAGAGGTGTACCACACATGCATGTATGTATATGAAATGTGTATACATACTCGATTTTGTTTTAGGAAATCGTTATATACTGACTTCTTTATATTCCTGCTGAAATACACCCGACATTGTGTTATTCCTACTCTTGCGCTGATAGATTCTAGGCAAGAGAAGGATGAAAATTGTATTGGCAATTGAAAGAAAGTGTGGACGATGCGAGTGATATGGTTAAAGGAAGCGTTTGATGACCTTCGTGAACGATAGCATCCACCAGTTTATTGCCATTTCCTGCAATGCTACGAGGCGATTGCATCACATTCATGACCCTTCCACATCGCTGATGAACCTTACTTCTTTGCATAGCTGTCTCATGGAGCTGTGTATATCAGAATGCTTCTGATGCTGCAATTTTGCTTCTGTACTTTTGATTAGTTTTGTATAGTTATTGGCAATTAGGAATCTGCTCTTCAAGACCATTTTTGTTCTACGTCTTTATAAACACTTTATCTAAATTAAGAAATACAGAGGAATTGTGAGAACTGATGTTTGCAGATGATTTATTCATTTTAGCAAACTCAGAAGAACTGCAAGAAAAGTTTTTAGCATGAAAAAAACCTTTAGAAAGGAAAGGATTGAAGGTGAACATTTGGAAGGACAGAGATAATGGTTATTGATGGAGATGAACATGAAGAAGTAAACATTCAAGTGGAAGATGTCAGTGCTAAAACAGAACGACGAGTTTAACTATCTGGGCTGGTGATAACACGGAAGTTAGCTACTGAGAAAACAGAGACAGTGTGAAAGAAGCTTTACAAAAATGGAGAAAAGTAACTGAAGTAGTTTAGACAAGAAAAGGCCATTAAGTCTCCAAATGAAGATTTATATGCCACTATCAGGCCCGTACTATTATATGGGGAAGAAACTTGGGCCCTTGAGAGGAAACAGGAAGGACTATTAGGAAGAACAGAGATGAGGATGGTGAGATAGATTGCTGGAGTATCGCTACCGGAAAGGTGACTGATTGATTGATTTGAAGTTTTAGTCAGGATGTAAGAAGAGTGTTTGTTATATATAATGTAAAGGGAAAGGATAGGAAAGCTCGTCTGAGATACTATGTTCATGTAATAAGAAGCGAGGAGGTGGATTCAATCAAGAGAGGTAAGAATATGAAAGTGATGGAGGAGTGTGAACAGCGGATCGGATGATGTGAGGAGGGATATGGGTGTAGTGTGCTTGGGAGAAGTAGATGTAAGCAATAGAACTAGAGGGAAAAAGTTAACCCAAGCGGCCGACCCTGCAATATAGTGAGATTAATGGTGTTAAAAGAAGAAATGTAGTGGGAATCTTACTGCATTCCTGAGCAATAGGTGGCTCTACAGTAGATAGTTTGCTATAGGGCCAACGTCAGGTAAACAATCGGTTGAATAAACATTCAACCGATTTGATATTTTCACCCAATCTTTCGTTCAGGCAATTTAGTTATATTAGTTTTACGTCATGATCCGGTGTATGTTCAAAGTATGTGCCTTAATTTGTTAATACTGAGACGGTATATGTGTAAATGTACGCTGGAAGTTTTATATTGGATGATGTAGAGTAGAAAGTAATTCAATCAATCATTAATTTTTATTTCAATGTTACATTCTAGGTCAGGATTTTGAAGCGAATAAAATATTTATCGTAAATTTTGTTTGTTAATTGTTCCCAATTCAAGGAAAATATTGTTATCGTGTTCGTTATCATCTGCTCTAGATGTCACTTTAATTCTCTCATTTGTTTTCTTATTTGGGTAATTTTTATTATTCCCCCTATAAATTCATTTGGAGTTCTTGAAGTAGAAAGATACTTATTTTTTCTAATATCAATTCTCTTGTGCCCAACTTGTTCTCTGTGACTGATTTTCAGCTTTAAAATAGATGTATCGTTGTAAATGAATATACAGTATACAGTGTTTCCTTTGTGGCGAAGCAAGTCTTCACTGTGTGAGAGCATGTTCCCTCTAAATGCAAAACGGAAAATTAATATTGGCGCAGACCACAACTTTTGGGCTGTCTCTTTGGTCTGGGTGCGTAATGCATTTGTCGTTTATACCTCGGCTAACAAGATAATTAATTACATAGCTTTAAAGAGTGGTTTATTTAACTTACAAATTAGAAAATTACAGGGATATCTGCACATTTTAATTGTAATTCCCCACGATAGTGGAGTGAAGATATTTATTATGAAAGAGAGAAATAACAGATGCTCTCAAGGAGAATAGTTTTTCGTTTAACAAGTTGAAGTGAGTTTAAGAGCGAAAACTGTTGAAATATCAAGAAGGGATGTGAAGGTTAGAATAGGAAAAAGGACCAAGGTGTTTTGATGTGATTGATCACTTCTATATAACGAAGGACAATAATTTGGTGGAACTAAATATATAATTGTAGTTTTGGGATGAAGAAAGAAACTGTAGATGGTACGGAAAATGTGTGGAATTTTTTTTCAATATTCTAGACTCTCTCTCTCTCTCTCTCTCTCTCTCTCTCTCTCTCTCTCTCTCTCTCTCTCTCTCTCTCTCTCTCTCTCTCTCTCAACAGGTACAAATAACCAACCATTTAAAACATGGCCATCGATAGATAATGTCTGTAATTCGCCATTTTTTTTACAGCTCACAGTTCGTACTCCCATATGTAATTTCCTTTTGATTTCGTAAACTAGTGATACATAAATGTTTGCTTTTTTACAATACTGGAGCATAGTCATATTATTTAAATTAGCTTTCACAGAATTTTTTTCCAAGGGTTTCCGTGATCAGTTTTTGTGCAGTGAGTAGTTCGGTATATACATGACTAGTCATTCATGCGTTTATGAATACTGTACAGCGCGTGTGTTTTGCTATGCCTAGTCTGCGTATACTTTATTATAAATTGAGGAACCCTCGGGCACTGGAGGGTGTCTTTATTTTACTGACCTTTATGATAAGATACCATCGTATTACGTTAGAAATTAATTTGTAGTATGTAATATAATGCTTTCGATTCGTCAACATGCTTAGAACGGTTCTAGGACATTTGCGTACTGGACGTTTGCGTCCCGGACAATTGCGTCCCCGGACATATGCGTCCCGGATATTTGCGTACCTGTATGTGTGTTTTACTGATTCTATAAAGCTTTTTATTTTTACCTTTACTCTATACTTTTACACAGTAATTTTATTTATACCTTTATCCACCCTGAATATGCATATGTTTTAATGGCATCAAATAATTTAGATTCTTGCTTCATACTTTGACAATAATTATACCTTTAGCCTTACTGGACACGAAAGGACATATATATAGACATCAATATTTCATTTGCACGTTTTATTATCTTTATAAACTTTATAAAATGGAAAATTTTTATATATATGTATACACTTTAAATTTTCTGTCTAAAAAGTTTAGGTTATATTTTCTTAATAATGACTTACGTTGGCTAATTTTAGGCTCATACCTAAAAGGTATGCCCACTCCAACAACTGAGGTTGAACTGCCATGAATAAAAAGTCTCTTCTGCTACTAGAGAAATCAGGAATTGTTTTCTAAAGGTCTACGTAAATACAAAAGAAAAATCATAGATAAGTACAGTAATTCTAAGTTCTGTACCTCAGTGGTTTTATGACATATATCTTATTTACACTAATTAGTAGTTCTGTAATCGAGCGATAACATACATACATACATACATACATACATGCGTACAAACATACATATAGATAGAGTTACTTCCGTATCTCTTAACAAATATTACCTAGTCACTAAAAACAAGTACAGGTACGCAAATTGCCGGGACGAAAAAGTTCGGGGACGCAATTGTCCGGGGACGCAATTATCCGGGACACAACTGACCGGGACGCAAATGTCCAGTACGCAATTGTCCTATCACCGCTTAGAACTTGTTATATGAATAATTCAGTAGACAAAGTACAAACCGATTATAAGAAGAGAATTTAGTTTTGAGTAAAGTCATCCAGTGTGACGCAAGACTAACGGTAGTTTTTGGGTGTATGTTTTTCTCAAAAGATTTTAATTGCTTTCAGCATATGGGCTTCTATCTAAATTTTCAACATGATGGCTAGTTTTTTAAAGGTTGAAAACCTGCGATTAATATATCTTTTATTCTAGCTAATCCCCCACAATAAGAAAGATGAAATGATAAAATGGTTTGATGCTGGGACTCTGGCAAAATATTTAAAAAATGAAAATAGCATACTTATTGTATATTCAATTGGGCCAAACGCCAGTTGCATTTTTTCCGCTGTTCCAGTAAAAAGTATTTATTTCCTTTAGATAAGAATAAATTAGTTTGTGTTATCAATAAAATAACTATACTGAGAGCCGTAAATATTCGAATGTATGCTTGTTAGACAGTTTTCAATTAAAGTAAATGGATTGCATAAAGTTTTCATAGTATTTCCGTATCTGTTAGTTGGGATAAACAATTGTTTTGATAAGTTTTCGTTTGCAAGATGAACAGAATGAACCTTAACTCGAGGGTGACTTTCTTGGAGAGATGTAGACTGATCTAATTAGGCGGTCATCATCAATACTTATCCAACTACTATCATCATATAAAGCGACGAGGGTTGGTTATAGCAATGTCGTTTTCTTTTTATTCATTTGTTGCTCTTTCATTAGATTTTAATTGTAATCAGGGTTGCCAGTTTGGCCTATTTTCAGGCCAAAAAACCTCAAATTTTGTCCTTTGTTTAAAATTGGTTGGCTTTTAGTAATATGAAAAAGGAAGACCCTTAAATACTATATATTTGGCCTTTTTCTACTAACAGGTTGACCTTTTATAGCTTTTGTTGATTAGAAGTTGGCCTTTTCTCATTTAGAAAACCTGGCTACCCTGATTGTAATATAGCTAGTAGTTCCATTATTATGCGTGGGTTAGCAGATGGTCTAGACTTGAATTTAATTTTTGAATGAGCTTTGGACTTTTTCTCTTGAGTACTTTATATTAAATGTCAAGAATGCTTTCCGCATTAATTGTACATAAAATTATTTTTTATAAGTAGGAAAATAGTTTGACATTATTATATTGGTAATCACATTTTGCTTTGAAATTAGGATTTTAATTATGAAGTTTTTGTTCATAAGTGGTTGCAGTGGTATGTTCTCATAGTTTATAATTACTTCTCTTTCAACGTGGTTTGTTGATAAACAGTGCTTAAAAACTCATGCATTACAGTTTTCATGTTCATAAGTATTACAAGTATTGCAGATCCCCAAAGCTCTTCATAATTATTTGATATATTTGGACAACAAAGTTTCTTTTTTTTTTTTACTACTACTATTACTACATAATAATAATAATAATAATAATAATAATAATAATAATAATAATATTGTTATTGTTATTGTTATGTTACTTTACCATAAATTGTGATTATAACTGGAATACAAGTTCAAATGTATTTTGTGTCAGGGGGTTATGTGAAATATAAAAATGTATCAAAATTTGGAGATTAGTTTTCTGACTGGACTGGGAGGCTGTAAACTTTTCAAGTTATGGCTTTGCCTATTTGTAATGTATGTGTGCTGACGTGCTTCACACACACACACACACACACATACAGAGAGAGAGAGAGAGAGAGAGAGAGAGAGAGAGAGAGAGAGAGAGAGAGAGAGAGAGAGAGAGACCGTACCGAACGGCGTGATAGACGGTAGGCAAATATTGCTCCGGGTTCAACATTTAATGGTAATGCGAGTGAAATATATAAAATTCAGTTGCTAAGTCACCCTTTCCGTTTTCTTCCAGTCATTAGGATTTTCCAAAGTTAGAAAATAAATTTGAAGAACTATAAGGCTAACAACAAAGAGACATCAAATATACGTACCAACATTCCGCACATAACTTGGCAAGTAATGCATGTTAAAAAGAGAGGAGATACCTTAACGTGGTGAAAGTATCAACAAAGCTGTACTAATCAGGACCACACATACTAGGGTTGTTTTGCTGTGCGCGATCACACGAAAATCTCTCCATCATCAATCCGCACTGTCCAGCGTGGTGATGAAAATTGGCCAAACCCCAGATATGAAAATATGGACATGTCTGAAGCCTTTGTCCTGCATTGGACTAGAAACGGCTGCACAAAATTTGTCAATATACGATCTCTCTCTCTCTCTCTCTCTCTCTCTCTCTCTCTCTCTCTCTCTCTCCTCTCTCTCTCTCTCTCTCTCTCTCTCTCTCTCTCTTGTAGATTTTTGTTATAACATACTCTAACTTAAAAAAATACACGAAAGGTACGGAGGCTTCATGTTGTTAGGATAAAAGAAACGCAGAGCTATTCTTTTTTTCAGTATACGTAAGGATTATTATTGTTATGCATTCAAATTCGGTTGTAAATGTTATATTTTCTCTATGAATCATGAATCAAATAAATTCGGTGTGGTTTTTGAAGTAGACTATTAAGACAGAATTATACTCGTTTCTTTTATAGTCTTGTATATCTCTCGATCGATCTAATTAGCGGTATCAATTACAATAACAAAGTTCAAACCTCGGACTTTATCTGAAACAGAAAGCGCTATGGTAGGAAGCTGTTTTTAATTCAAGAAAAAAAAAAACACAAGTGGAGGCTGTGATTAACGTTGTAAAATATAAAATTATCAATAATGTATCCATTATCAATGCATTGAAGTACTAAGAGCTTACTTTAGAATGAATAAATATGCCCAGAGTACAATTCTAAAGGGTCCTGGTGGCACTATACAGAAATTCCAGATGTATTTGTTTTACGGTGAGTAAACTACTATCTCCTGAACCGGAGCCAGTTTATATAGTGATGGATAATCTTCAGTGTATAATGGCAAAGTAATAGTACAGTGGTTTAGAAACCATTCCAAAATTCGAGTTAAATGGCTTGCAAAGTCTTCTGACTTAGACTCGATAGAAAATGTGGGCTTGTATATTGTCAAGACGTTGGATGGCAGCCAAATAAAGATCAAAGAAGCTCTAATCTGACATGCCAAATCAGCAGGCGTCTAGAAAACATTAGAAAATGGTAAAAGTCAATGTTTTGGAGATTGGGTGATGTAATTGGTGAGTGGGATTTATACACATGAGATTGAATGGGAGATTTCTTTGACGAGTCGTGTAGGATATATTTTGTTAATTTTACATCATTGAGTATAGAGACATTTGTTTTTAGTGTCTCTCAACTTAAATAACCAAAATTATAACTTTTACTGATATTCGAAACAGGCAGAGAATAATATAAAATTGATAGTGGAATTTCAGAGATTTGTTTACAATTTTTCTCTATAATGAATATAGTAATTTGCGCATCTGATGACGGCCTTGGTAGTAGATAGTAACATCCAAGATGGTAACATCTATTAATTTAGGAAAAATATTGCACGAATACCATATTGGAAGAAAAAAAATTATAATGAAAAAAAGAGAAATACGCAGAAAACTCTAAACTAGCCAGTTGTAACTTTCGAATTATATTCTTGCTATTACCATGAAATTGCTGCTTAACTTTAATCTATTTATATGTTTGTTAGAAATTTTTGAAAAGTGTTGAAATTATATAACGTTCTTATATAAGGAAACTAATCATAAATGTATATTGAATTGTTAGTATAAAAGGAAAATGTGACACGGTGGAGCCGACAATTTATAATGTAGTTTTAAATCCACACGACTGCAGACTAATTTGAAGAAGTTTTTCCTAAAGTTAATTGGAAATGAAAATTTATCAGGGAGAAAACGTCAGTCTGCTGCCTGATAGGTAACCAACGGCAGCCTAGCCTGTCTAATAATCATGCTGGTCAAACCTTTTGAGGTAAAACAAGATAATGTGCCTCGGTGTACCATGTGTACTCAAGGTGTACCCTTGAGTAAAGGCATCTCATAATCCGAACCGAGAGCCATGATACAGAGGTTACGCCAATTCTGAAAAAAAGAAAACAACCATATGCTACATTGTTACTACGCTCCCTTTGTAATGTTGGGGATGAGAAAACCGAAGATCACTAGTAACACTGATTAAAAAAGAAGTCATCATAATAATTTTGACAGCAGGTTCAGTATATATGAGTTGCCGAAAAGGGTAGTTTTAAATTAATTTCTCTCGAAGTCTAATTCATGGATTATATGTTTTTTAATCATTGTTTACTATACCATAGGCTCTATCCGATTCTAAAATATGTAAACTTATCGAAGGACGTGGTATACATGAAACGTACACATGAAACGTACACATGATTTTTCTCTTATATATAGGAACTATTAACCATGTTGCATATTTATCACCAAGGTGGAGAGTTCGTGGGATATATATATATATATATATATATATATATATATATATATATATATATATATATATATAACATGCGTGTATGTGTAATGGGGAAGTAAGTAAAACGCATTGTATTATCTTTGAAAGTATCATTACGGTACTCGATTCCTAACATGCCAGTTTTTACGTTTAAGCATAACAAGAAAGTTCAGCAGTACAAATAGTAACACATTTCAGGGAAATATAAGTTTTTGTTTTCTTTATGAAAACGATGTATTAATATACAAATTAATGATGATAACTCATCCTCGAAACCTGTTGGTTAAATATAAAAAAAAAAAAATTTCGGTTGTTTGTTTATCTTGGGCTTAGTAATATTTTTTTCTGGGATCTCTTCGATGGCATTTCATGATACCCACTGCCTTGATCCACTAATTTCCCTCGGGAGGGATTAGCGCTCTTAATACTGTCCCCGGGAGCCACAGCTGTTGTCAGTGAGCCACCTGGGGGATAACTGACCATATGGGATAGTCTTCACCTCTCATCTCTGTATCCCCTTATGCGCCCTTAAATCCATTATTCCCTCTCCTCCTCTTCCCTCCATGCCCCCGACTTCCCTTCTGTTCCTCCCACCGTCTGGCCATTCTGAGGCCTGTTGACCTTTCCGCTGTCATGATCGCTTGGTTTGTCCTCATAGATGGAGGAGGAGAAGGTAGAGGAGGATGAGGAGGAGAAAGCTTTGGTGAAGATTTTGTTCTGTAGCTTCCGGCCTTTCATGAATGATTCTCTCTCTCTCTCTCTCTCTCTCTCTCTCTCTCTCTCTCTCTCTCTCTCTCTCTCTCTCTCTCTCTCTCTCTCTCTCTCTCTCTCTCAGCTGTCACCCAAATACCAACCTAAAAAGTCATGGGGTCAAAAACACAACTGTATACATATACATGTTACATATAGTTTCCCACGTAAGTGATTCCCGAGAGGCAGATGGGATTTTCTCTTGAGTAATTGGAGCTTAAACACACACACCCATATATATATATATATATATATATATATATATATATATATATATATATATATATATATATATATAGTACATAGATATGTACTGTATATGTATACATGTGTATCGATTATTTTTATTCTATCATAAAGCCTTTGCCTTCAGGGTGTGACTATGAATGAAATAATATCACTCTCAGTCAATCCCCATTCATACATTATTGCTGAATCGTAAATGTGCCCTTCCAAAATATAACCGTTTTATATACCTACACTAGATACCGCGGAACTGCCTGAATAACCTACACATTGGGTAACTCAAACCCTCTCTTGCGAGCACTTTCGTCCTCCTTGGATATTGAGAGCTACCCATTCCAAATCTTCTTTCACTCACTCTTAGCACTTCTATATTTTACAATGCCTTTCATTAACGGCTTTTGTGACACCAGAATGAAATAACTCACGTCCTTAATGAGTTTATCACTTTTACATATAATTTTCAATAAAATGGTCCTACATAAAGAAAGATGTTCATGCATTGTGAATATCACCACTTCTGACGGAGAGGGGATGGTTTTTTGTCTGTGTATAATTAAGTGGAACATGAACCACAACTGTCGCGATGTCTGCTACTGTGGAATTAAAATTCGCTCACCACTTTGAACTCATTTTTCTTTGGCCTTCCTTTTTTTTTTCTGAAGCCGGACCTCGCTGGTGCTAACAGTGTCTCATATCGTTCAATGACTAAGATTGGTTGTTGCTCTCTCTATTGAACCTTATTAATAGAAATAAACCATGGAGTATTTTCTTCAAACTTTGTCTACGCCAAGGCAATCCCTCTGGAGAGCGATACACGGTAAAGTTTCTTTTGACACATTACGGAATGTGTTCTAGAAGTAATCATCAAGTCCAATTTGTTTTTAAACCTATCATAAAACTTGGCATTGGTTTTGATACTTGCTACATATGGTAGTTGCCAAAGTTTTACAAAGTGTGATGTTATTTTGGTATAATTGTTTTAATTCGCCCTTTTAAAATAAAAGTACTGATTAGAAATCAGTTATTCCATAAAAGTTACAAGAAATCGGTTACAATGTTATAATATTGGACAGTTGTAGGTGTTAAGGTTGACATAGTAAAAGAAAGTGTGTGATTATTTTGGAAAGAGTCGACCATCCAAATGAGGTCATCCAGTTTATGGGGAAACTACTTATGAATTTCATGGGTTCTTCTGTAATGAGAGTATGTCGTGCATTGTATATCATATGGGATATATGCTATTCTTATTTTGTTTAACACTGTAATACTGTTTCTATTTAATTTTGTCTGTTTCGAATTTCATCAAACAGTATGTGGTGGTAGCTATATTCAGTCTAATTAAACCAGGTTTATTTATTTTTTGTTATTTATTTTGTTTAAGGAAACTCGCTCGTGTATTTTTTTTTTTGTTCGCTCGTGTAACTCTTTTTGTTTGATGAAATACTATACTGTAGTCCTTAATTAAAGAGAGAAAACGATGGGTGCTATGATTCTGATGAAGTGGAAACAAAGGATAATTTCATTGAACATAATAGACGGGTGTCCGATTTCTCACTAGACACTTGGAATGGATTATGAGGCCTAGCATATCTTGTTCACATGAATAATCTTTGATGGTGTTTAAATTCATAGATAGATTCTTTAATATTTCTTAGAATTCAGGTAATTAGAGGGGAATGTAGCTAACAAGTCTCAACTTTCTTTTTTTTTAGATCAATATTCATGTATTAGATGTAGAGTATTTTATTTTTGAAGCTTTCCAAATTTTAGGCCCAGTTGATTAGAAGGCTATGGTTTTTTTTTCTCATTTGCAAAAACCAGGCAACGGTATCCATTCTCCCATTGAGATTTCTGTGGTGTTAGCAAGGGATTTTAACTATCGGCATATTACAGTTTATATGTTATAGACTCATAATTTAGGTCCCGAGTTCAAACATCGATCACGACTCGATAATTTTCACTATTAAACACAACCTTGCTGTCATTGTGATCTTAGGAGGGGAGTTTTTTGGATGTCTTTACGGTTATCAGCTGCCACTGTATGCCCATCCTTGGTCCTAAGGTGATAGAGGTTTCTTGGGCGCTGCTCATGAATCTGCATGTTTGGTCTCTATTATTATTATTATTATTATTATTATTATTATTATTATTATTATTATTATTATTATTATTTGCTCAGCTACAGCCCTTGTTGGAAAAGCAGGATGCTATAAGCCGAGGGGGCGCCAAGTGAGGAAAGTAAACAAGGAAAAATGAAATATTCTAAAGAACAATAACATCAAAATAAATCTTTCCTATGTAAACTTTAAAAACTTTAACAAAACAAAAGGAAGAGAAATAAGAAAGAATAGTGTGCACGTGTGTACTCGCAAGCAAGAAAACGCTAACCCGACAGTGGAAGGCTATGGTACGGTGGCTATGACAGTATCAAAGAGTAGAGAACAATGGTTTGATCTCGGAGTGTCCTCCTAGAATATCTACGTACTATAGCTAAAGTGTCGCTCCTACCCTAACCAAGAGGTAAGTAGCCACTAAACAATTTCACTGCAGTAGTTAACCCCTTGGGTGAAGAAGAAGTGTTTGGTAATCTCTGTGTTGTCAGGTGTATGAGGACAGAGGATTATCTGTAAAGAATAGACCAGACTATTCAGTGTATGTATAAGCAAATGGAAAATGGACCGTAACCAGAGAGAAGGATCCAATGTTTTGGCCAGTCAAAGGACCCCATAATTTTCGAGCGGTAGTGTGCCCTGGTGCCCTGGCCAACGTACATTAGGTGAGCATGTAGTCTACTCCGGTAGGTGGTTAGTACTGTTATTGCACTTCAGATGGTGCACTCTATTGTAGGCCTAAATTAAGTGTTTTTGTTGATTGATTGATTTAAAGTTTTCATGCATCCTGACATCTAAGGTCATTGACGCCGGAGTGTTTTTGTGGCATTCCTTCGGTCAATAGCTGTACTTGCTATATATTATTCTACTTTACCTCTGTTTCAACTTTTTAGCGGGGTCTGTAAAGCAATGAGATAGGATTGTAACTCATTAGACATGAGTTTAAATCCTGTTTAAATTTTTTGCTTTAGTTCGTCAGCAAAATTAACACAAATGTGATCGCGCGTACACACACACACACTCACACACACACACACTCACACACACACACACACACACACACACACACACACATATATATATATATATATATATATATATATATATATATATTTCTAACTCATACTTGGGATCGAACGCTGGCCCCTTCTAATGAAAGGCCAGGTCGATACCAACCATGCCACGAGAGGCCATAAAGGAAGTCGGAACCTAACTGCTAATCTGCATTTCAGGATTTACCTGGCGAGACATCAGTCTCTTATCAGCGAGTTTTCCCCGACTTCCGACTTCTTTTATGGCCTCTCGTGGCATGGTCGGTATCGGCCTGGCCTTTCATTAGAAGGGGCCAGCGTTCGATTCCAAGTATGAGGTAGAAATTTATTTATATTTGTTGTGTTGATATTTATCCATATATATGTATATATATATATATATATATATATATATATGCATTTATGTATGTATATATATGTATGTATGTATGTATGTATATATATGTATGTATGTATGAATATACATTATATATATAATGTACATATATAAATATACATATATATGTATATACTGTACAGTATATATATATATATATATATATATATATATATATATATATATATATATATATATATATTTATACTGTACAGTATATATGTATATATATATATATATATATATATATATATATTTATACTGTACAGTATATATGTATATATATATATATATATATATATATATCTATATATAATATATACTGTATATACTGTACAGTGTATATATATAGATATATATATATATATATATATATATATATATATATATATATATATATATATTATTTTGTATACATATTTATCCCCTTTACAATAAAAATCAAGTAAAAATAATTATTCATGAAAAATATCGTTTTAAAATCGAAAACACACACCGCTGAGTTTTAATGGATAGTAATGTCATAAAAGGAAATCTGTGTGTGCATTGTATAGGATTATGGTTTGCAAGGAACTACTGTTCTGGATTAATTTGCTGGATGGTTGGAAGTTCATTGGCTCTGGACTTCAAGTTGCCCTTGTCGATGTCTTGTTATGATAGTCTGGTACCGATATCAGAGATTCCGTGATATATTGATTTATTACCTTCGGCAAGGGGGTATTGGAATTTATTTGTTGGTTCAACTGTTCATTTGTTTTTTACGAGTAGAGAAAAAGTTATGAGCGGAAATTTACGAGGATTTTACAAAAGCCAGAGCTCGTGAATAACAGTTAAATAATCAGATTCTTTGAGACAGGAATGCATTGCTTGGGAGAAGGGATCTGTTGTCAGTGGATTAATTTCTTTTAGTGTTGTATTGCGATGTCAGTAAGTTTTCATCGGCAAATTTTGTAATAGTTCACCAGGCTACTTTTGTTGTGTGTAACTCTTTTTATGTGAAGACCAACGTCCCCCTTCCTTTCCTCCATCTTGCTGTCGAGCATCTTAACTTTTCCATCATAACGCAACTGTTGGGTTTTCCCCCTATTGCCCACGGATGCTCAATGGCTTCCCAGACCCTAGTGACGGGCATTGTTGCCTAATTTCATAAAAAGAAAATTATGAAATAAAAGTTCGTTGGCTCTTGCTGTAATATTACTATTCTTTTTAGTGGATTTCTTTCGAACTTACCATAATTATAGTTTCATAGCTTTAGCACATTACTTTGGAAAAAAAAATTGCATGTGTAACATTTTATGATGATATTAGCGCAGAAAAGTTTCGTAGACGGTTTTATGTAAATATTTGCTTAGACCAGAACATTATAGATTATTGCCATGCTTTAGTAGATGTTGTTTGTATGTTTTAGGAGCAACAGTGACATTTTAAGTGTTAATTATGCATTGATTCTGTATGTTTCCCCTTTTTATAATTCAATTTTCGATTGTAAGAAAATGAAGCTGCCATTAAGGGAAATTGTTAAATATAACAATATGATATAAATAGAAAAAACCCAATGTTCATTGCTCTCTAGTTATGACTAGTTTAGAATCAGTTTTCTGTCGCAGTATGCTGGCTTGGAAAGTTACTAAGCTATATATGAACGATTCTTACAATAATGTTACAGGCAAGGTTTATAGAATACATTGCAGACACTTCTTTGAG
This sequence comes from Palaemon carinicauda, assembly GCF_036898095.1. Classification (NCBI taxonomy): domain Eukaryota; kingdom Metazoa; phylum Arthropoda; class Malacostraca; order Decapoda; family Palaemonidae; genus Palaemon; species Palaemon carinicauda. Next base: position 95,021,869 of record NC_090728.1, read on the forward strand.
TTATAATGCTCTTGTGTGTATGATGTATATATTATATATGTATATATATATTATGTATTATATATATATATATATCTATATATATATATATATATATATATATATATATATATATATATATATATATATAAAACTTCCAAGCATATTCGCGCAAATGGCCTCTTAATAGATTTCGCCAGTCGTCTCTATCTTGAGTTTTTTATTCAAAACTACTCCATTCATCATCTCCGACTTCACGCTTCATAGTCCTTAGCCATGTAGGTCTGGGTCTTCTAACTCCTTTAGTTCCTTAGTGGAGCCCAGTTAAATGTTTGTCATTAATGTTACACTTGCCATTGTGTAAAATCATATATATTTTTTCCTTGAGGATATCTCCATAAACAGATGACCTTCCAATTATCTGTGGATAAGTCCCATCGCTCCATGGGCGGCGGATTAGCTCGTATAGGATGTGCCCTACGTTTGCTCAGTCATTATTATAATTGAAAACACTGGTGTTATAGGTCAGAGTTTGGAGGGGTAAAGATGTTGAATCCGTTATTACATTCGGGAATATCAGGTGTCATACTTCTTGGTCAATTCATTTGGATATCCATGAACTTATTCGACTTAATTTTAGATTTGTTGAGGGTCTGATTTGATATGGTAGAGATAAAGTGATGGATGTAGTTCCATACAGATAAAAACTTCAACATGAGATTATAGTGTACGAGTAATCTCGGCTAGGTTGGGATTTAGAATGAGTTGGTTTTAGGATTATGGTAAATTATAGGGCGGAAGATGATAATTTTAATGGCGAGTTGGAATAGACAGAACCAAACCCTCTTTAATTTGTATATGGTTGCAATTCTATAGCCTTTAATGTCTGTGCTCCATGTGCAATAGAAAATGTCATACATGGTGTATTTTGGTATTTACATCATTATGCCCTCGAGTTCATTTATCTAACCATAGTTGTCTGACTTGGTAGTACTATTCATCAATTTAGCAGAAGTTTATAACTGGTCTAATCAGCGTCACCCATACCGTAGAAATTGCTATCACTTTTATGAGAATCTATATGGACTTCACGAGTGTATCCTATGATTTTTAAAAATCTTGGTGGAGCATGTTAGGTCGTTACACATAATGACTTCTAGATCTTTTAATCGGTATTTTATAATGACGTTTCCTTCAGATCAAGAAGCATAGAAATTTTGTTTCAATCAGATTTATTTTCCCTCAATAAAGTTTGCATTTGTTTTCTGGGCGTCTTGTGGTGACTATATTAGGCTCATTTTGAAATTGTGTTCGTGTGAGTTGGATATTGCCGAGACGCAAAATTCCAGCAATTATAGATATGAATTAGATTTGCATATTTGTTTAATGTCGCCAATCATGTAACAAAGAGAAAAAAGAATAATTCATCATTATGGGATACATATGGGTTGAAAGTATTAATATTGTGCTTCACATGCTGTCTTGAAACTTTGGATTTGACCTCCCCCCCTCCAAAAAAAAAAAAAAAAAAAAAAAACCACTACTCGTCGTTCTGTTTGACTTTATAGCCCACTGAATATTACGAGCTGGTCAAACTTGTCGAAAGCCTAGTGCGTGTTTCACTCTCCGATTACAGGGATTATTATCGGCACTTTGATTGATCAGTTGAGATACCGTAGATTTTCAATGTGTTGTCATGTTGGTGGAATGAGGTATTATTTCTTTGTTTTTCTCTTTGTTCTAGTAGGAGAGAGAATTTACAATATGCTCTATTGTGAGCAGGAGTTCGTTTTGGAATGAGGCTGGCTCGTTGGCTCAATCTAAAACAGCAGCGCGCGCGCACACACAGAGAGAGAGAGAGAGAGAGAGAGAGAGAGAGAGAGAGAGAGAGAGAGAGAGAGAGAGAGAGAATGGCGTTACATCTAATTTTCATTCTTTTTAACGTTGGATGGTGAGTTGGGGTGTAGATTTATCTGGCCAATGAGTTATGGCCACATTGTCATTTGATACTCATTCGATAACCAAGACAATATTCTTTGCCACATTAGAGTAAATGGTTGACATATCTACCCAAACCTTTGTTCTTTAATATTTCTTGGAAGTGATGTAGATGTAAAGCAGTGCCCTCAATTTTTTTTTTTTTTTTTTTTTTATAGAAAACGACGTTTGCTTAATTTTTGGAATCCGTGGGATTTACTGTTAGTATCAATTTTCATATTTTCTGCATGTAAGTAATTACTTTTTCCATGGAATTGTGATATAGGGTTTCTTTTTAGCTTTTCTGTGAACCCTTTTCCCTGGTCTTTTATATCGAGAGTATTTTAACGAGTGCTTCTTTTATTGTTTTATTTAGAAGAATGGGGCTGTAGTTACTCACACGTATTGGATTACGTTGAAGAAACGAACAATAAACAAGAGAGAGAGAGAGAGAGAGAGAGAGAGAGAGAGAGAGAGAGAGAGAGAGAGAGAGAGAGAGAGAGAGACTCATTTCAATCCTTCAGTGTATGCAGTGAGATACATATCTACACTGGATGTGAGAGGCATCCCGCCTACACCTTTCCCAAATTTAAAATGATAAGAAAAGCCTGCCTTCATGTGTTTTGTGTTATCATGTTGGTAATGTACTTGGCGGAGATGGATTGTGCCTTTCAGACTTCAGACGTGAATGATTTTGGTCTAAGCACTCTCAGGTATTAAAGTTAACGCATTTTCATCATCTTTCCTCGCCTTGCTTTGCGTCTTTTCCTTAATATTAAAAAATAGATATGGGTAAAACCTGCTGAGGAAAATCAAACAATTGCTTTATCTTGAGAGAACCTATTCTGAAGATTATCTTTACTGCAGTGTTTGAACGGGATGTGTGTGTGTGTGTGAGAGAGAGGGGGAAGGTGTTTGTTTGCATGGTTAATTTTATCAAAGCTAACTCGCAGTAGGGTTGCCTTGGTATAAAGGTAATTTTACAGCATCTGTCACTGCTTTTCATTCTGCAGCTATTCACTTCACCCACTGCAATTGAGGTGATTGATTCTCCAGCACCGGATGTGCAAAGTGCTCTTCAGATTTTTCTTTTAAGTCCCTCACGAGCACCCCACCTCTCTCTCTCTCTCTCTCTCTCTCTCTCTCTCTCTCTCTCTCTCTCTCTCTCTCTCAGCGTAATGGTCGAGAATTTTTATTCCTCGTAATTGAGACTCATAAGCTTCTAATTTACATTACTTTAATTTTAGTTCATTCACCCTAACAGATGACCGTGATCTTTACTTTGTTGTAATTTCTTGTGAATCAAGACATAATTTTATTAATATTTCTAAAGTGGAAAACAATAGTAATATATATTTTAGATGGCGTAATTCGTAGGTGTAAATTTGTGTTCATAGAGTCGACGAGACACTCGATGAGACGGTGTTCATCAAAGTTTAGAGAAGATCTTGTACATAATCTATTTGGTTTGGAAACGCGCTCTCTCTCTCTCTCTCTCTCTCTCTCTCTCTCTCTCTCTCTCTCTCTCTCTCTCTCTCTCTCTCTCTCTCTCTCATATGTATATATACAGTGTATATATATATATATATATATATATATATATATATATATATATATATAAATTCTACACATTTAGACGTGTTTTTTATATTCAAATAAGTCATATATTATACTTCTCCTAATATCTTGATTCTCTATACCTCGGGATCAGAGACTCAAGGGGGAATCAGCTCAGAGATAATAGCTTCTGGTCGGCCCACGGTCCAGATATACAGACCTTGGGTCGGCCAGGTAATCGAACTCTTGCCCGAGAAACTAAGGTGACAGTGATTTACATGGTATGTCACTGTCACCTCAGTTTCTCGGGCTAGGGTTTGATTCCCCGGCTGATCAGAAGCTATCATCTTTTGAGTTGATTTCCCCTTGGGTCTCTGATCCCGAGGTATAGAGAGAATCTAGATATTAGGACTATATATTGCTAATTTTAATGTACAGTTTATATACATACATATACCAAGGAACTTCCCCCAATTTTGGGGGTTAGCCGACATCAAACAAATGTAAAAAGGGGCCCTTTCCTCTCTACGTTCCTCCCAGTCTGACAAGGGACTCAACCGAGTTCGGCTGGTACTGCAAGGGTGCCACAGTCCGCACTCCCCCGTTATCCACCACAGATGAAGCTACATAACGCTGAATCCCTTACTGCTGCTACCTCCGCGGTCATTCCAGGCGACCGGAGGAAGCAGTAGGGCCTACTGGATCTGCGTCACAATCGCTCGCCATTCATTCCTAATTCTAGAGCACGCTCTCTTGCCTCTAACATCTATCCTCCTATCACCTAGAGCTTTCTTCACTCCATCCATCCACCCAAACCTTGGCCTTCCTCTTGTACTTCTCCCATCAACTCTTACATTCATCACCTTCTTTAGCAGACAGCCATTTTCCATTCTCTCAACTTGGTCAAACCACCTCAACACATTCATATCCACTCTAACTGCTAACTCATTTAACTCATTTCTTACATCCGTTCCCACCCTCAGTGTGTGTATATATGGTTTCCAGCCGTACAGGTTGGGGTTCGAATCTCCACCCGGCCAGAAGTTTATTCCCAAGATAGAATTCGGTAATAAATGCCATTCGTGGGTGATATTTACATTGATTGAAATCACGTGTGCTTGTGATATATATTCACACACACACACACACACACACACACACATATATATATATATATATATATATATATATATATATATATATATAGTGTGTGTGTTTGTATTTTTGAGTGGAAAATCATCCCAAAATTTTGGGATTTGTAGTAAGAAACATAATATCTGTTATGTGGCTATCATATTGAAAAGTGTGTGAGCTCCTGTATTCATATATATATATATATATATATATATATATATATATATATATATATATATATACAGTATAGCCTATATATATATATATATATATATATGTATATGTATATATATATATATATATATATATATATATATATATATATATATATATATAATGAACTGTATGTACGTTCTATATACAATATATATCTTTGTAATTGGCTGTACTTGTTAATTTAGGTAGCTCTAATTGGCCGTATCCTTTCGCGGCATTAGAGTTGCAGTTGTGTAACCTTGATTAATCTTGTTTGGCCGTTAGATGGCTTGTGATGTACAGAGTATTATGATTTATGTGAAGGCGAGAGTATTATTTTATAATTTGATGGAAGTCACTTCGGTATAATTACTTTTCATCATCATTGCAGTATTATTTTATTTTTGTTGTCGCGTTGATTATTATTATTATTATTATTATTATTATTATTATTATTATTATTATTATCATCGTTGCTATTTAGATTATAAATTATTTTCTAGAAAAAGTTAAAAGTATAGATTGACAGAAATAAAGTAGCTGAAATTAATCGTTAACATTAGTTTATCTTTGATTGTATTTGTTCTTTCTCAGATAATTATAGATTTAAATTCAGGCATATACTGTATCCTAATTATGTTCTTTTTAATCATCATTTCCGTCTTGGGTATTAACACAATCTAAAAGGGATTCAGAGTTAGATTAAAAACACGATATAATATGGTATGCAATTCTATTTCGCGTCTGTGATGAAGACTGCAATTTTTTTTTCAGATGTTGCCATTGACATTCAAATATTCGAAATTTTAATTTTTTCAAAAACAACTTTGTTGACTAACTTGTAACATTTGATTTTGTAAACTATGAGATATGACGTTAATCATCTCAAGTGTGCTATACTGCAGTATTAGTTTTGCTTATTATTCTGATTTGTTTTCCCTGTTATGAATCATCAAGGGAACTAGGGGAAAGGGAGGGATAAAAGGTTAATGAAAACGGATTCCATACAGATATTTCCTTGTATTTTCCCCTAGAAGTGAATTCTTCGTATTGGCTTCGCTCTAGATAAAAAGGCATTTTCCTCCATTCGTAATCATGCTCATTCATGCAAAAAAAAAAAAAAAAAGAAAAAAAAAGTGTTTAAATATTATCCTAGTCACCTAACAGGTATTCTTTACCTTTCCTCGAGTCTTTTCATTAAACAATTATCCCCAACTGTATATTACTTAACTAGCCCTGTTCCTTCACACATTGCTGATAAGAGTTAATTATTTATTTTCTTCTTATAAGGTAAACAATCTGACGTTGAAACCGTCTCAACTTGCATTAGTCTAGTACTAAAGTTTCGTGCTTATATTTTGCCCTTGTTTTGTGATCTATGAAAATTAGTATTTTTGGCTGTTCGTGTGTTTATTTACCATATATTGTGATGTAAATCTTTTAGTTTCATTTCTTTTATGATATTCTTGCACCGTTAGATTTAATGCTGAATAATTTATCAATTTGATTATATTCAATATTCTTAGCCCTGTTGCTGGATTATCGATTTCCCAAAAGCTGCTGATCTGAATAAATTTACCATTAAATCCTGAAGTTTTTCGTTCCGTTAGCCTTTCTTTTAAATCTGAAGCTATCTAGTAGCGTAATTACCATTCATTATATATATATATATATATATATATATATATATATATATATATATATATATATATATATATTTGTGTGTGTGTGTGTATGCAGAGCTAAGGGAAAAGTCTTTTATGATATCTGCCAATACGGTTTCCAGGATTCGAACATATACCTCTGAATTAGGAGAAAATTAAACGGTAAACTTAGACCACTCGGCTATCGTGAGAGATAAAAGTTAATTTTAGCTCTGAATTCTCTATGAATATGTATAGCAGAGTAGAAATCAGTTTCTCTCTTTATAGCCAGATACATAATAAACAGTATCAGTTCCAAAGGCGTATGTTCGAATACTGTCAAGTGTAGATGGAAGTATCTGATGTAATTCACTTTCGGGTATGTTATTCTCATGGCAGAGAGATTTTTTTTTATATATATACAAAGAAGTGTTTAATGCTTAATACATGAAAGGATAAAACTCGTGTGTAGAGGTAAAACGAACACACACACACACACATATATATATATATATATATATATATATATATATATATATATATATATATATATATATATATATATATATATGCGCAGAAGAACCACAGGGAAAATGAAAATACGAAACATACGCTTAAGTCCTGACTAGTTTCGTGATACTTCATCAGACCTCTGAAGAAGTATCACGAAACTAGTCAGTACTTTTGCGTATATTTCGTATTTTCATTTTCCCTGTGGTTTTTCTGCATCTGAGCATCACGTTTTCCTGTGTTTTTTTACGCATATATTTATATATATATATATATATATATATATATATATATATATATATATATATATATATATATATACTGTATATGCCTGTCTAAACAATTTTAGAAAATTTTGAAGAGGCTCATAGTTTTCGCAGTAGATGTTTAATTATCAATTTTGAAAGCTTAAAAAAAAAAACATGAGAGGTAATATTTCCCCGTTTTATATTTGGTTTTGGCAAGTTTCGATATATGTCTATCGATGTTTGATATTGTTTCATAACTAAGGATGCATTATCGAAAGTGCCGTGGTTTTAGTTTTACGGTTCATATTTTTGGGGGGCATAGCGAGGTATATTCGTTTAACTGGGTAGTCTGGTATTAGAAATTAGCTTTCGTGGACGCCAATTTTGGAGTGTATTATAGAGGTCTTCTAGAGTATACTTGTTTATAATTATAGCTTTCTTATTTATTCATGTAATAAAATATTCAATATTTTAGCACTCGGTCTTGTGTATAACTATAGTTTTGTTTATTTATGTAATTAGATATCCAAACATTTACCGCTAGGCCTTGTGTATAACTAACTAGCTTTGTTTATTTATTTAATAAATGTCCAATTTTACCGTCTACATATTAATAAAACTGAACTTTGTCATATTCTCATTGACAAGAGTACTCGTAAGAACTTTTGAGTTTTCTTTTTCTTTTCTGGAAAATAAACAAGACAACTTATAGTATTGGCTCCCGCATGAGAAAGAACACTGTAAATATTTGAGAAACTCTACCATTAAATTGTTACCTGTGGAATGTATCTGAATTCCCCATACTGCGCACTGGCATTTAGTATTTTTAACTGAAATATGTGAATAGTTCAACTAAGATGTAGACGATTCTCTCTAGTTTATTAGTCTCCAAATTATTCAATTACAAGATCATTTTCGTATGCGACCCTGTTAACTTACCTTCTCATTACCACGGACATGTTCCAAGTAATTATGGGTTTCCCTCTCCTCTCGGTGCCATGGATTCCAAGCTTACCTTCGTGATAGGGAATGGAGTGTTTTGCAGGCTCTCCCCTCGATATCAAGTGTGGGGTGGGATGGGTGAATCACATATCCCTTGTCCATGACCCTTAAGGGGAGCGTTTAGGGGAGGCTTCATCAACGGACGAAAATCAATGCCCTAGATATTTTCCCCTGATATTTGCCTTCATTTTCATACTTTTTTCGGCGTCTTCTTTTTGGAGATCTTGGATTTATTTTTGTCGTTTTTATAACATTTATATTTATTTCAAGTATATGTGGGGTGACATTATCTTAGAAATATTGAAATAACTTTGTAATATTATTATTATTATTATTATTATTATTATTATTATTATTACTCAAGCTACAACTCTAGTTGAAAACGCATGATGTTACTAGCCCAAGGGCTCTAGCAGAGAAATCAGTCCAGTGCGTAAAGGAAATAGATAGTTAACTATTGAACTGTTTATGAAAAAAATATAGATATTAAGAATACTAAGAACGTTGAAATAGATCGCTCACATGAAACGAGAATTATTCCAGCCAGTTCTACAGAAAAAATATTTGCAAGTTTGAACCTCCGAAATTCCACCTATTCTACTGTTAGATGAAAAAGATCATTCCACAGTCTGGTCAGAGCTGTAATGAAACCTCAAGAAAGCTGTGAAATATTGCGTCTTTTTATGAAGAAAGTAAGACTTAGAATTACCTGAATACCTAATTAATACTACCTACATGATAAATTCTCATTGAAGATAAGGGAAGGTTATTTCTTCCTCGTTAAAAGCCATTTGATTAAACACAAGCCTATGGAAAATTGATGCTGGTTTGTATTTAATTTAGAACTTAAAGTGAGGCGAGACCTCTTGTTGTTCTAGATCGTGACTTATTGTTAGTAATATTTTTAATTTGAATATTTTTATTTCCTATTAAACGTATTTATTAGTAAAAAAAAAAATGTTGCAAAGTTGTTAATTATCTTCTGACGTCATTCAACTTTTTTTTTCTTGCTGATTATTCTTTCACAAATTTGTTTCATGTATTTCACTTCATTTCTATGTTAGCGACGATATTTTCTCTCTTAAAAACTCCAGACTTGACAACAGGCTCCAAGGCTTCCGGAGAGCTTAAAGGGCTAAGAATTAATTGCCATATTGCTCATACCGTAGTTTTATTTTAGCTATGGTGTAAATATTCGAGTGAATTCTTATTAATTATCGAAAATTTCCATTAATAAGTAAGCGTGCTCTGCATGCATATTGCTTTCATTAGGGCCTGTGCTCTGAGGATAAGTTGCCTATCACATTCCATAGTGTCGTATCATAACAGGTGCTTCTGTCTCCCCCTTTTCTGGGTATATTCATTAACGTATTTCAGCCTCTTTCGTCGCTTTCCCCTTGAATTCAGAATAGGCACTTAGATGGCAGACCCTCGTCACGAGAGAGAGAGAGAGAGAGAGAGAGAGAGAGAGAGAGAGAGAGAGAGAGAGAGAGAGAGAGAGAGAGAGAGAGAGAATGGGGGCCTTTGAAGTAGCATATAGTTCGCGCTCTGGCATATATTTCCTAGTTCTTTAGCTGCGTGTCTTATTCTCTTTCTGTAGCTATAATGCTCATTTGTCTTACTGACCCATTTATTTACCAACTGCTATGTATAAGTTGTATATTTTATTTTCTTTGTCTTTTAAGTTTTACGCGTTTTCTTTTGAGTTCTGTGTACTTTTATTGGTTTGGTATCTCTTATCTTAATTTTAGGAATTTTCTTTTGTGGAAGCTTAATGGTTTGTTTTCAACATAGATTTACTGTGTTCATACTGCGAATACTGAATTATACACACGCAAACACACACACAATGTATATATATATATATATATATATATATATATATATATATATATATATATATATATATATATATATATATATATATATATACATACATGCTGAACAAATACAGGCGTCTCTTTTCCGCTGCAGGACAGAGGCCTCAAATGGCCTAATTCAGGTCTGAGGTTTGGCCAGTTTTCACCCAGGCTGGCCAACTGCGAATTGGTGATGGTGAGAAACTTTTCTAAACGCTCACAGCGTTCCAACATGGTATGGGTGACCCTAACTATATAGCACAGCTTTGCTGATCATGGCGATTCACAAACCCTTTCATTACGTTAAGGTATCCCCACTAAGTTAGGGATATATATCATCATCATCATCATCTCCTCCCACGCCTATTGACGCAAAAGACATCGGTTAGATTTTGTCAGTCGTCTCTATCTTGAGCTTTTAAATCAGTACTTCTCCATTCATCATCTCTTACTTATCGTTTCATAGTTCTCAGCCATGTAGGCCTTGACCTTCCAACTCTTCTAGTGCTTTGTGGAGCCCAATTGAAAGTTTAATTAACTAAACTCTCTTGGGGAGTTTGAAGAGCATGCCCAAACCCTCTCCATTTACCCCTCACCATGATCGTATCCACATATGGCACTCTTGTAATCTCTCTTATAGTTTCATTTCTAATCATGTCCTGCCATTTAAACCCCAATATTCTTTTGAGGTTTAGTTCTCAAGCCTACAAAGTCTGTTGGATATTGTTTCGTTGTTATTCCACGACTCGTGTCCGTACAGTAACACCGATTTCACTAAACTGATATATAGCCTTATTTTTATGTGTAATTTCAGGCGAATTTATTTCTAAATTTTACTTAGCCTAGCCATTGTCTGATTTACTTTTTTCAATCTTTTATGTAACTCCAATTCTAAAGACCTTGTATTAGAGATCATATTCCCTAAATATTTAAATGATTCCATCTCATTAATCCTTTCTCCTTCCAATGATATTTTATCTTCCCTTGCATATTCCGTTCGCATCATCTCTTGTCTTTCTTATATTTATCTTGAGCCCAACCTCATGCTATATTTCATGCATTCTGGTAAGCAAGCTTAGCAAGTCGTGTGGTGTTCTGCGAATATGGACAGCGCCATTAGCATACTCTAGGTCAGCTAATTTCTTGTTACCAATCCAGTCCAATCCCTTCCACCATCCCCAACTGTTCTATGCATTACAAAATCCATGAGGAGGATAGATAATATAGATGACAGCACATTCCCTTTGGAGTACTCCACTATGTACTGGAAATTCGTCAGATAGGACGTCACTTACATTAACTGTGTAATTGCTATGCTCATAAACAGACTCAATCAAATTTACATATTTAAAAGGAACTCCATAATAACGCAGGACTCCACAAAATTGGCCGGTGCACACTATCAAAGTCTTTTTTATACTTCACAAATACCATCAAAGGTGGATTTCTATATTTTACAAATTGCTGTACCACGTGTCTTAAAATAAAAATTTGGTCAATGCAACTTCTACCTTTTCTAAATCCTGCTTGTTCATCTCTCAACTTCTCATCAATCTTTCTCTCTAGTCTCTAGAATGAGCATACTATATATTTTCATGACAACTGACGTAAGTGTGATGCCTCTTTAATTATTACAATCAGTCAGATCTTTTTTCGCCATTTTCACCCACACTCCTAACTCCCATTCATCAGGTTTTTCCTCCTCACGCCACATCCTACAAAATAGTCTTTTAAGTATTCTGGGAGTTACTGCATTTTCGGCCAAAATCATCTCGGCAGTTATTCCATCGTATCTAGGGCCTTTCCATCTCTATTTTTTTAATGATAGCTTCGGCTTTAAACACACTGAATTCATTCATGAGCACATATAGGTCTTTCTCAGCTTCATGTATATCAATCATATTATTCTCTTCATATCTCTTATTTACGACCTCACTAAAGTGATCTATCTAACGTTGCCTTTCTTCATCTTCGGTTGTTATAATAGATCTATCTCTGTTGTTTATGGGTATATGTTTCTTCTTCTTTGCCCCAGTAGAGATTTCATTAACAATTCTATGAGCAATTCTTACACCATAGCCACTCCCTGAATTCATAGCTTTGTCATCCTCATCTGCCTTCCTGTCTAAATACTCTCTCCAGTCATTTCTGGCTTTTCTTTTTACCTCACCATCAATACTGGAATACTTAGCATGCTCTACCTTGTAATTTTCATTAATTCCTTGAAAACTTTCTACTATCAATTTCTGTCTTGTCTTTTTATAGTATCCCAAGTATCATTTGATATCCAATGTTTTCTCCTTATAAC
>NC_090728.1:95039280-95049280 GCF_036898095.1 Palaemon carinicauda
GCGAGAGAAATTCTTGAAAGTTATTGATCAATTAGGGCTATTTAAATTTACAAAAGTGGATGTGTTTAAATAAATGGTCATTTAAAAGATCGCTCATGAATGGCAAGCAAAGGACAGTGACAGTGCCCTAGAGACTGACCATAGCACCCTCTCCACTAAAGCGAGGATCAGGGAGGGCCAGGCAATAGAATAGATGTTGATGACTCGGCAGGTAGACATATGCTCCTCCAAACCCACGATTCTTAACTCACAAGGAGGTGAGGTTTCGGACATTTCAAGAAATCATCGAGGTTGAGCGGGACTCGAACCCCAGTCTGTCAGATCACCAGGCAAGGACTTTTCCAATAAGGGGAAGAAAGTCCAATTATGGGTAAAAGTTTTTAGGTAATGAATTATCGCATTTCATTTACACACAAAAAAAAGAGAAAGAAATAAAAAAAACATTGCAACGTATAGTGCAAAAAATTAAGTATTTGATAATTCTAACTTTTATATACAGAGAATGTATATAAATGGTTAACTTCATTCTATAGTCGTTTTCACGAATGGAATGCGAATCCAAAGAAAGAGTTAAGAAAGACATAGGGAAGGGAAGGAAGAAATGAAATGCCTAAGATAAATTTAATTCATATTCTTAACCCCTAAAGCCGAGGACTTGAGTGTACGGTATTCGAATTCTTCTTTGGAACGGGGAATCCTAAATTCCAAACGTATCAAAACTCAGAAGCTTACACGAGAACGTCCAAACAAAACCTAAACCTTTTTCCAGCTTCAGAGTAAGCAAGACTAATTTTGGCGTTTCTAGTGATATAACTTTTTATGGTTATCAGCTATCTGAGAAAGATCACGCTTTTATTTTTCATATTACATTCACTAACTTTCTTTGCATACTCTTGGAGTTTTGCACCACGAGTAGTAACTGTCTTTGGTTATTTCCCACCAAAGAGCATTATTGTATCCTTTTTCAGAATATTGTTTTCCTAAAATAAAAAAAAAGCAAAAACTACGGGAAGAGGGAGCTCATGGTAAAGACTCAACAATTGAAAGAGTTTGAAAAGGATAGAGAAAAAGGAAAAATATGAATTAGAGAATTGAAATATAATTTACTTTTCAAAAACCCAGACACTCGATCCATATCTGGCTGAATTCTAACCACGGCTGTCTTGGTATATCAATTTTATATTTCAACACGTGAAACAAGAACAGTTTAACTGGCTCTGAAAGAATCAGAATTAGCGATACTAGATTTTCGTACTGAAATTCTTGGCTCTACAATGTACTGTATATTGTTGATTCCTTTGTCCAAGTATCATTCAGCTTTGAGATTTTGTGTTATTGGTGTACTCTCAAGGCCTTTTATCTCTTTTAAATGCTTAAATACTCTGGGGATTAAGGCAGTTTTAATTTTCTGTAATTTACATGGCAGCTAGTAACAAAAGGGGGACGAGTTCATTTTTCAATGCTATGTTCTCTGCCGTATTTGCTTGTGTTAAGTAAGACTTAAATCAAGTTTCCGGATGCCGGTGACCTTGAATTATGCAGACTTAGCCATAATCTATCCAGGAACCTCCTTAATGGATAAGTATCGTTTTTCTGATCTGATGAAGATATTCTATGTTCCATTATGTAGTTGCAGTGTACAGTTTTCAGAGCTAAAAATCACCAGCTGTCAGGCTTAAGATCAGGGTGTAGGTACATGGATAATTAACATCCAACCTTAATGAAACGGGTCTTGGAATAAGACAGCTTGTCGGATAAGACTCCGGGAAAAACATACGAATTCAAATTGGGTAAGGGTATTATTCTGAGGATGCCGTTGAATGCTGGGCTATTGGAAATAATCGCAACTTATTGTAATTATATAGGTACTGTAATCGCAACCATCGAGGAAGTCAAATTTTACAGTTAAGCTTGTTGATTGGTGTAGTAGTAGTGGTTACCATCGTAGCCTTACGAAAAACAATTAAGTCTGGAACTCAAATGGAATAAAGTATAGAGAAAAAAAAATTATTTTATTTGACGTAGATATATATCTATTATCAAAATATTTGTTTGGTCGGTTGTATACAAATCTTCATAGGTCACATAAGCTTTTCTTCCTTTTTCGGTCTTTGTTATTATTGGTTGTTACTGTGAACTATATGATTTATACTTAAACTTCGCATTTTCTTTCTCGTGATTAAGGAGTTATGAAATTAGTCTCTTACTATTGGTTGCTTGATCATTTGCGTAAAATCCATCCATGAAAAATCACCCATCTTGTCAGTCAGTCTGTCGTCCAGTCGAAGCAATGATATATATATATATATATATATATATATATATATATACATATATATATACATATATATATATATATATACATATATATATATATATATATATATATATATATATATATATATATATAATATATATATATAAACACGCACAGTATGTATATCATCCCTTCGACTAAACGATAGACTGATTGACAATATGAGTGATTGATTGATGGATGGAGTTTGGGCAAATGGTCAGGCAACCAATAGTATGCATACTTTTTTTTTTACATTTCTAACTGGGAATTGTGAAAATTGTATATAGCTTGTATAAGAGCATTTTATGTTTATATACAAAATAATTATTATGTTTTACGCCAGTATTTGATTATTAAAACGTTCAAAAATATTTTTGTAGATAATTGAAATACTGAGGTATTTGTGAAATTTATAGGCCTGGCTTAATGTCTTATCTTCCGATTCGTGCGAGAGCAAGATGCGTTATATATCAATTTAATTTATGAAGTCATTGGAATTTCAAAATATTATTATGTAATTTTTCATCGAATATGAAAGCTATTCTTGTAACTTTACTAAAAGAATAATTTCTATATATCTTGGTCGTGATATAAGAATCAGTATATGATGTAAACCAGGCGTATGTCTTACAGCTCCCGAGGCTTTCAATGTGTTTG
Source organism: Palaemon carinicauda (assembly GCF_036898095.1). NCBI lineage: Eukaryota > Metazoa > Arthropoda > Malacostraca > Decapoda > Palaemonidae > Palaemon > Palaemon carinicauda. The sequence continues at coordinate 95,042,237 of NC_090728.1, forward strand.
TTTAGTATGTCTAAATAAATAATAGCTTTTAATTTGTCAGTTTCAAATTATTAGTTCTGAAGTGGAATTTAGTATAGTTTGGTCATTTTAACTTTTGAATTAGGAATTCAAAAGTTGTCTACTGAAAGTAGGAATGGGTGTGGAGTGAAATGTTGATAAAAGCGTCATGTGACAATGCAGTGCAAAAGGTCCATAATGGTTGGCATTGACATTATTGACGTTTGAATGAACGAAATTGGGGGAAAGATCCACGCCAGCGAGCTAATTATAGTGGACTTTTTTTTGTTTAGTTTCCTCTTTTTATACAGTGTCGAAATGGTAATAAAGTCTGTGTTCTACACGAGTAATTGTGGATGAATGTATGTATATATGCGTATACTGTTGCGTATGTGTAAAACAAATAAAAAACCTGTTTCCTTTGCCAGTTTTTCTATAAATGTCAATGATAGCGAGTAATGTTGATAACCGGTTTATATCATTTTATAAGCAAATAAAGCGGTCATTTACCCAATTCACAATAATGTTGAAAAAGTTAATTGGTAAACTCCCGTTGCATTTTTCACACAGAATATTGAATGATTTTGTTTAATGAGTAAAATAAATTGATAATGTGGATTAAGGTGAATGTTAAATTATTTGTAACATGAATCTGAATGTTACGCTTTTAACACGAAACATAGAATAAATTGTCGGAAATTCAAAAGATTGTAATACATAATAACATGACCCAGTGAACTTAGTGAGAGACTTGGTTTACCCAAGATTCCCAGTGAATAGGACGAGCTAAAACAATCAAGTGTGCGTATGAAATGCGACTACTTTTCATTATTGTCGGCTCGTCGCTCAAGAGGTTTTTGGCGTTAGTTCTCCAAAGCAGAATAGAAGATTGCTGGGTTAAGCTTTTTTCTGAAAAGAATATAATTTCCCATGGAAGAGAAAAATGCCCTGTACTAGATTTATTTAAGAGATTGTAGACCATAAAATCTTAAGTAGTCTTTGTATGTCATTTCAACAATAATGATAAAAAAGAAAGAAAAAGAAATCGTTCAGGATCGTCTGGGAAGAGGTGATTGACTTGTTAGAAATAAAATCTTTAACATTCTGTTTTGGTACTGGTTTCTTAAGAGATCGAAAAAAATAACTCTACGTAGGTTTAAGATAAGTGATCTCTTTTATGATAACATATCTGCTTTTTACTATTTGACGGACTAGGTTCTGAAATATGCTGCGCACCGCAAATCAAGAACAGTTTGCCTTTCTCGCAGACTCCGTAGAAATATATTGTTACTTTTAGACGAGCAATATGCCTCGCCAAACAGCATTTGTCTCGTAGACTTTATGTAGTGAATGATGGATGTTAAAAACATTTTTCTATATCTCGACAGTATTTCTTAGGCGCAATAGCCTTAGATATTGAATAAATACATTATCGGAAAATTATACGTGGCCAATGGGGGAAAATGGAATTGAATATCTCGGTGCTTGTGGGAAGGAATATGAAATATTTGGGTTCATGTGACTTGCACCCTAATTATTTCGTTTTAATGAACCGCTTCACGTCCTCTAGGCTCTTAAGATTGATTAATTGATTTTTGTATTGGAATTTCAAAATGGGATATTGACCTAAATATTTTGAGACCTTTAGTTAATGTCACCGTGTGTCACAGTGGTATGAGGCTCAGTTAGTGTAAAGTCTGGCATTTACAAATCATATTGGGTTTTGTTTTACATTCTATACAGCTGTGTCGTATCTCAAAGAGTTTGGAAAAAATAGATTATTGAAATATGCAGGTTTGATCTTAGTTGAAAGCTGTTTTTACTTCCTGTAATTCGATTCTTACTAGTAAGTAGAATAGAAAGGAAAGGTTTCAAAGAGGAAGCAAGTACTGTAGCTGTCTTGTAGCATGCTTAGTGGAGTGTTGTTATGTGGTCAACATCAGTAGCTTTCGTTTCTACGATATAATTTGTCTTTTTTAACAATGTACTATTGCAGCCAATAGTTTCTATCTACTCAGGTGAAAAGTCCTCACATCTATTGCTCCTTATCGAGACGGTAGATTGATTCTGAGGTTACAACCACACCCTCTTGTAAACTAGAAACCGGTCATTTCTGTATGTAAAGACAGGTCTCTCTCTCTCTCTCTCTCTCTCTCTCTCTCTCTCTCTCTCTCTCTCTCTCTCTCTCTCTCTCTCTTATGTTTAACATATAAGTTGAAAGTTTGGTGAACTAATCTCTCTTGGGGAGTGCGAAGAGCATCCCTAAACCATTTACATCTGCCCCTCTCCCATGATCTTATCCACATATGGCACTCGAGTAATCTCTCTTATAGTAAAATCACTCTTCATAATAACAAGGGCATTCTTCCTTTCAAAATATTTCTGGATAAAACATATAAAGAAAACTGTTGCGAAATAGTAAGATCTTTTCGATGTGATTAAAGAAAGAGTCTAGTGTTAATCATGATATTTATTTCACCATATCTAAGTTCATCATTGATAATTTATTTAACTATGATAGCTCTTCTTACTCATGCAAGGCAGTTCTATGAATTGTTTCTCCTCTTTCCAGTGTGTTCACAATTTTACTCTATATTCTAACGATTATATCACTTTCTGTCTAGTATCAACCCTGGTCGCCTATCCCGACCGATCCCGAAGCCCGGTCCCCTCACTGCACTCCTGTTTAAGAAATAAAATCACTGCCCGGTAGCGGGCAATGTATTGTGTGGACTGGGCTAGAGAGAGAGAGAGAGAGAGAGAGAGAGAGAGAGAGAGAGAGAGAGAGAGAGAGAGAGAGAGAGAGTATAAGTTATTATATATCAAAAGAAAAAAAACGCTTAAACCGTCCTGTTGCTAGTTTACGGGGGGAGCGGTTGTACCGCCCACCAAGAATGTAGCAATATTTGTGTGGACCTTTCACCCGGAGTGGACAGAAACTATCTGCCGCAATAGTACGTGCAAGTGCTGTTTATGTTGTTCTTCGGGTAGGTTTTTTTTTTTTTTTTTTATAATATTTGTTGAGAGATACTCAGACATTTGGGATGATGAGGATCTACATTGTGGTTTTAATTTTTTTAATGGCTTTTATTTACATAAAAGGCAAAATTTTGCAGTACTGTGCCGATTCCAATAAAAACAAGCATCCATAAGGTTGTCCTACTTAAGTACTGAAGGCTTGTAAATATATTTCCCGAAAGCCTGCTATTTGATATAAACTTATGGCAGTGTTTCAAATTAAGCCAACTACAATCCAAGACAAACTCGGTAATTGATGTGTTAAGACTTGTCCAAAAGGAGTTAACAGTAAACAATAAGGATCTTATTTGTTCGTGGCTACAAGCTTCATTTCACCAGCAGTTTAAAGTTATTTGTTAATATTGATTGTAATCAGACTAAACTTTCCTGATTGTTGTTCCTCAGTTATGTTTTGATTATTTTCTCCTGCAATGATAATTAAAATGCAGGGTATATTCGGAAGATATCCTGTTTGGGCATACTCCATAATCTGCATCAACAAGTTACTTTCATGATTGGCTTTAGTGAAATAGTATATAAATGTTTGATTGTTTATTAACTAACATCTATTTTTGTATTGTTTTCTCATATATGGCTTTATGAAAACTTGCTTTTAGAAGTTAGTAGTATTTAGTTTTGATTAATAGTTGTGTTAACTCATTTCAAATAATGATAATGATAATCATATGACCTTAATTTATTACTTTTGAAACTACTTGTACTGTAATAGTGGTTTTGGTAGTCTTTTCATGATTTATTAAAAAAAATGCATATATTTTCTGTAAAATTCAATAAGTGATTGTAATATTTTCTAGTTTAGGGTAAGCTCGTGACTGAGAAGTAACCTTAAACAATAACGTCAAATAGTTTGTAATTGATTATATGACAGTAATGCGATATTTACATACCGTTGTGATTGTTTGATAGATATTGAAAGTTATTGCGGAAAAAATGGCATTTAGCTAGATTGGAGGATTAAATTATTTGTGATTAGTGAATTATTTTTGTTAGACCTAGAATTAGTGTTTTAGTTAGCATATGCATTTTAATAACACCAGATTACTCATTGTATTTCATATATAATGCGTATTCCTTACCGGAAACGTAGGTCTCTTATAAGAGCTCAGTAACGAAGATATTTAATCATTTTCTGGGGGAAGCGCCTCAGTCCTGACTTCGTATCTATCTTGGCTCTCATAAAATATCCAGCTTGACTGAGAGCTCTGGTCTTTGGAGTGAGAGCAAGTTAACTATGAAATCAACGGGATGCGCCAATCCTGATATTAGGAATACCTTTTGTTTAACATTTTTCATTATATTGCTTGTTCTTTGGCATAATGCTAGTTTTGATTCCAGTGGTCATTATGAAACGTATATGATGATTTCAAAGTGCTTGGAATAAACAACGTGGCCATTTAAAGAAATAATTGCCTTTTCAAGAAAGAAAAGCGTGCAAGTATCCACATTTGGTTTAATAGAGAATGGAAATTGTTGGGTGGAGGCCCAAAGGAAGGAACAGGTCTGCATCTGAAAAGACAGAAGTGCCAATACCTTTAAAAAGGCTGTAGGAAGGAAGGAAAATAGGCAACGATGTCCTAAAGCAGCATCCATCCACAGAACCATCAGTTATTTATCTACACTGCATCTATCCACTCTTTTTTTTAGATTTGTTGGATTTCTTTATTTATGTACATATTAATAGGTCTTCAATTATTTTCTCAATAAGTGTGCGCATACGAATAGAGAGTTATTAGTCGTCATAGTGTACCCTACAGTTTGAGAAATCTTAAGGAAAAAATACCATGCAGGTTTCTATTTTTATTATCTTGTCATAGATTTAAGAGATTATTCATTTAGTGATTCCTATTTGTTTATTCTTAAGCTTATAATATTTGCCCAATTTCTGTTTTCGTGTGAATATATTATAATAAACAGACTTGTTTATTATGGATTAGTTCTGAAATTCTGCTATTTAAAATTTTTCATCACTATGTGTGATGCCAAGGAATGAACTTATTAATGTCTATGCATTATTATAGTAATTTTATGTCATTTGTATTCAACTCCATGACCTCGTTGCAGATTTTTTTTTGAAAAGAGAGAGAGAGAGAGAGAGAGAGAGAGAGAGAGAGAGAGAGAGAGAGAGAGAGAGAGAGAGAGAGAGAGAGAGAGAGAGAGAGAGAGAGAGAGAGAGGGGGGGGGGGGGTTTGAAATCAAAAAATTTTTAACGTTGCTTATTAGTTCTGACAACATAAATATAAAGACGAACGTAGTATGTTGACTAGCAGAAAAAATGTACATATGGCTATTACCCGCACGCATGCTTGTACGTGCGACACACACACACACACACACACACACACACACACATATATATATATATATATATATATATATATATATATATATATATATATATAATCTCATCTAACCTCCCATAAAGATTATTTTGCTATTGTAGCTTGAATGACACCTGCTTTTGTAGGTGCTACTTTTGTTGTAGATGTTTAGCTAAAGTTCTAAGTACTTTTTGCAGGATTGATTAATTGCCGAAGGAATTTCCATTTCCTCAGAAAGAAAAGGTGAGTGTTGCTATAACAGCTTTGGCTAATTCTGTTAAAGCGAGGTCGACCGTTCTATCTGGTTATGTTTTGATATTGCTTCTATTGATAGAATTGTGTGGGATGCAAGAGGCTTCTCTTGTAAGTGGGCGTTTCAGATTGATCTTGAATGTTAGTATATATGGCGAAGGGTCTTTATATACTGCCTTTTAGAAGACAGTGACTTACATTTTTGCACCACGTGTTTATTGGTCACCAGTTCTTTAATTTATATGCTCACTTACAATAATTCTCACAAATGTACATGGCGTACAATAAAGTTACACGATTGTAAACATTTATTGTTTTTTGCGTTTTCAATGTCAAACAACCATATGCACATGTACAGGAAGCTTCGAACAAATAACGCTGTAAACTGTTTAACCCCACGACCTTTTTCAACGTTATACCTTAAAAAAAGGTATTTCAAGATTACTTATAAGATTGTAAACTACCAATCTTACTACTTGCTTTTTCTGTTGTAAGGCCACCATAGTCTTAAGATTATGACAATATCAAAGTGTTCGTAGAGGTCAATTGATAATGGCATATGTTAACAAAAAACTGACAAGAAGAAAGAGGACTTGATATTTATCTTTACAGGAATTGACATTTAAATGAAGTCAATAAAAAAACTCCTACAAAACGATTCTGGCAGCAGCCGCTTAGTTGCTATGTAGACAATTACCCTAAATGAAACCTTATCCTGCACCATTTTTTTTTTACATTCTAAGAAATATATCTTGAATATATTATGTGGCTTATGAAAATAGTAGTTTATTTGCGATCTGCCTATTAGGATATTTTTCGTGAAAATTATTTCATTAAATATTTGAAAAGCCTTTTTAATGATTTCTTATGATTTTTTTTTTACACGTCAGGCAACATTTGCGTAAATCGAACAAGTTGGATCTTCAAGAATCAACGAGGTAGATTGTGAAGTATTCTATGTAACTTGTCAAAATACTTAAGATGCCAACTTTACATTGCATAACCTCACTGGCCAGAAGACCAACAGTGTTTGAAGCGCGTTACATACTCTTATATTACGTAATCTCTCGTTTGTTATAGAAGTAATAACATTCCTAGTTTTTAGTGTCAAGGTTTTTCGTGGTTTTCGGAATAAATCTGGACTTCAATACCCTTACAACCCCGCCAGCATCAAATACATTCTTACACTTACTCGCACACACACACACACACACACACACACACACACACACACACACACACATATATATATATATATATATATGTGTGTGTATATATATATATGTGTGTGTATATATATATATATATATATATATATATATATATATATATATATATATATTTCGGTCCATTTACTATTTTTTTATGCAACTAATTTCATTTCAATATTACTTTAATATCTTATAAATTAATTTTCTTAATTTCCGTAGAATGTTCT
>NC_090728.1:95051780-95054280 GCF_036898095.1 Palaemon carinicauda
CCTTAATTTGATGCTGGAGATAATTCTACTGTGATTTTTTTTTTTTGTGGAATGTTATGTTAGGAATTTGCTTGCCATTTCTTTTTCAAAAAAAAATCTTGAAGGTTTAAAGGCCACTCATGAATGGCAGGGGCAAGGGACAGTGTCATTGCCCTAGCAAGCAGGTCAATGTCCGAGAGACTGACCATGTTATTACTATTATTACTATCAGCTAAGCTACAACCCTAATTGGAAAAGCATGATGCTATAAGCCTAGGGGCTCCAACAGGGAAAATGGCCCAGTGAGGAAAGGAAACTAGGAAAAATAAAATATTTCAAGAAGAGTAACAACACAAATACATATCTCAGATAAACTATAAAAACTTTACCAAAACAAGAGGAAGAGAAATAAGATAGATTAGTGTGCCCGAGTGTACCCTCAAGCAAGAGAACTCGAACCCAAGTGAGTGGAAGACCATGGTACAGAGGCTGCTATGGCACTACCCAAGACCAGGGAATAATGGTTTAATTTTGGAGTGTCCTAGAAAAGCTGCTTACCGTAGCTATTATCAGAGCCCAAGCCCTCTCTTCACCCTAGCTAGGATCAGGGCGGGCCAGGCAATTACTGGTAATAACTCTGTAGATATAACTAAATGGTCCCCAAATCCCTCATCATTAGCTCACAAGGATGACGAGATTGCAACGACCGAAAGGAACTGACGAGTTTGAGCGGGACTCGAACCCCAGTCTGGCGTTCACCAGTCAGGGTCGTTACCACATTAGCCACCACAAGCTTTTGTCTAATTAACTTAAAAATGTGTTTAATGGAAATACAGAAATACGGGTCATGTTTTATCATCTGTATTTGCGTTCGATATTTGCATAACAAGCTTTTGGATTTTATTATTTCATTAAAATAAATTTGGTTCAGTGCTTATTTTTGCGCAGAAGGAAGTTTTCTTTCAGGTTTTTATCGCCCTACATTTTAAATCCCTTACAGTACAGTATTATATTTTTATATTTCTCTCATTATTTTTGTTTTTGTTTGAAGAAGTTGTCGTATTACCAGAATGCATAATGCTTATGGTTCCTTTCTTCCTTTGTTTTTCTCCACGTTTGTTGTCCTTTCCCTAGCTTCATATATTTTTAACTTCGTCCCTCTTTCGAGAATTTCCTCTCCGCTATTTTCCATTTTTTTTTTAATTTCTTGCATGTTTCATTGTGTTCCGCGTTTGCAGGATTTCTCTTTTTCTCATTATTTTTGTTCAAATGTTTTATCTTAGATCTTGGGACGTATCCCCTCTCTTTTAATGCGCCCGGTCTTTTTTCTTGTCTACGCTCCCTCTCCATCTACGCTTTTGTCCCTTTCATGTGTCCTTTTTCAGTAGGAGAATAAGTTTCATAGTTTTATTTCACACATTTGGAAAGGGGTTTGTCTATAAACTTTGCATATTATTGCGTACTAGCTTGATTGTGTGAAGGGCTATCCATCTGTCTATCTATCTATCTATCTTTCTATCAGTACATAGATACATACATATATATATATATATATATATATATATATATATATATATATATATATATATATAATGTCATGCATACATACATACACACACACCTATATATATATATATATATATATATATATATATATATATATATATATATATATATTATATATATGTATATAATACACATACTACATAGATATATATGTATAAATACACACACACACACACACATATATATATATATATATATATATATATATATATATATATGTGTGTGTGTGTGTGTGTGGGGGGGGGATATGTATTTATTTAAACACGTATTTTAGACAATCTTATGTGCGACTAGATACATGCACTCTTTTAGTCGCTCCATTTTCTCCCCTTTTGAATCCTGGGTATCTGTTTCATCTTAAATGTTTAATTTTTTTTAAGTTAGCAGATATATAAGAGATTTTACGCTGTCTTACATACGTAAGAGTTCTACACAACATCTCAACCGACCAGGTGACCCAGTTGATATCATTTAATTTGGAATGTCCCCATTGAGTGGATAGATGAGGGAAATCAACACAATGGCGCATGGAATAGAAATAAATTTTTATATCACATTGAGATGAACCTTCGACCTTTGTATGAATTATAAGCAAACTACCAACTAGGCAGCAGAAACCATGAAAGAAACTAGTTGATATGTATAGCAATGGTCTCGCCTGGAAACTCCCTAATTGATCCGTACACACACACATATCTCTCTCTCTCTCTCTCTCTCTCTCTCTCTCTCTCTCTCTCTCTCTCTCTCTCTCTCTCTCTCTCTCTCTCTCTCTATATATATATATATATATATATATATGAGAGAGAGAGAGAGAGAGAGATAAATTTTTTAACCTTAACGCATCGTCTATAAGATATGAAATTCACTACTTATTTAGAGTATATATACACTATATTGATATGAAAATATATATATGTATGTTTATATGAGCGTTTAAGTATAAGCTATATCTTTT
>NC_090728.1:95059280-95076780 GCF_036898095.1 Palaemon carinicauda
GTTCAGGAAAACATTCTATTAAGGAGTATAATTAGCAAACGTCAAAGTGTAATAACTACACAAAGTTAAACAAACCAAGTGACCCCATAGTAAAATCTAGAGATTGCAAAGCTTATGACTTTAAATTGAAAAGACTTGCAGAAAATACTGATCATGGATACGAAGGACGTCATAAACTGTGGCTATGTAAATATACAATCTGTAGGTAATAAAACTATTCAAATTCGAGAATTGATAACTGTGAAATATTTGGACATACTAACATTATTTGAAACAGGGTTAAATAAATTTGACAAGGCTAAGATGTCTGAAATGACACCCCCACACACACCTTTCACATGCCGAGAGAGGGTAGGTCTGGTGGGGGTGTCGGACTCTTTATTCATAAAGGTTATTAAAATCTCAAAGTATTAAAAAGAACTAGTGTAACAAGATTTGAATATATAGAAATAAACTTTACGCAAAAAAAAAAAAAGAAAAAATATCCTTTGTAACAGTCATCAATCTTCCGAGAACAAACACTAGTATTTCCCCAGTGCACAAACTTATTACGTTTAGTCTACCTCTACAGAAACATACAGTAGTAAAGAAAATAAACTTACGACATAAATCAAATTTTTCTCCTACTGTATTTATTGAAGAAGTCACAAAGAAAATAAATGATGCTATCAACATTCCCTACGATCATGATAACCAACCATTGTTGGGAGCCATTCGTGTTAACTGTCTTATGACCACTTATAGTAGTGAGTAAAAGTGAATATGATACCATGTGACCACCGATGGAAAAGACTATAACTGTTAAAGACCAATCTCCTTGGTTTAATGGAGAGACTTTAGTGAAAAAGAGGGAAAAAAGACGTAAAGAATGTGGAATATGTTATAAACTGACAGTCTATGGGTAGATTATAAAACTGCTATGTGTTAATACAAATGCCTACTAAGAAGAAAAAAAATTTATACTATAAGAGAAAGATCAGCCAAGCAGCAACAGACATAAGTAAGTTATATGGTCTCCTAAATGGGAAATGTAAACGAAAAAGAGCTACCTGATGAATACGCTGACCAGGAACTAGCAAATAATTTTCTAGTATTCTTTGAAAACAAAATTAAAAATATAACCAGGTCATTTGTAAATATTCAACATCAGATTAATGATACCGTACACCTGACGCAGATAAAATTAATGAGATTTGACAACATAACACAAGACGTCATCACTTGTATTATCAAGAGAGTAAGGAAAACAAACCGCGATCGATCCTATGCCAATACCTGAAGTAATTGGAGAGAGAAACTTTTCTAGTCTTGCTGAAATAATAATGAGAATAGAAAATGCAAGCATTGGAGAACGTTAAGTATCCCAAATCAGAGAAAATGGCTATAGTCACACCAGTTCTGAAAAATACACTGGACTACCAGGAATTAAGCTCATGTAAACCTATTTCGAATCTATCCTTTGTTTCAAAAGTGCTTGAATACGTAATTCTTGGAACAACTAGTCAGTCACTTAGAAATAATAGAAGCTTTGCCTGACAACCAATCTGCTTGCAGAAAATTATATTCTACGGAGACAGCCATCTCCTCTGTTGTAAATGATATGCTGGAAATGATGGATGAAAATAAATGTGGCATTTTAATATTACTCGATATCAGTGCGGCTTTTGATACAGTTGTGCATGAACTGCTACTAAATGATCTACGGTGCATCGGCGTTGAAAATCAAGTTTTCTAATACCTAAAAGACTACTTGGTTGGTAGAAATTACTGTGTGCAAATTGGAAACTCTTATTCATCATATGAACCTTTAAACAGAGGGGTACCCCAGGGGAGTGTACTTGGCCAAATCATCTTTTGCATCTACATTATTGGTCTATCAAAAATACTACAAAAGCAAGGTGTGAAGTTCAAACTATTTACCGGTGACACACAATTTCACTTCTCCATAAATGGTATAGATGACACTACTGAAACTAAACCAAATCATTGATAGTGTTAGAGAATGGATGACAGTTAAACAACTAAAATTAAATGAGAACAAAACTGAGTTCATTGAGGGTGGGGAAGAGAAACACTGTGAGAACTTGGGTGATATTCAAATGAACATCATGACTCAGTGCCGATATCTAGTGAAGTTCGTGATCTACAGTACGTGTATTTCTTGACTGTAACTTGTCTCTGAATGACCAAATAAATAATGTAATAAAAACTGCAGGTTATCATGTAAGAAATATTGCTTTTATAAAAAAAAGTACCTGGATTAAAATTCTGTTTCGATACTTGTGATAAACTGTTATTACCACGATTGACTACTGCAACTCCATCTATTACAATTTACCAAAAGTACAACTTGAGAAATTACCAAACATAATAAATAGGAGCAAGACTGATAAAAGGTGTCCCACCTAGAGAAAGGATCACCCCTATACTAATTGATTTACCCTGGCTGCCGATCAAAGCGAGAATTGAATTTACAATATGTACAATAACCCACTAAGTTATCAGAACCGGTTGTTCAAAATACTTAGGAGAATTGCTACATATTGCGCAACCAACAATCGTGTTGACACGAGAATATTTACAGATGGTTTCAAACTATTGTAACCTAGATATATGTCTATTGTAGGCTACAGAGCCTTTAAATATCCTGCCCCAAGACTATACAATAAGCTCCCACGAGACATCCGAATGATTGAAGACATTAAGGCTTTCAAGAAGAAACTGAAGACTTTCTTATTCCATGAGTTGTTTGACATTGACGATTTAATAGTAAATGAGCAATACGTGATATGAAATGTTGAATACTCTGAATAAACAAGATAAAACGACAGTGGAGGTCATGTAGAGAGTGGGGTTCCCCTGCTGTATTGGACCGGAAAAGCAGCCGTCAAAGTAAGTAAAAAGTACAATGAAGATCAACAAGGATCACGGCCACATTCGTTCTGTAACTGTTTAGTAATCAGTGTTAAACTCTGTGCAGGAAAATCTTTCACGGCGGATCGTTTCTTACACCTACATGAAAGGTTCATCAGCAGCGCATCGAACCACCATACACAGTGCCATTCACTTATGCATAGGCATTAGGCACTGACCTTTCTGGATATCACTGACTATCCAACCCTTTCGAGGACTTTTCTTTCTTCCCCCAAGCACTTATAAATTATAAACTTTTCACTAGGATATTTTACCCTATTCTTTTCACTTGCCTAATCCACCTCAAAAGACACTTGATTTATCTCTTCATCTAAGCTGACCCTTTTATGACTGCTGCTCGTATCCATATCTTTCAGGCTATAAGATTTTCTCTTTATAATTGCTATCACAAGCTGTTATGAAAAGGAAGACTTCTCGATTGGGAAAGCAGGCCAGTGCTAAAAAGAATAAAGTCAACCATAAATGTGGAAAAAAAATAAAATTAAAGATAAAAAACAATGCCAATTAAATAAGTAATAAAATGTGGGACGAGATTTATGTCACGCTGCTCAAAAAAACACTTAAACCAAATTCGAGTTTCTGAAATTCCATCAATTAAAATTTTTTGCTTAGGAAAATCATTCCACAATTTGTTCATAGTCGAATAAAACTCTGCAGAATTAACTGCACGCACAGTGATGTGACTGATGGCAATGTATGGGCTGATTTAAATCCTAAAACCAGCTCATCTCATCATCTTTAAGCCCTTTTTCTTTAATTTCCATTCGACACGCACTCATCACTTCCATAATAGTGGTCTGGTTCAACGATCCTTCGTACTCTCTCGCATTAGCTTCCATAGACAGTTCAAGTATCGTACTAATCTTTACCACACATTTTCTACCTTTCTTGTCTAGTTTCTGTGACTCAATTATCTCTTGATCGAAGTAATTTCTTCGACAGCCCATTCCCTGATCTTCCATATGATCGAAATAACTTCTACAACCCATTCTCTGATCTTCCGTATGGTCAGGAAATGGGTTGTTGAAGTTATTTCGATCATACGTATTGATTGATTGACAGAAAACTTTAAACCATTCAATCAATCCTTATGATCGAAATAACTTCAACAACCCATTCCCTGATCTTCCATATGATCGAAATAACTTCTTCGACAACACATTCCTTGATCTTCCCCCCGTCACACACACACACACACACACACACACACACACACACATATATATATATATATATATATATATATGGATTTACAATTGAATTCAACCTATCTCCACAATTAAATCTGAATGGTAAGTAGGCAACACTATATATACCATATATATATATATATATATATATATATATATATATATATATATATATATATTTATATATATATATATATATATATATTTATATATATATATATATATATAGAGAGAGAGAGAGAGAGAGAGAGAGAGAGAGAGAGAGAGAGAGAGAGAGAGAGACTGACAAGTAGCTATGCGCTAATACTTCAGATTGAAGTGGGAACATTTGTCAAACGGGTGTTTTTTGAAACTGTCAGGTTTATTTTGAATGTATTCATAAACTTTTGTATGTTTATATATGTTAACAGTAATTTGCATTTTTTTTATTTATATCAGTCCTGCAACTAGATTTCATTATTCATGTCGCAGAACACGATGAAAACGAGTTACGCTGAACGAACTACATTAACTGAAGAAGTCGGTTATATATTCTTGACCTAATGATTCCTCTTGTTAGATCTTTTACTGGCTATTGCCAGTGTTACCAATGTGAGGAAGCTGCATCGGCCAACGGGGCAAAGTCTCCCTCGCCCCGTCTATGTCACCGTCTTCGTCTCCGTCTCTCCTCTCCCTTCTATACGCGTATTTGGAGATGAGCTCTCTGGAAGTACTGCTGGATAATTGGTCCAGAGTATATTTCAGTGTTCTCGGTTCATCATCCAGCTTATAGTTAGGAAACGGGAGGATGGTGAGAGAATGACATCTGGAGGGACAGAGGGAAGGGTGACGTGTTGCCCCATCCACCTTCTATCTTCACAACCCCCCTCCCCCCAATGCAAGAACCAGAACTTGGGACACTTCTTAGTTTTGAAGTCTTGGCGAAGGAGTTGAGGAGGAAGAAGAGAAGGAAAGGGGGTAAGGGTAAGGAGGATTCAGGCACCCTAAGATGGATGATGATGATGTTTCAAGACAACCTTGCAGTTGCTTTGCAACTTCTTGGCTATTCCTGGCTGGCAGGAGGCTCTCGAGTCAGGACCACTTTTCAAGACTTAGCTCTCATTAGTTGCTTTTGAAAAGAAATGTATTAAGATGTCTTTTCTCCCTAGTCTGTAAATAGAGATGTGCGTTTCGTCCTCTCAATGCATTCGTTTCTTTCACGTCTCATAAGATGGGAGACGGGGTAAGTGGCTTTGGTATATGTACCTTAAGTGAATAATGTGCCTTTGTTTGGATTTATTTAATGCGCTATTTTGGTGTCCTCCAGGATTAAAATATTTTTACATTGCGAGACGCCCAAATGATTTTGGTCTCTTCATATCTTTATATGTATTTATAACAAGTGTATCGTCGTATATCCTTCTAAACATTTTAAAGTGTTACCAAGTGCACTTAAGGATATTGGATCAGAATTTAGGAGTGCGGGAATATATTAATTTAATAGGTTATGCCTTTTTAAGCTTAAGTCTAAAGTATTATTGTTCATGACATAAGATTTTTGAACGTGCATTAACCATTAATACATAATTTTGCTGAGACAGCCATAAAATGAACGAATACTATAAGAGTAAGATAATGAATTTTTTAAATCCATGAAATGATGGCGTAGTTTAGAGCTGAAAAGTAAGTACCTTTGGTGCAGAGGATCGACTACTGAATGTACAGCCTTTCGAGGCAAATTCCAAGTTTGCCCCGGGATGAAATATATATTAAGCTGCGATTTCTGTTAGAATCAGGATAAATTACCCTGGTCTAGGGGATTTAATGACAAACATTTATTTTCTTTTTGAATTGAAAGCCATAGTCACCTCTTAACTGGCCCCTGTTCCCACATTTTTATCTACTTTTCACCAAAATCCTTCAAAACTTTTAAAAAAATGAGCTAAGATCTTTACGGGTTGGATCTAAGAATTATTCTAAATATTACAAGAGGTATAACCAGATTTGGCCTCGGGACATCTGATCATGCCTTGATTTCATTAGTAGTGAAGACTGAGCAGCCTGCCCCTGATGTATCATACTCTTGAAAAATTTATATGAAATCCCAAGCAGACTGGAATGGGATTTTGCATGATCTTTTGTGCTTGAATTGGTCATAATTATATAGTAGTGTTGATACTGTTGTCCCTTTTAATGAGAATCTAGTCAACATAATTGATAGGCATATTCCTTCTCGTGTGCTAAGGTACCAAGTGAAGGACAAACCGTGGTTCAATGATGATTGTAGACGTTCTTATTTGGAGAAACAGGAGGCCTATCATCTTTGGAAGGGTAACAGATCAGATTTGACATGGAATAACTTTGAGCTTTTGCTCAGAGAGTTTATGCCTCAACTGAAAAGGAATACAATTTAACCATAAAAGAAACCCTTTCTGGTACAACCCAGGAACATATATGGTGGTCTACCCTTGACTTTGCACTCTTTGGTGTAGATGCATCAGTTCCTCCTTTACTTAAACCAGATTGCTCAGTCACTCACTGTCCAAAGGAAAAGGCAACCCTTTTGGCTGATGTTTTTAACAGTAAACAGAGTAATGAAAAACTTGAACTTCCTCATTCCTGTTTTCCTGAGGCTAAACTAACTAGTTTGGCTTTTCGATCTCGTGAGATTAAACCTCTGTGAATGGACCTTGATGCTTATGGAGGTGTAAACCCAAATGGCATTTTTCCTTTGTTTCTTATAAAGACTGCAGATTTCTTAGCTCCAAAGTTATCTGTTATTTTGCGCAATTTAGCAAGAAGAGGAGCTTTTAGCACTTGTTGGAGAATTGGTAATGTTACTCCTCTATGTAAATGTGTTTGTGGTAGCTCAAGTCCAACTGATTACCGCCCTACTTCCATAACTCTCATATTATCTAAAGTTTTTGAACGTCTTCTGGCAAAACGAGGTTTGCTGAAGGTAATCATCTACTCCCTAGTTTGCAATTTGGTTTTTGTAAAGGCCTTGGAGCATGTGATGCCCTTCTTACAATAATCTCCAATGCTGCACAGAAATGCCTTGATTGTGGTTAGGAAGTTCCTATGATTGACCTTGATTTTAGTGCTGCCTTTGACCGTGTTAATCATGAGGCCCTTGTTTTCAAACTCAAACAGTTGGGAGTGGGTGGGTTGTTTCTTATCATTATTATTGATTTTTTTAGTAATAGATCTCAAAGAGTTGTTGATGGGCACCATAATGAGCATAGGAATGTGATATCCGGTGTTCCACAGGGTAGTGTTCTTTGCCCATTAATTTTCATACTATATATACATGACAAGTGGTTGGCATAGAAAACAAGCTTGTTGCATATGCAGATGATGTTACTCTCTTTGCATCAATTCCATCCCCTGAATGTAGATCTGGGGTTGGTAAATCGCTTAATAGAGATCTAGCTAAAATTAGTGCATGGTGCTAATTATGAGGTATGAAGTTGAATCCTAACAAAACTCAAAGTATGACTGTAAGTAGGTCAAGGACGGGGGCTCCTCAACATCCGGATCTCAGTATTGATAATGTTTCTTTTTACAAGATTTTCGGTGATCAATCTAATCTGGAGAAGTGTTTTAATTCTTTCATTCTACCTTGTTCTCCTGTCTGGTCTTCAGCTGCTGATTCTCATTTTAATTTGTTGGACAGAAACTTATGGTCTATTAAATTTCTTATTCCTTATCTAGATATTAATCTTTGGCACCGTCGTTCAATTAGTTCATTATGCATTTTGCATAAGATTTTTCATAGCTCTGACCTTCCTTTACATTCAGATCTCCCTGGACAATTCTGTCCTGTTCGTAATACTAGGCAGGCAGTTAATTCTAATAGCCAGGCCTTCTCCATCATGAGGCCCAATACTACACAGTATTCTAGAAGCTTTATTCCAGCTGTGACCAAGTGTGGAATGATCTTCTTCCCAATCCAGTAGTTGAATCAGTAGAACTTCAAAAGTTCAAAGTCGCAGCAAATTTTTTTTTTTTTATTTTGACCAGGCTGACATGAGTTTTTTTTATAGTTTATATATGACATATCTGTTTTGACGCTGTTACTGTTTTTAGAATGATTTATTGTTAATTTGTTCTCATCATTTATTTATTTCCTTATTTCCTTTCCTCACTGGGCTATTTTTCCATAATGGAGCCCTTGTGCTTATAGCATCTTGCTTATCCAACTAGAGTTGCTGCTTGGCCAATAATAATAATATTAATGGTACGGCAAAGGAAAGTTTCTTAATTAATTTATTTTCGAATCGGAAAACATCCAAAATGTCCTAAGTTGGAGATGTTAGGTGATTGATACTATTATAGCATCTATGATTAAATATGTGCGTGTGTTTGTATATATATATATAGATATTTATATATATATATATATTTATATATATATTATATCTATATATTTATATATATGTATATATATATATATATATATATATATATATATATGTATATTTATATATATATACTGTATATATATTTTTATATATATATATCTATATATTTATGTATATATATAAATATATATTTATATATATATATATATTATATATATATTATATATAACTGTATACACACACCATCATCGTCAGCCGTTACTGGTCCAATGCAATTCAAATGCCTCAGGCATGTCCTTCCATTTGCGTCGGTTTGTGGTCTTTCTATACCTGGCCGAACCCACAAACTTTCTCAGTTCGTCAGTCAATTGTCATTTCTTCCTTCCCCTGTTTCATTTGTAATCTCTAGGGACCCATTCTGGTATTTTTAATGACCATCTATTATCTGTAATTCTCATTAAATATCCTGCATATGTCCATTTCTTTTTCTTACTTGTTCAAATATCCTCTACTTTAGCTTGCTGCTCTCGTAGGCATGCATATATACATATATATATATATATATATATATATATATATATATATATATATATATATATATATATATATATGTGTGTGTGTGTGTGTGTGTGTGTATTTGTATATATATACATATATATAAGTATATATATATATATATATATATATATATATATGTGTGTGTGTGTGTGTGTGTGTATATATGTATATATATATATACATATGTATAAAAGTATGTATATATATATATATATATATATATATATATATATATATATATATATATATATATATATATATGTGTGTGTGTGTGTGTGTGATCTTGTTTTATGAAAACGGTAGAATTCCATGATATAAATGTTTAGATAAGATGGCAGGTGATAATTTTCTAATTGCCACCATGGTCATAAAATATAATTGTAATCATGGTCAGAAGATATAACGTTTCACCTCCGTCCATATTCTACTTCAATAGAACGTTTTCATTTGTTGATTTTTACTCTCGCCAGCAGGCACTTTCTGTCAAGATTTTACTTTGTCACTTCAGAGTGTTAAAAGTCTTTCGTTCCTCCTGCTGCTGCAATATTGTGGAATGGTCGTCCTGTCATTGTTATGGGTAGTAATTCAATTTGAAGTGCCATTTGGTATTGCCTTGGTTGCTGTGACGTGTGTTGCTGCTGATATGTGTTAGATTAATGTTTTTTCTTTATTATTTTTTATGCTCATATCCATACGAGTATTTTTTAAAGATTAAATTGCACAGTATGAGATTTTTTCAAAAGTACTTATTAGTAGTTTTGAATAATATTAGTTGTAGTAATGTTTATAAAAATTAAGACCTTAATGATGATAATCATAATATAAGTAATAATCGTATTATGATTGTTAGTATTATTATATTTTCTTATGACAGGGCACGTGCGTCCGTGTATATATGGTTTACATACATGCTAAGTGCATTTTGCGTACTATCGTAGGCATATGTGGTAAGTTTTATCAGTAAATATAAAGCTATATTTCAAATC
The DNA here is from genome assembly GCF_036898095.1 of Palaemon carinicauda. Classification (NCBI taxonomy): domain Eukaryota; kingdom Metazoa; phylum Arthropoda; class Malacostraca; order Decapoda; family Palaemonidae; genus Palaemon; species Palaemon carinicauda. The sequence goes on from NC_090728.1 coordinate 95,069,292, forward strand.
CTATAAAAACTAGAGGGACAGTCAGTAGAGCGCAGACCTCTGCCGCCTAAGGTTATTTCTCGACCTTTTGCTCGACCTTGACTTTGATTGTTGACCTTAACATATATTAATTGACATAGATTTTCGTGCACTCAAATATGAAGCAAGTTTGAAGTCTCTCCGACAAGGATATCCAAACTTATGGATTATTACTGGATATGGATGATTTACTCGTTCGTGACCTTGACCCTTGACCTTCAAAAATTTAATCATTTCCAGCTCTTTACACAACAGTTTAAAATTCCAGCAAATTTCATTACTTTACGATTAAAATTATGGCCTTATGGTTGATGACCGATCGTTTGCTTAATCTTGACGTTCAACCTTAACATGTATTAATTAGCATGGATTTTCATACACTTAAATGTGAACCAAGTTTAAAGTCTCTGTGACAACGATGTCTAAACTTATGGATGATTACGTGAATTACACATTTTGCTTGAATGTGACCGTGACTTCCAAAATTTGATAATATCCAGCTTTTTATGTGGCCAGGAAGGTGTTCACTAACATACACACAAACAGGGGTTAAAACAACCTCCTTCCAACTTCGTTGGCGGAATTAACTATGAAATGGAGAGAGAGAGAGAGAGAGAGAGAGAGAGAGAGAGAGAGAGAGAGAGAGAGAGAGAGAGAGAGAGAGAGAGAGAGAGAGAGGGGGGGGGGGTGCCGCAAGTTCCGGGATTTTATATAATGCATCCTTTCCATTTCAAAGCTGACTAGTCCTATGTGAAAGGGCGACATAATACGTGCAGTCAAGTACTGAACCTGGCATTATCCTTATAGAATGCGAAATCTTGTGTGTAGTGTTTGCAGGTGATTCCCGCCGTGAATGGAAAGCTTCCAAAGATGGATTTGTCAGCTGATGGTGGGAGGCCGCCATTCAACAAAGATCACGTGTACACGTACAGTATATGTTGAAGCCATCTCGATATTCCATGTATTGGTGTCATAACGTATATTTGTTTACATGCATAACTGTAAATGAATTATTACTATTAAATTGTACTTGCTGGAACCATTTTTCGAGAGAGAGAGAGAGAGAGAGAGAGAGAGAGAGAGAGAGAGAGAGAGAGAGAGAGAAAGAGAGGCCAATATTTGTTCAGAAATTGGTGTTAATAACTAAACTTTCCAACTAGGGTTGTAGCTTAGCAAGTAATAATGATAATAATAATGATAAATTTGTATAGCAATGCATGTGGGGTGATGGTTATTCAGTATGAAGGTAAGAAGCTATTCCAGACCTTATTCCAGGTATACTTTTGGTGCAGTTTGACTTCACTTAAAGTCGTTCTTGTTGAGATATGAAAGTTCCTTTTGGATTTTAAAGGCCCAATAGAATATTAATATATGCAGTCCAGGAAGGGTCTGGTGTTTCATTTCCACTCTGGTATGGAAATTCTGTGTTTTCATCGTCACTTTGGTTAGTATTGTATCTAAAGTGTTCCGTTCTCTATTCAGTTTTTAGTAATCGGCGTTTCATGGTTAATTTCATATTGGTATTTGAGACTAATTATTTCCTTAGTATGGATGAAAGTGTTTATATGTTTTGATCTTTCTTAAAGTTTGCTAATATTTTGTAGAAGTATTGTTGACGTTAAAAACAAAATTTTAGAGTTTATATTCCTCTTAAATTTGTGGAACATTGTGAGATCTGGAAAAGTGTAGACAATATAGAATATATGCTCATAGTTTTGTTTTATAGTCTCTGGGTAGCAGAAATGAACTAAATATATAAAAAGCCAATAAGGCAGCTCTGGCTATTTCCAGACCATATATCACAACTTAGCGCTGTGGTATTTTGATAATTTTTCTTCTAAACTTCGTGTAACTATTTGGATTTAATAATTTAAGTTTTTTAAAGATGAAATGCGTATCACTACTCCTATGGTGTACCATTTGCTTTTATTTATTTTCACGTATAGATTGAATGAAGGATAAGAATAAGTGGGCCTAATCTCTAAAAATACCACTTGTAGGAAGAATTGCTTTTAGATTAGCAAAAAGAAAAAAAAAACCACCGGTAATTAATTGTTGTTATTGTTGGTGGAATATACCCATATAGTAAAAAGATAAAGTGAAGCTTGTTTCAGGTACATCATTCGACTATTTGGATAAATTTCTGTTTATTAACACTTTGTTAGACAAATTATTGCGTGTTGACTGTCTCTAAGACAACAAGGGTTATGTTAAGTTACGTGTTGCGTAGAATATTTTAGAAGTGATAAATCTGTGTAATTTAAGTTATAGACAAGTGATTTTCTTGAATCTTTATTTTTCATACTTCTTAGCTTCAGGTCATTTGTATTTTTACGTTTGCATGTGCTCTTCGAAGACTTTGGCTCTGTTGTTTTTATATTGTGTCAATTCTATATTATTTCTGTTCCTATTGTTTTGTTAAAGTTTTTATAGTTTATATAGGAGATATTTATTTTAATGTTGTTACACTTCCTGAAATATTTTATTTCCCTTTTTTCCTTTCCTCACTGAGCTATTTTCCCTGTTGGAGCCCCTGGGCTTATAGCATCCTGCTTTTCCAACTAAGGTGGTAGCTTAGCAAGTAATAATAATAATAATAATAATAATTGGAAGAGCTTTCGTTAACGTATTCACCACAGGTCATGCCTTAGTTTTCAATTTTTTGTTTTTGGCATAGTCCATTACATGAGGTAAAACAGTTTAGTTATATGATGTACAACATATTGCCTAAAAATGGTTTGTGCAATTGAATAGGGAAAAATTGTGAAAGGGATTTGTAGCCAGATAGAACGTTGTAGTTTCTATATGCAGTATTAGGCTTAATATGTTATTGTTGTTGTTCATTAGACTTCTACTTTGTTGGTAATTGAATTTCTACCACTACTACTTAATGATTATAATAATGATGATTTTTTTAAAGTGTCATATATTTGGAAAATAGCTAAGTGAGATGTAGTCTCGAGTGTGGTTATGATGAGCAATATGCTTTTTTGTCATTTGGTTATTGCATATTTATGCGGTCTTCTCGATGTCATGCTATTTTTTTATTCTTTCACTTATCAACATTTCCTCCCATGAGACCATCTATTAGTAAAGTTGCTAGCTTCTTGGCAAGAAACCATTTATTATCATTAATGACAGTGGTCGTTTTACGTTGTGGTTAAAAGTAGGAAACTAATGTTCTGTCTTTAAACCTTAAAAATTTTCAAATTGTAGTTAAACTATTGATTTCCAGAAAATCAACGACTCCGTTATCATGTATACTTCTTTAATGCTCATGCTGTGATTCATATGGTATATGGTTCATTAAAAGTAAGCAAGTTTCATTACTTAATATAAAGAAGCTTGTACTCTTCGAGAAAATATCGTGTATATAAAATTTATGTAGGTTGCGCACTGCCTTCCACGGAGAAACCCCCCTACCTTCTCCCCACATTTCTCCCACTACTGGAAACGGAAAAATTGAGGTTCCGGTTGAAACGAAGTGTCGTTCCGGTGCTTTCCCCTCCTGTGCATCGTCAAAAGGTTTTCAGGCCTTGTTTTCGCGGCGGCGGTTGTAGGTAGGCCTTGTCAGGGAAGGAGTGGTAGGGGACGTCCCCTGGGAGGCCCGGGCAACCCATCCGTCATCATACCTTTCAAATCCATTTTCCATCTGTTGTTTGAATGACTTTGAGCAACACGCTTTTAAATATCTGGGTTTACAGGTAACGCCTACAGAACTGCGATTGGTTTGGACAGAGATCTAAACAATAGTAGCCTAATACTGAATACGTGAGTTAGATTCAGGTAGCCGATACTTATGTTTGTATGCTGTGATTGCTGGATGGTTGGGAGGGGGATGTCATTTTTCACTGGAAGGTGTGCTTCCATTTTAGACGGAAACTGTCGGATATACTGCAAGGATTTTATGTTATGGAAGTTATCGTCGTTCACAGTTGCACATCTTTTCGTCGTTCCGCCTATGACCACCACCATGTTTCTGATATTCGGATGTTAGACTTTCACCCAGCAATCACCATTATTAATGGCGGTGTTCACTTCTACTAGAAGAGTATAATTTTTCTTGTCTTCCAGAATGAGAAACAGGGGAGTAACGACCTATTTTAATTTAGTCTACGTGTGTAAAGACTGCCTCAAGGGTTGTGATATTTCAGTGAACAGGGTCTCTTATAATAAATATAAATCGTGTTTAGTTTTCCTTGTAGCATTTTGTTCAATTTGAAAATTGGAGCGTTCCGAATGTTTGTCTTGTACGGTTACATTATCATGTTTTATTTTATTGAGAAATTGCGTTTGGCATATTTCTTAGTATAATAGTTAAAGGGTTTTTAGCAATGTTCAGATTATGAGAAATCTTTTGTTACGGGAAAAGAATTTCTTGGTAAATATTGTCTCAGATGTATCGTTTGTATAGATGTTTAATGGATAGTTTCTTTTATTCTTTATTTTCTATTTGGATTTAACTTCAGTATAAATAAAGTATAGATGTATGTATGTTCATAGAATTATTTACCTTTTCTGTCGTTTTTGATAACAGTAATGGCTCTTTTTTTTTTATCTTACAGGTAGATCTTATGATTAGCTCAACATTCTACTTGATAGAAAGTGATTACACATTCGTACTTTTTTAATACTTGGTGGGAGCATTGATCTTTTCCGTGATGTCCTGTGGTGGGAATGATTGTTATGGGAGGAGGGAAAGATTAAGTTGTCAAATAGGTTTACTGCTTATAAAATTTTTCGCGCAGCGCATTGTCGACATCACTGAAAGTCCTTAGCAGCGTCCCATCGACCTATGAACATTACTTTTGCCCTTTTACTTTTTATGCGCCCAATTTGGTTTCATCCCTTACCGGTTCAATTTTCTTGACTTCAAAACATGTTCCTGAGTTAGTTATTTTTTTTTTTTATCGCTGACAAACCTGATAGAATTTTTCTTACAGAATTTGTTGCTGATAAACAAATATTAAGATGATGATGATAATTTCCCTTAGTAGAATAGTTATCTTCACTGCATGGTCTGGCGAGGCTTCCTTCAACGAAGACAAACTGAATTATATTGTAGATGTGTTGAAAATCTTTGGAAGGTGGACCATTTCTGGAACCTCCATGTGCCATCTTTTCTCTTTAGAGTACCTAAACATTTGTAGAACAAAAGTCCACCACCCAAACAGCAAATAATGATATGTAATCAGTTTACGTATGCATTACTTAAACCAGCTTGATAAAGACCAATAAATTTGGTTAACTTTACATTTTTAATAACTAGAAGTTGTTCCTGCATAGACTTTGTCTTATTACACAAGTACGTTTTGACCATTTTGCAGGTGAATATGAATGTGTTTAATATCGTATTGATGTTTAAGACTTCATCCCTAAGTCACCTTTTTTTCTCTTTTTGTATCTGGAACACCGCTGGATATGCAAAGGTATTATAGGAAACTGCCTCTGGCCTATTTTTTTCACAATACGATCCAATTTCCTTTCAGGTTAAATTGGCCTATTCCTTTTCATGTGCACATGATGTTTAAAGCACATTTATATCTATCTTTACACACTTTACATCGTTATTTTTCTCTAGGCACCATGTCAAATGATCGTGTATTCTTGATTTTGACGTTGGCCATATACTGTATCACCTCCTATTTGTATTTGATGACATCAACAGTTCATGGTTTTGCATGTCCGGGATATGTCCAATTTACATATTTTTCTATCAATATCCACCAAAGACTATTCGTTGGGAGGTCGGGAGTTAGGCGTTGATGCAGATCTCATCTCCTAACATTTTTGACGAAAGCAAATATTCCTGCGTCTGGAACTACAAGTAATCGGTAGAATTATTTTTAGAGAATAACTGCTTGGGCTATGATGTTCTGGTGAAAGTATTGTAAATTATATCTTCTCAGTAATAAGGAATAAGAGAGAGAGAGAGAGAGAGAGAGAGAGAGAGAGAGAGAGAGAGAGAGAGAGAGAGAGAGAGAGAGAGAGAGAGAGAATGTATATGCTTTCACGCGCTCCTGTTTTATTGAAAGAGAAGCTAAAGAGCCTTTTAAGGCTCTGGGTACATTGTTACCCAACTATGAGGTAATTAAATGTAAATACCTTTGTTCAGGTATGAAAATCCAATTAAGTGCATTTTGTAGCCGAGCCGCATTGAGGCTTGTGAAGCGTATATGAGTTTTTTTTTTCTTCTGAAGACTATGATATTGCCCGTCTTATAATACATAGTTACTGAACAAGTGGAAAATTACGAAGCTCTTCCTTATTAAGAGGTACTCATTTATGCTTCTATTTTTACACCCCTTATATGTATTATAAATAAATCTGACATGATTATAAAAAAAAGATTATGGTTCTTTTAAGATTCTCTTGTATGTATTTAAAGGTTTAAAGACCACTCATGAATGGCAAGAGGCACTGGACAGTGAAATTCCCCTAGCAGGCAGGACAATGCCCTAGAGACTCATCATATATAATTTGTTCAGCGCCCAAGCCCCTTCCCCACCCAAGCTAGGACCAGGGAGGGCCAGTTATGGCTGCTGATGTCTAAGCAGGTAGAGCTATGGGCTCCCCCAAACCTCTCTTCCTTATCTCACATGGATGGTGATATTGCAGACACTTCATAAGTTTGAGGGGAACTCGAGCTCCCGTCCGTCAATTACCAGGCAGAGGCATTACCAATAAGGGTTAGATTAGGAAGTCTTATTACTTCCGTGGTATTATATTGTTTTGAATATTAACTGCATTTTCTTTACGTAGTTTTAAAGATATTCAGGTAAGGTTACTGGTCCCCAGCTCATCTCAACTCCTTATTTATCCCTGAACAATGTTCAATAATAAGGTAGAAAATACTGTTGTCGAATCTGTAATAGTATACCCGGGAATTTTCATCTTGATTCCGTTTAGCAGCTGTAAGAATTTAATTGATATGGCACGTATATATTAGGTTAGTAGTTATTGAATTAACGTTTCTTCTCTAGTGTACATTATGGCATATGAACCCCTTTAGGCCCTTTGGTGTCATGAAAAATGTTGTTTATGACAAATGACTACTTGAAAATCCAGCATCCTGTTTATACCCTCTAGCAGCTAGACTAGCAAGAGCTACGGATTGTTCATCATTGTTTTATTTATAATGTTTTTGCTCCGTAAATCTGTCGTTATCCAATTATCAACAAAGCAAGGTAACACGAGCGGTGGCAATCGTCCTTGAAGCCTATCCTAGGACAAGGCAGAGACAAGGCTTTCAGGGGAGATGAATCCAGGAGGTGCGGACGTCGAAAATTTGATATATGTATATAGATTTGACACAACAAAGAATTGCTGAAATATGAAAAGGGAAAGGGGAAAAGAAACTGGCAGAAATGGAAAAGGGTGCGGAGGAAACTGAATAAAAGGGGAGGGTTGATGAGAAATTATGGTGAGCAGTGAAGTGAATCTGAAAGAGGGTGCAAGGAGAAAATGTGTG
>NC_090728.1:95081780-95096780 GCF_036898095.1 Palaemon carinicauda
GTAATTCTTTTTATGCGATGCGGTCTGCTTCTTAAATAAATCCATAAGATTTTTTTTTACCTAATTTGTATTAGTAGTACGTTGAAAAGAATTAAACCAATCCTTGGAACTTGACAGATTATTGAAATTTGGATTTATATCGGGTGAGTTCTCCGGTCATGGGCTGTTTCAGTACGTTTTGGTGTTTCCACTTTGCTCCTACGTTTTACGCGGTTAGTAAATAAGAAATAAATGTAAAGACAGTTGTTTTTATTCTTCATTGGCATAATAGATTCGCCATGTACAACACGGATAAAACTTCTTGCATTAGACACATTTTAACGTTACTTCCAAATGAGTTAAGTATCCACGTTTATCTCAACAAACGGAAAAATCATGACGATCATAACGCTTTGAACACTCCCATATATTTGTGTATAAATATATATATATATATATATATATATATATATATATATATATATATATATATATATATATATACATATCTATATATATATATATATATATATATATATATATATATATATACATACATATACATACACACACACATATGTATACACATATATATATACACACACACACACACATATATATATATATATATATATATATATATATATATATATATATATATATATATATATATATCCCTTTAACATATTTTTTTTACCAGAGAATAGATTACACCCAAGATATACGATATGTTCACTTGCCCAGCCCAGGATTCGAACCTATGTCTTTTAAAGCAGGAACAATGGTGAAAGTTGATTAATTCCACTTACAAGGGGACTTTGGCCCCTATTATGATATATTGCAGGTATTAGATTGGCTAGGGCACCAGCCACCCGTTGACATACTACCGATAGAGAGTTATGGGGTCTTTACACTGACCAGACAGTACTACATTGGATCCTTCTTTCTGGTTACGGCTCACTTTCCATTTACCTACACACACACTGAATGGTCTGGCCTATTCTTTACAGATTTTACTCTGTCCTCATACACATAACAACACTGACATTACCAAACAATTCTTCTTTACCCAAGGGGTTAACTACTGCGCTCTAATTCTTTAGTGGCTACTTTCCTCTTGGTAAGGGTAGAAGAGACTCCTTAGCTTTGGTAAGCAGCTATTTTTGGAGAACAATAATCCAAAATCAAACCATTGTTCTCTAGTCTTGGGTAGTGTCTTAGCCTCTGTACCATGGTCTTCCACTATCTTAGGTTAGAGTTCTATTGGTTGAGGGTGAACTCGGGCACACTTCTATCTTATTTCTCTTCCTCTTGTTTTGTTAAAGTTTTAATATTTTGTATAGGAAATATTTATTTTAATGTTACTGTTCTTAAAATATTTTATTTGTTCTTGTTTCCTCTCCTCTTTGGGCTATTTTCCCTGTTGGGGCCCTTTGGCTTGTAGCGTTCTGCTTTTCCAACTAGGGTTGTAGCTTAGCAAGTAATAATAATAATAATAATATACGACTCTGATACCTCCACTAAGGAAGATTAGTAATCTCTTTCCCGAGAGATATCTTAGTTTAAGGGGTTCAAGGTGTGGCGTGTTCCCCAGTGATGACATGGAGCCAAAAGGGTAATTCCAGATCATTAGAAGCATAGTGAAGAGATGCGCTGTAGATAGGGTGTTTAGTATATTCTTCTATGGCACTATTATTTGAAAGGACAGCTAATGTTTTAATGTTAATTTATAGTAGCATTAAAAATACTCTCGAAACATACTCTCTTCAACGTTTGATATTAATATCGGTAATGTTGAAAATTTGAGGACAAGTTTTTATTATTTCATCACAGAAAATCTATTAAAAAATTTTTAACTCTCTCTCTCTCTCTCTCTCTCTCTCTCTCTCTCTCTCTCTCTCTCTCTCTCTCTCTCTCTCTCTCTCCCTTTGGTGCGGGTAGTGCTGTCAGTGCATCTGACATAGATGACGACTTTGACGTTGAAGACTTAAAGACGACGACGATTTCGATAACTTTGGGGAATTTGATGACCGTTGCACTGTAATCTTCGTAAGGTCCCTTCAGCTCTTGTCTTCACCAGTATGTAGCTTATTTCCCCTCGTTCTCGTTTCCTTTCATCCGTCTTGCTGTGCAATCTCTCTCAACTTTTACTTAATAGTGTAACTGTGGTATTTTCCTCGAGTTGCACCAAGGACGCTGAATGTCCTCTGGGGTTATCCTAATTTCATAAATCCAATCTCACTTACATACCCTCCTGGTCTCAAGTGAGGAATATATAATCGAGAGAAAATCTCCCAACACGTCCCACGTGAAATGAAATGGAATGGAAGGCACGATGTAGAGTAACATTTATCAAAGTCCTAAATCATTTACAGTCAAATTTCGACGGTGTTGTGATGGCAGAGGTAGCTTCATTTGTTCTGCATAAACATTTTACGGGATATATATGCATTCTCTGTAAGTCTATATAAGCTCTAATTGGTTATATATCAGCCAAAACTAGTAAAAGTAGCAACAAATAAAGGAGTCAATATCACGCTTCCAGTGATACCAGAGAACAATAGATAATAGCTAGATGTTTAGGGGTTACTTGATGTTGTCTGCAGCCTTCTTTCAATACCTACTTGCACTCACCATTCAGCCTTCTACTATACATCTGTTTTTCCCGTTTCCTTTCTTCCACCTTCCTGTCCAACCTCTCGTAACCTTTAGTTTATAGTGCAATTGCTAGGTTTCCCCCCAGTTGCATATGCTCGCTGAATGGTCCCTCAGGTCCCAGTGCCAGGTTTTATGACCCAAATTCATAAATCTAATGGATTCTAATCCATAAGGCTAAGGAAGCATATAGTTATTGGCGTATTATTAACGCTGAAACCATTTTACTTATTAGATCAATACCACATAAAGGAGAGCTATCTTAACGACAAACGGAACTGTGGCCCTTTATGTATTTATTTCCATAATCTGTTTTACTCTCCTGCTTGAAAGAGGTTTGAGAACACTTTTATGGTAGCCAACTTAAGTAGGGTTACTCTGTTGGTCTTTTGAGATGTCGTAAATGTTGTTACTTATAGTTGTGTTGTATTATTTTTTACGTCATGGGATTGTTCCTTGCCTTTTTAATGTTGAGAGAAAATTCCTATAAAACAGCCTATCTCCGCATTATTATTATTATTATTATTTTTAGTTGAAAAAGCAAGGTGCTATAAGCCCGGTGGCCCCAACAAGGAAAAATAGCCCAGTGAAGAAAGGAAATACGGAAATAAATAAACTACAAGAGAAGTAATAAACATCAAAATGAAATTTATTAAGAACATTAACAACAATAAAATAGATCTTTCAGATATGAATAACCTTTTGACAACCACACTTCACACCAAGCTCATTTAGACTCGGCTGGCTTGACAGTTATGTGAACTGTAATTCAATTTCTTCGTGAGTGAAAGGGATTTGGACTGAAGATATGCACACAAGCTGAAATGCTTTTAAATTATGTTCTTCATTTCTCGCGAATTTAGAGCCAAAGTGTACGTGTGTAGAGTGGGCTGCTGTCTATTTTTTGTTTTTGTTTTTAGATCTCTTACGGCTGTTGTTAACTGAAGATGTCATAGAAATGTAGGGCCATTTGATTCTCTTTGTGATGCCCATGCATTTTGCAACATAGATATGCGTATTATTTTACATATATTCGAATGATTGTTCATATAAAAAACTATCATTGTATCAATCGGACATTTATGAGCTGATACGGTGATTCGGATGCAAGTATCGTTCTCTTTGATGAGTAGTTTTCTAGTAAATGTAATATAAGTTTCCCGACTGATTCGTAGCAATTGGTCTGTTAATAAGAAAAGTAGAGAAACGACAATTACTACCCAGAACCAGAGAAGGAAACTGCCATCTACGCAAGGAACATATCTCTCGTTCATTCATCAGGTAAATAACAAGAACTGGAAAACGCCGACATAAACATTCCAGAGCCGACACGACGACCAGATATCCTCTTTTCTGCCATGAAAACTCTCCCCCCCCCGCCACATAGCTCAGTGGAAGGAAGACTTGGCAGCGCAGAAGCTCATTATGCTAATCGCTCGTAATTTTACAGGTCTGAAGCTTTCAGCTCAGTGCGTTGGATTCGAGCTTTGGCTTAAATATCCTCCTCATCGTCCTTTTCTTTGATGGCGCTCATTTTGTTTTGGAGAGTCACGAGACGGAATTACTGAGATGTCGTGCGTCAGGTGTTGTGGGGCTGGTAGGTCTCGTTTAATTGATTTCATTTTCTTTCCTACTATCGGGATTAGTTTATTATTTTTACCTTTGCGTTTATTTTAATGAGGATTTTAATCATTATATTTTACGAGTGTGAATAATAACAGAGTGATTTATGATAGCTTCTATGATATTTGTAAGTATTCATGTATTTTATCATATAATAATTTATTGAAACTCAATGTTTATATAAGTCAGTATTTTGAATCATCCAGTTTATCTCTTGTATTTATGTAGCCTATCACAGATATTTATTGTAACTCAACCATGTTGATTGACCGCAATGTAAACCTTGAAGCCTGCACCAGTTGGTTATTGGGGATTTAAAAAGGTGTTATTTTAGCATCAGCCTGTTTACCATATTTTATGACGCCTTATGCTCATATCAGGGAATTGGGAGCAATGTTATTTGATACACACTTGTTTGGGTTCTCTTCCATAAAACGTTTCGGCTTCACTTCCCTTTATAGTATTGCATAATTCGCTATCTTAAACTTTAATGTAGATTTTACTTTGTGTCCATTTTTAGGTCACGTATAAGTTTGTTAGTTTTATCGATTGTGCTTATTCATAGCATTAAGATGTTTTCCTCGGTGTTCATTAATATTCATCTAATTTTCCTTCACTGTTCACCTTTTTCCCCATTTGAAGTTATGAGCAAGTCATTTTGGAATGAGGCTGCTGGCTCCATGCACATCTCGTCCTCCTTCCCCCCCCCCCCCCTCCGGCCCGCCACAGTCGCGGAATTTTTCATGAAATGCATGAGTTGTTTTCTCTCTGTGGAATTGAATTCTTGTCTTCTGTCGTGTGGAGCTGAGGGGGAAGCCCTTGGCTCCTCAAATTTATATATATATATATATATATATATATATATATATATATATATATATATATATGTGTGTGTGTGTGTGTGTGTGTGTGTGTATGTGTATGTGTATAAAAATAAAAATCTCAGATCTTTCAAGCTGAATCATTTTGATATGGGGGAATATTCGTAAGCGGAATGTGACATGTCCACTACTGTAAGTAGATGAAGTAATCAATCATTCAGATCACAAGCGTTTTTAGTAATTGAAGCTCATAGTTAAAGTGGCCAGACTGAAAAAAAAGTGAAGAACTGATGCAGATATCCTTATGCACTCTCTTGAACAGATCCTATTGTTTTTTTAATGTAATTATTATTATTATTGTTATTATTATTACTATTAATATTATTATTATTACTATACAAGCTACAACCCTGGTTGGAAAAGCAAGATGCTATAAGCCCAAGGGCTCCAATAGGGAAAAATAGCCCAGTGAGGAAAGGAAATAAGAAAATAAATAAATGATGAGAACAAGTTAACAATAAATCATTCTAAAAACAGTAACAACATCAAAACAGATATGTCATATATAAACTTTAAAAAGACTTATGTCAGCCTGTTCATTTGAAGTTCTACTGATTCAACTACCCGATTAGGAAGATCATTCCACAACTTGGTCACAGCTGGAATAAAACTTCTAGAATACTGTGTAATATTGAGCCTCATGATGGAGAATGCCTGGCCATTAGAACTAACTGCCTGTCTAGTATTACGAACAGGATGGAATTGTCCAGGAAGATCTGAATGTAAAGGATGGTCAGAGTTATGAAAAATCTTATGCAACATGCATAATGAACTAATTGAACGACGGTGCCAAAGATTAATATTTAGATCAGGAATAAAAAAATTTAATAGACCGTAAATTTCCGTCCAACAAATTAAGATGAGAATCAGCAACTGAACACCAGACAGGAGAACAATACTTGAAACAAGGTAAAGTGAAAGAATTAAAACATTTCTTCTTCAGAATAGATTGATCACCGAATATCTTGAAAGACTTTCTCAATAATCCAAGTTTTTGTGCAATTGAAGAAGATACAGACCTAATATGTTTCTCAAAAGTAAATTTGCTGTCGAGAATCACACCTAAAATTATAAAAGTCATACAAAGTTAAAAAAAAATTATCAATATTGAGATCCGGATGTTGAGGAGCCACTGTCCTTGATCTAGTTACAATCATACTTTGAGTTTTGTTAGGATTCAACTTCATACCCCATAATTTGCATCAGGCACTAATTTTAGCTAGATCTCTTATTAAGGGATTCAGCAACCCCAGATCTATATTCAGGAGATGGGATTGATGCAAAGAGAGTAGCATCATCTGCATATGCAACAAGCTTGTTTTCTAGACAAAACCACATGTCATGTATATAGTATGAAAAGTAATGGGCCAAGAACACTACCCTGTGGAACACCAGATATCACATTCCTATACTCACTATGGTGCCCATCAACCACAACTCTTTGAGATTTATTACTTAAAAAATCAATAATAATGCTAAGAAACAACCCACCCACTCCCAACTGTTTGAGTTTGAAAACAAGGGCCTCATGATTAACACGGTCTAAGGCAGCAGTAAAATCAAGGCCAATCATACGGACTTCCTGACCACAATCAAGGGATTTCTGTACAGCATTGAAGATTGTAAGAAGGGCATCACATGTTCCAAGGCCTTTACGAAAACCAAATTGCTAACTAGGGAACAGATGATTACATTCAGCAAACCTATTAAGACGTTTTGCCTGAAGACGTTCAAAAACTTTTGATAATATGAGAGTTATTGAAATTGGGTGGTAATCAGTTTGATTTGAGCTACCACAAACACATTTACTTAAAGGAGTAACATTACCAATTCTTCAACAAGTGCTAAAAGCTCCTCTTCTTGCTAACTTGCGCAAAATAACATAACTTTGGAGCTAAGAAATCTGCAGTCTTTGTAAAAAAAACAAAGGAAAGATACCATTTGGGTCTACACCTCCATAAGCATCAAGGATCATCAACAGAGCTTTAATTTCACGAGATCGAAAAGCTAAACTAGTTAATTTAGCCTCGGGAAAACAAGATTGAGGAAGTTCAAGTTTTTCATTACTCTGTTTACTGTCAAAAACATCAGCCAAAAGGGTTGCCTTTTCCTTTGGACAGTGAGTGAACTGCCAAAAACATCAGCCAATAGGGTTGCCTTTTCCTTTGGACAGTGAGTGACTGAGCCATCTGGTTTAAGGAAAGGAGGAACTGTTACATCTACACCAAAGAGTGCAGATTTAAGGGTAGACCAAAATTTATGTTCCTGAGCTGTACCAGAAAGGGTTTCTTTTATGGTTAAATTGTATTCCTTTTCAGTTGAGGCATAAACTCCCTGAGCAAAAGATCTAAGCTGATTATAGTTATTCCAGGTCAAATCTGATCTGTAGCCCTTCCAAAGGTGATAGGCCTCCTGCTTCTCTAAATGAGCATGTCTACAATCATTGAACCACGGTTTGTCCTTCATTCGGTACCTTAGCACACGAGAAGGGATACGCCTATCAATTATGTTGACTAGATTCTCATTCAAAGGGAGAACAGGATCAACACTACACTATAATTGTGACCAATTCAAGCACAAAAGATCATGCAAAATCCCATTCCAGTCTGCTTGAGATTTCATATAGATTTTACAAGAGTATGATACATCAGGGGCAGGCTGCTCAGTCTTCACTACTATTGGAATCAAGGCATGATCAGATGTCACGACTGGAGAATCAACTTTACTAGTTATAACGCCAGGGGAGTCAGTGTATACGAGGTTCAAGCAATTACCAGACATAAGAGTAGCTTCACTTATGATTGCTCACAGCCTGATTCAGAGGCAAAGTCTAAAGCTCTTAAGCCATTGCGATCGGTAGGAGAGATAGAACTTAACCAGTCCCTATGGTGAGCATTAAAATCACCAACAAAGACAAAAGAAGCCTTTCTATTATCTTCTTGTATCTTAGCCATAATGGTAAGAAGACAATCGAAGATAAAATCATCCATGTGTGGATTCCGGTAGATCGAGCACAAATAAATGTTATGCCTGCCACAAACTTTTATTACCTGAATCTCATGACATCCACATTCATAGCAGAACTTATGAGAAGCAGGGTACTCGGTCCTCATGTACACCGCCATTCCCCTTGGCTTCTTAAAACCGGTTATAAGGAGCCCAGATGCGTGCCTCATATTAGAGCACAATATGAGCACAAAAGAATTTCATACGGTCTGGACGCAACTGTAAGGTCTTGAATATCTGCATGAAGACAACGAATGTTGCAATACTGAAGACGACATTGACGAAATCTAGGACGCACTGGTCCCGGATTTCGCTCAATGTCTCCAGACAGCATAAGAATTAATAGTAATAGAAAAAGAGACATCGTACTTAAAACTAGATTAACAAGAATTATAACAAAAACAATATGTACAGAATTATAAATAAAGTGATTGATCAAACCCATAGACTATAGTAAGAAGTCGGAAAAACTGGTCAACATGGAGCCGATACACCATGCAATGGTAATTACCCTCCAGGAGAGCCACTTCAACTGAAGGGAGGACAGTAAGGATGGTTTTGAGAAGAAAAAGAATCAGATAAGGAAAAGACAACCTCTTGATAAATCACCAGGCATCCATGGCCCTTCTATCAAGCCTGACCCACACACCATTTAAAAAAAAAAAAAAAGAGGAAGAGGAAAAAAAATAAGATAGACTAGTGTGCCCGAGTTTACCCTCAAGCAAGGGAACTCTAACCCAAGACAGTGGAAAACCAATGTACAGAGGCTATGGCACTACCCAAGACTAGAGAACAATGGTTTAATTTTGGAGTGTCCTCCTAGAAGAGCTGCTTACCACTGCTTAAGAGTCTCTTCTACCCTAACGAAGAGGAAAGTACACTGAGCAATTGCAGTACTGTAATTAACCCCTTGGGTGAAGAAGTGTTTAGTAATCTCATTGTTGTCAGGTGTATGAGGAAAGACGAGAATCTGTAAAGAATAGGCCAGACTATTCGGTGTATGTGTAGGCAAAGAAAAAATAAGTCCTAACCAGAGAGAGGGATCCAATGCATTACTGTCTGGCCAGTCAAAGGATCCAATAACTCTCTAGTGGTAGTATCTCAACGGGCGGCTGGTGCTCTGGCCAACCTACTACATATTGACTTGATTAAATCACTGCTGCATCTTAAGACTAACTTTGGGATGTAAAGGGGAAAACTGGAGATGGCTTTATATATCGCTTATAAGATACTGACCTTATTTACCTAATAATTAACAGAAAACACGCCCATAAGGTAAGTTTGACAATAATCCTCTGGAAAATTCAGGAAAAGCCACTAGAGCATGGTGCAGGATATATATATATATATATATATATATATATATATATATATATATATATATATATATATATATATATAGAGAGAGAGAGAGAGAGAGAGAGAGAGAGAGAGAGAGAGAGAGAGAGAGAGAGAGAGAGAGAGAGAGAGAGAGAGAGAGATAGATAGATAGATAGATAGATAGATATGTATATATAAATTCTCAAGGGTTATATATTAAGCATATTACTTACCGCTAACAAGAACTGATACCAGGTGTAGTCATCGATGGTTTCGTTAAAACACAGAAATTGACTAGAAAATGTATTAAGGTTATGTAGTCAGATATATTGTCGATAATAGAATTGTGTTCGTGCTAACGAAATCAGTTGTAATCTCCATATGTCTGTACGTGTCATGTATAAAGTATAGCAACGATAAACTTGTATTCTCTATTTCAATGAAAAAAAAAAAAAAGTTGAGTTAACTTGATTGTTGAGGAGATGGATGGGAAATCGATCACGCAAACTCTGAAGGAGAGCACCTGTCAAGTAGGATAAATCGCTAGTCAGCCGGAAGACGCGGAAACGTTATTAACCTAGTGAAGAATGACAATAAAGTAGCACCTCGGGGAAAGCTCCCTTATGTGGGACAAGGTCACGTCATCGTCTGGGTGGTGTGCAGCCTCGTTGCTGGTTTGTGTTGTCAGCAGTTGTATCATTATTCTTCAAAGGAAAGTCTCTGATGTTTTTTGATTAACTATTAGATTTCATGTATGAGAGAGAGAGAGAGAGAGAGAGAGAGAGAGAGAGAGAGAGAGAGAGAGAGAGAGAGAGAGAGAGATTCGCTGTTCTATTTCAGATGGGCTTTGTAATTTTTTAAGTATATTTTTAGCACTCAAAAGTGTATAATATTATTATTACTACAAACTGAAGCTTTAATCAAAACTTTTAGTATTGAATCTTAGTTAGTTAAGAATTATTATAAGGTTATTGATAACAGTAACAACAACAATAATAATCATATTACATTGAAAGTCTGTAATATTGCCTGAAGATGGCTGCTAACAGAAACCTAATAGGGGATTGGAACCACTGTGTACTGAAGTAGCAGGTTATTGTTGGAAGCAGGTTATTGTTGGTATTAATTATAATTATGGTGATAATAATGATTAAAATAATAATAAAATTTTAGAAATGTTTAAGTATTTGTGGTAACTTTATACCTTTATCAGTATCACATAATTACATAATTACGAAAACTCCACGGAGAAATGTACACATTGTTTGTTACCCGTTTGCAAGATAGTGATCATAATTATAATTTATTATTATTATTATTATTATTATTATTATTATTATTATTATTGTATTAGCATCATATGATTTGACCCATAATATTCAAATTCGAGAAGGGAACAGACTTATTTGGTTAAGATCAAAGTAAAGTAATTTATTTTATAGTCTGTTATTTGTCTGAACGTATTTTTCTTTTTTGTGTAAGAGATATTTTTTAAATATAAGCCGGAAAAATGGAAATCCCCAATAATATTATGACATCAGTGTGTGCATTTATATTAATAGTGTTCTCAGAGTTTTTATTGCAGTTATAAAAATAATGAAGTTTAAAAAGACAAATTATAGATCACAACAAACTAAATGATTTTGAAACTGGTTTCCTCCACCAGAAAGAACGGACGGAATACAAGAAATGTTTTAAGTAATATTAGTGTTTCGGTACACCATGTTACGGTAAATTTGGCTACTTTGACGAATGCTTTAATATTGTTAATATGGGGCACATACATTTAAAACAATTTAGTGTCTACCATTTATTTTAGCAATAGGGGGAAGTCTTTAATAAGAAATAAAGTCCTTTCCGTTGGAAAATGTTTGTCCTGTTTATTGTTAACTTCGGGATTTTATGAACAATGTGGCAGAGGAGACGGATGACCATCAATCTATGGAGGATTGTAAGGGCATTTAGAAACTATTAAAGAGAAGGGAACACTCCACTTTTGTTCTTCCTCTTGCATTCGGAGCGCCTCTTCTTCGCCCTTGGCCTAATACGGCTCAAGTGGGCTTGGCCTTCAGACCTTGTTGACACTGGTCGCGTTTCGAGTCTCACTGACGTTCTTGTCGTCATTTTAGGAGCTGAAGTTGTATGTAGTTAAAGGAAGGAGGATGCTCTGGGGAACGAGGAAAAACCTCTCTCTCTCTCTCTCTCTCTCTCTCTCTCTCTCTCTCTCTCTCTCTCTCTCTCTCCAATCATACCGTTTTCAAAATCAATGTACGTGTCTTAAGCTTTTCAAAAATTGCTCAAGATTTTCGGAAGTGTAGGGTTTTTGATTAATGTTGCCCTGCCTCACCGAATATGATTGTATTGAGGACCTTTGGCTCGTCGAGTAAATGGCAGAGAGCTAATTGGGGATACCCGTGTCAGGTGATATCAATGGTAATGATGACGCAATAAAGCATTCAAAGTCAAAGACAAGGGTATCGTCGAAATTTGAATTCGGAAGGACATTCTTCAGAAAATCAACACAAGCTGCCGGTCGCTTCACTAATTATACCGGTAATGTTTGTATCGAAGCCCTTGAGCCCAGAAGCGACGCTGTATTCTGACAGTTGTTTTTGGACCAAATCTCCTGTTCGTGTGAAGTAATTGTGGCGTATATCATAGCATAACTTTATACTAGATGGCTATATAATTTTAGATTCTATGTACTTGATAAGTTGATTGTAAATAAAATATGAAATTGGATGCATTGAAACAAAATGTCAGTTGAAAATTATGATAATTACTGTTCTTTGGAATGTATTTTTTCAAAGCATGTGTTAACTTTAAAGGTGAAGATACGTGTGCAAGATATTGCGTCAAATTTATGTGTTTTATAGATATTGTTTCTCCCCGTACAAATCATGTTTATCTTTGATTACGAATGTTCTTTTAGAAAATCAAGTTAGGACATTTAGGCAGATGGTTGTCATTATTTCCTATCTACTGTATAGAGGCAATTAGTTTAACAAAGTTTGAATCAACTGGGACATATAGACTAAGCTGTAGTAAATGAATACTGGTTCTATCTGCTTTAGAATTTTATAAACTCAAAGTTTGTTTTTTCTGTTTATGTTCTACCCCTTCCGCAATGCTACCTGGTGTATTATCCTTCAGTGTTATACTTTCTGTGACTTTTCATATGTAGGTTATATTGAACTGGGACAATAGTTTGTTTCTTCTTGACTTTTTCCATGAGGGTAGCAGCCAGTGTGTCTCTTGTATAACTACCTTTATTATGAAATGCTGTTACTACTTGCAGCAACAAAACGTCCTTTCGTTTACGTACATAATACATTACAGGATTTTTGTGTGTGATATTTTACAGTTTTTTTTTCCCAATGTTATGTCATTATGTATATTAGTTTATTTTAAGGAGAGCTTGTTGTAGAAAAAAAGCTTAGTTATCACTAATATAAGCCGAGAGACCTTAGATGGAAACAAGGGGGAGCCGAGTTCGGATGTATTTGTCATCTTGTTTAAATGTATATATATATATATATATATATATATATATATATATATATATATATATATATATATATATATATATAGTGTGTGTGTGTAGAATGTATATGTAAATGCATGCACAACCAACAAACACACCGAACCACAAAATCATTTATATATATAAATATATATATATATATATATATATATATATATATATATATATATATATATATATATATATATATATGTGTGTGTGTGTGTGTGTGTGTGTTTGTTTGTGTATATATATGTATATATATACAATATTCTGTATACGTATGTATGTATATTTTTGTGGTTCGGTATGTTTGTTGGTTGTGCATGCATTTACGTATATTGGTGGGCAATATGCGTAAGTAGCAGGTAGGCTATTTAGCTGTTGATTTTTGAAACCGTGTTCGATCCGAGCTATAAATGGGTTCCAGCATCCCCTTGGGGCAAGATTTGTCTAGTGAAACCATTCAAGTTCATACTGATAATCCACTCCCTTTAAGGGAAAATGCAATATGGCGATTTTTTTTTTTATAATATGTGTAAATATATACATACTGTGCATACACATATCACTAAATAAGCAATTCTTTGTTTGCGAGTGGGTCGCAAGTTAACGTTACTTCAACCTAATGTAAATTTGTGTTTGTTTGTCTATCGGAGTGATCCGGAAATAGAAAAATAAAAACAATTTTTTTTCCCACAAGTCTAAATTATTGATTTCGACCTTGACGCGCTTTGATATTCGTCCTCTTACTTAAGATGTTAATATTTTAGCATGTTTTGAAATTATTTTCCAGTTTGTTTACAGTATGTCGTAGCTTCCTGTGAAGTACGCATTAAAGTTTCTTCTTTAATAAAAAAAATACTTTAATTTGAGCCTTATAAATAGATACACTAGATTTTCTCAACACTGTAGATTAGATATTAGTGTTTGCGTATTTGTGAATGCCGAGAGAGAGAGAGAGAGAGAGAGAGAGAGAGAGAGAGAGAGAGAGAGAGAGAGAGAGAGAGAGAGAGAGAGAGAGAGAAGGGTGGGGAATATCCTGAGTTAATAATAGACATATTTCATAAGATTATAAAGGTCTAAAGCCCGTTCATTGCATTGAATTTTAGTAGGAGCCGCAGGGAAATGGTTAGGCCTCATCCTCCCGTTAATCTGTCTCTCATTATAATAGTTCCTGCTCACGTGACAAGGCGTGTAGGCCTCTCCAAGGGCCTCGTGATCATGAACAAGCTCTTGAAAAGGGAAAATGTCAAGAACCCACAAGGAGGCCTCCAGAGGCCCTCCTAGTGTGTATTGTTTTGTCTATTGATCCGTGTTGCATAAGGCAATAGAAAAGAATAGGTTACCGTCTACACTGTGTAACGTTTGTTATCTACTCCATTTTCTTGATTTTTTCTCCTTTAAGTTGAGAACTTTGTCTCTTATGGTGTGAAAGACCTCCCCCGAAGTTATCGAATGACTTGGATGTTTCCCCATTTAGCAATAACTTATTTAATGAAGATGTCATTATATTGATGTCTTTCTTTCTTGAGTTCTTAGGAGTTTGTATTTGATGGAGGTTTGTTTCGTAATTTATCGATTCTAATGGGGTTTCAGATATTTATCATCGACACATTAGTTATTTCAAGTCGTATCCTTGTTTATACATGTCTTAAAGTAATCTTAAAAGAGCTCTTTTAACGGAGATCTTATAGCAGTGCTCAATATTGAAAATTTCTTTGTTTATACATGTCATAAAGTAATCTTAAAAGAGCTCCTTTAACGGAGATCTTATAGCAGTGCCCAATATTGAAAATTTCTTTGTTTATACATGTCATAAAGTAATCTTAAAAGAGCTCCTTTAACGGAGATCTTATAGCAGTGCTCAATATTGAAAATTTCTTTGTTTATACATGGCATAAAGTAATCTTAAAAGAGCTCTTTTAACGGAGATCTTATAGCAGTGCCCAATATTGAAAATTTCTTTGTTTATACATGACATAAAGTAATGTTAAAAGAGCTCTTTTAATG
>NC_090728.1:95099280-95124280 GCF_036898095.1 Palaemon carinicauda
CATCCACGAATCAACAGTTTGATTACAGATGTGACTGACTATTGTGTAGCTGTATACTAGAGCCATTTCCTTTGAGGGGAGGAGGATTGAATTATATGCATATATATATATATATATATATATATATATATATATATATATATATATATGTGTGTAAATATATGTGTGTGTGTTTGTGTATGTATAATTTCTGAACCATGTCTACAAACATTTGTGATTGTAAGACCCATCTCGTTCTGAGAGTGACTTCCCTTTATTGAATTTAGCTGTGTCGTCATCTTAAGGTTCTTCGTAGTAAATGAGTATTTGCTCGAGGCGTTGTAAAACGAGTAGGGAGATTGGAGTGGAGTGGATCCCCTAAATACCTGGCACTACATGTAATTTGCGAAAAGATCCATCCTTTATTCCCCTGGCTCCCCCCCCCCCTCGTTCTGTCTGTTACTGCCCAGGGGCACTCCTCAAAACTGTCACCCCTCGTCTTTTTTATAGACAGAGATGGCCTAATTAGAGGCTGGTGGTTTCACCCTTGCTCCTGCTGGTGGGGGAGTCGTTGAAGGTTTTGTCCTCATCTCCAGAAAGAAAAGAGTGGGGCCTTTTCCATTTTATTTTTTTGTCAATGGCTTTGGGAGGCCTTTAAGAAAATGACCTCTTATGCGAGTCATTTAGGTCAGTTTGAATTCCTCTTTTGGTTTAGTTTTATTGATGTTTTATTTTTATCCTTTAATTCTGTAGCTATAGAATAATTTGCAGCTAGAAGGTCTTGAAATGTTTTGCCATATATACGATTTGTTTTAGTCTTTGCGTTTTGCTTCTAAATTTAAGAAATAAACCATACCTTCTGAGAGTATCTATTCAACTTAGGTATTAGGTCAATTGTAGATAGATAGTTTTTTTTATGTCATGTGGATTAATTGCCAAACATGCTCACAGAGAGAGAGAGAGAGAGGAGGTTAGTTTCTCTTTGTCAATGTTGAAGTTAAACTAGTGAGTTTAGTTTTCGAAATCTAATTCGTTTTATGTTTAGTAAGCTTCAAATGTTTGAACGTTGTCATGGAAAGTGGTTATTTATTGTTCTTTGTGTCGAAATGGATGAAGCGGTGGTTGAAAATAAATCACAGTAAAATGATAATACAATGCTTTAGCGATAAAAATAGGTCACTTAACCCATTTAGATAATTTTCAAGTTCGGTTTGTTATAGTTTTATATTATAGAAAATAGATTTTTCCCCAATTGGTGTCAGAGAAGTAGAATTGTATTAGAAACCTAAAATTATGACCTTTTCCATCAGCTGATATGGTTGGCCCTTGGAATCATTATTGTGATATTAGTGTTCACCTGTAATGCAAAGCGTATTATCTACTTCTGAGATCTTAGATCTTCTGATTAGTGTGAAATATTAAGAGTCAGAAGGGAGGATGTGAGGCTAAAGTTGAGAATAGGATAAAAGCAGCTTGGGGGAAGTGGAAGGAAGTATCGTATGTGATAAGAAAAAGCCAATCAAGCTAAAATTCAAGATCTATATCACAGTAATAAGTACAGTGTTAATATATGAATTGGAAACGTGGGCTCTAAGACATATGAGGAAACAAAGCTTGAGAGAATAGAGATGAGAATGCTGAGGTATATTATGGGAATACCATTGCTTAAAAGGCTGAGAAATGATGATAATATGACAGGCATAGTAAAGATTACAGAAGTGATAAGTGTCACGATTAAGATGGTATGGGCACATGATGAGGATGGATGATCGGGAGAGAGTGGAGAGTGCTTGGGAGAAACCTGTTTAAAGGAGAAGATCGAGAGGGAGGTTAAGATTTAGATGGCGAAATAGGGTGGAGGATTATGTGGAGAGAAAAGGTTGGTAGAAGGATGCCTTTGATAGAAGGCATTGGAGAGTCCGTGTTTGGCAACCGTCCCCTTAATGTAGGGATAACGGTGGGAAAGATTTGTTCCAATAGACATTGGAAAATGACCCATCGGTTAGAAACACTGATTCTCTGCGGCACATACTCTTTTATTATTGTAAAATTTAACGATGATTCAAAATTAAAAGTTGTCAAGGATGAGAAAGGAAAGATGATACTTTTATGGTAGGAAATGTTCAATTTATGTCTTTAGTTTCGCATTTCCACATTTCTGTGAACCTTCAAGTCATTAGATCTGATGGCTTTTCTCTCCCTACAGTTTCCTAATTCTGGAATTCAAATGCTCTAGGGTTTCCAGGTGGTTGGCTTTGTAATTATATGGCAAAACCCTTTTGTCTTCATGCGATAATCTTCACTA
This sequence comes from Palaemon carinicauda, assembly GCF_036898095.1. Taxonomy (NCBI): domain Eukaryota; kingdom Metazoa; phylum Arthropoda; class Malacostraca; order Decapoda; family Palaemonidae; genus Palaemon; species Palaemon carinicauda. The sequence continues at coordinate 95,101,565 of NC_090728.1, forward strand.
AAGTATATATACATTTACATTCGCCTGCGGACTCGCACATTAAACACACACAAACGCGCTCAAACACATAGATATTTATATAATTATACTGTATAATGTATTTTCGCGTGCGCGCGGTCTTGCGTTTGGATGTGTCGGTAATTATTCGGTAAAGACCCTTTTTATGCATATTTTATGGCTTGCTTATTTTGCTTAATTATGTTTGTAGTACAAAACTACATTAGAGAGGTGTTTTTGTTCTGACATTTATCTTTGCCATTGGTATGGTAATAGTACGTGAAATAGAAATCATAATCCGCCTTTTTTCGCATTTTCTCCTTAAGAAGGAAAATGTGACCGAGTTAAGAAGACTGAATGATAAGATGGCTGATGACGTGGTGGCTCATGTGTTATGTCTACATTCATGCTTCATGGTCACCAGACGTATCATTAGGCTTTATTGTTTAAGCTTTATTTCATATTTTCAGATGCATAGATTGTCTAATCATATGAAATTCGATATCACTTTTATATTTATCGTATATCAATCAAATTATGGGGATGATGGTGAAGGTTTGAACTTGATTGGTAACAGGAAATTAGCAGACCTTGAGTATGCTGATGACGCTGTTCCTATTCTTACTAGCAGAGCACCCTAGGATTTACAATGCTTGCGTACCAGATTGCATGAAATATCACATGAGGTTGGGCATAAGATAATTAGAAAAAACAACGAGATCATGAAAACGGTATATGCAATGGAAGGTGAAATATCATTAGAAGGAGAAATGATTGAGATAGAATCATTTGAATATTTAGGAACTATGATCTCTAATACAGTGTCTTTAGAATTGGAATTTGATGAAAGCAAATCATACAGTGACTAGGTTAAGTAAAATTTGGAAATTAAATCGCCGGAAATTACATTAAAAAAAATTAGGCTATGTATCAGTTTAGTGAGATCGGTGTTACTGTATGGATAGAAGTCGTGGTATTACAATGAAACAATATCCAACAGATTTTGTAGCTTCGAGAACAAAAATCTCAGAAGAATATTGAGAATTAAATGGCAGGACATGATTAGAAATGAAACTCTTAAGAGGTATTACTCTAGTGCCATTTGTAGATGAGATCATGGTGAAGGGTAGATGGAGGTGGGTTTTGGCATGATCTTCCCACTCCCCGAGAGAGATTATTTCACCATACGTTTAACAGGGCTCCACAAGGCACTAGAAGAGTTGGAAGACCCAGACCTACATGGCTGAGAAATATGAAGTGTGAAATAGGAGAGGATGAATGGAGAAGTATTAATTTAAAAGCTGAAGATAGCGACGACTGGCGAAATCTAACTGAGGGCCTTTGCGTCAATAGGCGTGGGAGATGTGATGAGGATTTACCGTAAGACAACAAATGAGATCAGTGGAGTAAAAGGGAATGGTACGAATATCCTTTCTGATCAATACTTTTACTTTTTAATTTTTTTTTTTTCACTCTATATCGAAACTTATAGATAAGTATGTTGTACTGTCAAGCAATCTGGGATAATCTGTAACTTACGGTTTCTTACACAGTAAGTTTTCCTTATTTGGCAAGAAATAACAGAACTTCTGATTTCATTCTTTTTCTATTAAAATCTATATTAGAGACAGACCTTTTGTCACAGACTTACACTCAAAATGAATTCAATTCCATAAGAATAATCTTCGTAAGTCCACTCAGGGAATACGTGTCTTGGTTGGTATTATATCAAGAAACTTTCGATTCTTGATATGTCACTTTCACCTACAAATGGTTGTAAAACATGAATACGGTAGTATGTGTGATTGAAGGCAGGTGCTTTTTTATACTTTTTAATAAAAATATCAAGTGTAGGATTCCCTTTTTTACGAACTTGTATGCAGGTTTAATGAGTTTGGCATGGGGTACGGAAAACTTTTTATTGGTCTAATCGTATATAGATAGACTGAGAAAGTATAGGAAAAAATATAGATAATCAAGTTTACACACCCTCTCGGGGATGCTATTATTTTTGCAGAATATTTTTTTGAAATGTTTTAACAATTTAGCTTAGGCCAAGTTCACGATAAGCAAGTGTAGGCCTATACTCTTTAACACTATTTTCTTTACAGCGAATATATTACTTATAAAAGTGCATACTACTTAGGGGATATACTGTAAACATGATGTGATTAATATAATTTTCAACTCCATATGCATCTGATATATTATGAAATGTTGAATAAAATAAAAAAAAAAGTGCAATTTCCAAGGGTTGTGCTAATCTTAAAGTAAATTTATTAATAAATTCCATTTGTTTCGAGCGATTGAACTTCTGTTAAAAAACTATACGTATATTTTTTTCATTTGAGTCTGTTGTATTGTATGTGCATTTTATAAGACAATTTGTCCATGGTTCTAGGTAAAACCATAATCATTAAAGCTTTAAATAGGAATTTGGTCCGCCTAGTGATTGTGTTAAGGGGTGGCAAGGTTTTCTTCCTAATTATGCTCTGCATTTTAAAAACGCTCCATCTTTTCTCGGCTACTATAGGGGAAAGTAGTAATTAGAGTTCCGATCAGTTAGAAGTTAGAAACGCATTACTGTGTAGATATTGAATGCAATGATCAAACTCGTCTTCATAAAGAATGAGTAGTCTACATCAGTTGTGAGGAATAGCTGGTAACAAGATCCAGCGACCCAACCCACGCACTTGAAGGTGAAGAGCGAATTTAGACGAGTGGGCGCTGGACAGTTGGTCTGAAAAATTGCTTTCACGCAGCCAGGTTTTGCTGTCGATCTATCAGCCTCACTTCTCAATGGAAGATCCCGATTTATTCTTTTATGGAAGTCTCCGATATTTATTCTTTTATGGAAGTCTCCGATATTTATTCCTTCATGGAAAATTGCTTTATTCATTCCTTTATGGTGTGAGTTATTTTTCCAGTCATTATTTGTGAGGTTTCTTTTTCCTCGGCGATTAATGGCTGTCGCTGATGCCACATTCGATTAAGTGAGAATTCTCTCTCTCTCTCTCTCTCTCTCTCTCTCTCTCTCTCTCTCTCTCTCTCTCTCTCTCTCTCTCTCTCTCTCTAAGTGTTTCAAGATGCAAATAGTGAACAAGATTTTATTGCACATCATGTCAGTGACGCACATTTACATGCAGTCTTATCAGCCACTAACGTTACATTGCAACAACTCCCTTTCAAGTACAGTTTTATTGCACTCCAGTGATGGGTAGGATTTAGAGAGAGAGAGAGAGAGAGAGAGAGAGAGAGAGAGAGAGAGAGAGAGGTGGGTAAAAAGGTCTTGGCTCATTCAGATCACGCCGCAAATAAAACGTTACTCGGCATGTAATGCTTTGGTTTTGGTGTCGTAGATAAAGAGTAAAACTTTCTGGATTGTTTTTATCAAGGTCTATAGACCTTGGTTTTTATAATGTCCTTGATAAGCAATTTCGTCATGCAGAAATGTAGAGAATAGTAACGGGATGTGTAGGTTATGTACACATGCTCATTTAAACTTTCATGGGATATATCATCTTCATTATCAGCTGCTACTAGTCCATTGCAGAACAAAGGCCTCATCCATGTCGTTTCACTTCCCATCAGTTCATGATCTTTCTATGCCAGTCATCACCCGTTATCTTTCTAGTTCGTCAATCCATCGTCTTATCTTCTTTCCCCTGCTTCTTTTGCAATCTCTAAGGACCCATTTTGTTATTCTTAATATTCATCTATTATCTGTCATTCTCATTATATGTCCTGCTCCATTTCTTATTCTTATGTGTTAGAATATCCTCTAGTTTTATTTGCTCTCGTATCTATGTTGCTCTTTTTCTGTCGCTTAGTGTTATTCCCATGATTATTCTTTCCATAGCTCTCTGACCTGTAACTAGCTTTTGTTAATCTAAGGCTCCAAGTTTCTGATGGATAAGTTAAAACTGGTGAGACCATCTGATTAAAGACTTTTATTTTTAAAGAATGTGACATTTTACTTTTCATAATCTCATTTTGTTTACCAAAAGCTATCCGTCGCATACATGTGTTTGTGTATATATATATATATATATATATATATATATATATATATATATATATATATATATATATATATATATATATATATATATATAAAGATAGATAGAGGGTAAACAAAAAGAAGGACTTCAGCATTTTGAACTACATTTTTTAAAGGGATCACCATGCTTTTGGGGAGTCATCATTTATCCCATCCTCCAGGCTAAAAATCATGTATGTAAACAAATTTATGGACATTGATTGTTAAGATATTTTGATCTAGATTTAATTTACAATATTTCATGACCCAGTTTTCAATTTTTCTCTTCATAATCCTGATGATGGAATAGACGATTTACTGAAAACTTCGTGATATTAAATATAATTAAAAATGCTGATGTTTCTATTTTCGTTCGCCTTCCTTCTAATTATAAATCCTTTTAGGATTATGATATATATATATATATATATATATATATATATATATATATATATATATATATATATATTCATATACACACACAAACACGTGTGTTCTTGTGAATGCTCTACTCTAGTAGCATGGGCCAACTAAAATTTGCGCAAATATTTGCATTATGTTATATTCATTGATTTTTTCATTCTCTGATTCTTCTTCCTTTACAGGTATGTTTGCTGAGAAAGAGTATCTGTGGCAAATTCAAAGTGAGTAGTAATCGCCCTCCCCCGGTTTTCTTTACAACCAAAATGTTTTTATGTTAATCTGCCTCGATCCCTTTTGTCTCGCTCTGCTTGTATTTGTGATTTGTGTGTGTTTGAGCAGGAGAGAGAGAGAGAGAGAGAGAGAGAGAGAGAGAGAGAGAGAGAGAGAGAGAGAGAGAGATAGAGAGAGAGATTAGGATCCATGTTCAGAAGAAGGTGAGTGTGGTTTTATTTTGAAGCTCTATGAAAAGAAATGTATGCCTTTCTGCTTAGAAATGCTTTTTAATATGAATACCTGTTTATATATTTTTTTCATATAAATATCAATTATATTTCATTCCCCCACAATGAAATTTGCTCTAAAGGCTGTTTATTTTCTGTAATCACACTGACATATGTTATAACGTATTATAGAGTATATAAATCAAATCTATTGTGTGTTTATTTTTTATAGTCAACTATTTCCCCTGACATGGAATGCCTCCCCCCCCCCAAAAAAAAAAACTACAGTTAATGCAACATGCATTATTTGATTGACGAATTAAGGATGACCCCTTATGCAGAAAACTAACATTCCTGGCTATATACGGAAGGGTCATCTACAATGGATCACCCCTCCACATACACAGCGCTATATGCCTCCACTATATATGATTCGTGGGTATTCAGTACCTATTAAGACTATACTTATGGTTCCTCCTCTTCTTTTCCCTCTTATATACTGCGAATTTTAGAATCTTATACGTGAACATTCTCCTTTGTTTTATGCGACCAAACATCTAACAAATCTTTAACCCATCCTTCTACTTACACCAATCTTTTTTCCCCTTCTATATATCCACATTTTCTCCCTTTCAGCTCTTACTATTTCGCGTCATATATTACATAAATATTTCCTCTTAATTCGTCTTTCTTTCCTTTCATTATTTTTCGCCTTGGCGTCTTATATTCAAATATCTCATCCAATCTTTTGCACACATCCTGTTACCTTTTTATTTATCCTGTGACTCCTCTCGCCCATATTTCCATCGTATGTATTTCATGTCTTTTTATGAATTAACAGCTTTCATTCTTAATCATATTTTTTTTGCTGATTGTTGCAGTTTATTTTCACTATCCCTAGACAGCACAGTGTCATTTGCAAATAAAAACCATTCATAACTCAATTTTATCTCAATTTTGCAACTACATTGTTTCTCATCCTCGTATCATGATTCATTCCATAAAGATTTTGAACAGCCACTTTCATACCAAACCACTTACTACCTACAATCGAGTATTCGAACACTGTTTCCATCTTGAAGGCTTTATTCCTCTCACCAACTTAGCATATATATATATATATATATATATATATATATATATATATATATATATATATATATATATATATATATGTATATATTTATTTATTTATTCTATTTATACACACCATATTTTCTTAACACCCTCGACTTTCCGCCCCTTTATATTATGCGTTTTTATATCTTCAAACATTTCACATACAAGTTTTTCTCTTGCTTTCAGATCTCCATATATATTTTATGAAAAAAAAATCTCCTTATCAGAAACCCCAAACCCCGTATACTGCAGCTTTTTGTTTGTATCCTCATCAACTTTAGCATTTGTCCTTTCTTCAATGTCTTATTTGACCTTCTCGTACTCTCAACAGTCACCTCCTCATTCATTTCAACCCTGCATATTAATCTTTAGCACTCTTGGGTCATTCAATTCTCTCTCTTATCCTCAGCATTCAACGAATCCTCAAAATACCTCATTGACTCAGGGCTGGATCCACTTCGGACAAAATGATTCCATTTGGTTTTTGTTTTTATTTTGAGTTCTATTTCTTTTTGCATTAACTTCCATTTTTATTTTCATAAAAGAATTCTGACATTTTATCCAGTAATTTTATTATTTGCCTTGTTTTTCTTTCTTACTTTTCTCGTGACTACCCTCACTATCCTATATGCCTGATAATATTTTTAACCAATTTTAACACACATTATTTTAAAATGGTCTTCCTAAGCCCATATATCCACAAACAATCTTTACAAACATTTCTACATTCCTTTCATTTCTGTGCATCTAACACGAGAACACAGTTCATCCATTGTCACTCAGTATGCTCTTCTCTATTGATTCTTATCAGACTCATTTGTGATAAGGAAATGAGACGTCCCATATTCACCTATTCTCTCTTACTTATATTTATTACAAACTTTTTCCGTAATCAAATCGTAATTAGATGTACGTCAAGTCATTCTGCTTCTAACTGTTACATCCGTTAATTTGATTTTTCATAATTTCTGTTCGAAGTCAAACTAGCCAAATCTTTTCTTACAATTTAAACACACACACATATATATATACTATTTATGTATATATATATATATATATATATATATATATATATATATATATATATATATATATATATATATATATATATATATTGATATATTGTTCACAGTCTCTAAACCTCATGTTAAGTTGGAAGTTCGATGGGGTTGGACAGGCACACCCCTGTCCACAGAAGAATAACGCTTCACAAGGCGACGATTGGTTTTTATCATCCAGGGAAAAAAAAAAAAAACTACATCCACTGTGTCCAAAGTCAACCACTCTTTGCAACCGACTGCAGAATATACGCTTATGTTTTGACTAACTTTACCAAAAAAACTCGTCATGATATCTAGGTGGTTTTTGTGGAAAAGCTCCTAATTATTTTCAACGAGAACATTATCATATTTGTTTAATCGTGCCGCATGGAAATGAACGAACAAGCCGTTGAAATGCTGATCAACTTTTATTTCCGTGAAACGACATTATCAGCCGTATGTAATTTGCGAACATCAGGAACATGTATGCAATTGTAGGTTCGTTGTTGATTCCTTATACATGACAACCTCATGCACACACACAAATACACATATTCACGCACATAGACATACACACACACACACACACACACACATATATATATATATATATATATATATATATATATATGTATATATGTATATAATGAGTGTATGCATACTTGCGCTCGTATGTGCGTGCCCTACAAACTATATAATTTTGTTTGAACACAATACTTATACTCATATTTGTGAATGCACAGAAAAGAGAACATTTCATGAACATGGATTTAAAATGATTTGCATTAATTTTTAACTCACTAACTGTGAAAACGTTCATTTCATGCATTTTGAACAAAATTGATGTACTAGCGTTTGGGCAGATGTCAAATGATGTAATGGTATTTGCAATATTGAAAACAATTAACAGGAATGAAAATGATTTTCTCATCATGGAATTATATCCATATGTAGCATTTCATATTTTATGCGAAGTGCATAAATGTTGTCTGTTCATAATGCCTCACCTTTAAAAACAATATTGCAATCTATCTTGAAACGAAAACTGCTTTTATGATAAACTTTCCGGTTGTGTGTGACATTTTGGTATAACAAGATACTGTTCGTTTGAAGGTGGTGGGATGAAATTTTGCATTTTGATATTGGAAAAGGAAATGAGTTTGACTTGCACGTTTAAGAGCGTTACGAAGGGCAGTGCTTCTTGGTAGTGTCAGTGCTAAGAACCATCACCTCTTGGTGGCACGGAATTCTATGAATAATTGGTAATCGTAAATTGGAACATTCTCGGCAGGTTTTCGTGTATTGACCTCTCGATATTGTTGACATTTAATTGGAAAATTGTTAATTGAAATGCAACTTATTTTCTTAGAGCTACGTATTTTAGGTGTGTCAAATGCATTCCATGTATTTTCTGTTATGGGATTATCATCGGTATTTTTTTAATGTTGTGCTGCATATATTAACTTCATAAGTGTTTAATGGAATTTTAGGCGCTTTCTCGGGTATTTTTTTGTTTTTGTTTTCGTTAGTGTTCTCAATTTGATCTTTTATTGTCGATACTATTGTCTTTGTGTCCACTTTAGTACTGATCATATTTTCTTAGTGACCCCTTTAGAATTGATGAGATTTACATTGTGTACCCTTTAGTATTGACAATATTTGTCCTGTGTAACTTTTATTATTAATAATATTTGTGTATCCTTTAATTGTGATATTACATTATATATCCTCAGTATTGATAATATTTTCATTATGTAGCCTTTAGTATTGATAATATCTGCGTTGTGTATCCTTTAGCATTGATAATATTTGCATTGTGTCCCCTTAAGTTTTAATGGTATATGCTTTGTATACCCTTTAGTATTGATATTTAATTTGCGTACTTTTTAGTGTTGATAACATGTTTTGTGTATCCTGTAGTATTGATATTTGCTGTATGTACTCAGTACTGATAATATTAGGTTTTTTATATCCTTTAGTGTATGCTTTGGTATGATTTTTACTTTGTGCATCGTTTAGCATTGATAATATTTGGTTTGGCGTATTATTTTTGTTAGGACATCTGCTTCACAGGGTTTATATATGTTGCTTTTTGTGCCAGTAATCTATGCCTCTGAAATATCTCGTAACATTGCAATTGTGTTATCTCACTACTGTAGGAGTCTTGTAGTTTTTCTCATGTTTTATTCAAATTCTTTCGGTAAAATAAGAAGATAGTTGACTTGGTTAAGGAACCTACATTATATTAGTAAAGATATACGATCTCTTTCGTAAACTTTTAATTCATACTCGTTTAGATCTGCCTGTAGAATTCTTTACACGGTTCTTTATTTGAATTGTCATATATTTTTTTTTTACAATAGATATCCTGTGATACAAGAAAATTCCATCATATTTACCCTCGTTAAATAGTATTTTGCTTCCATTATTTTGTAACGTACTCTCAAGCTTTTACTTTACATCGCTGTGATAACTTTGGGCTAAGTAACGAGAACTAAATCTAATGTTTTGGGCGCAAAAGTTAAATACCTTTTCCTTTTTTCCTCGAGGGTTAAAACGCAGATCCAATTTCTGTTCGTAGCAAATTGCTCTGTCGGTCAGGGACGACCGTGGTCGTATGAAATGGCGGACTTTTGGCCAAAGTTTTCCCATAAATAGAGGTTCCACTGAAATTTAGTTGCACTCCTCTGGGCATCGGATCTCCGAACAGAAAAATTTGTCTCCTCACGAATCAACAATTGTCAATCTTCCATGGTTGGTTTCAATTCCTTGCTTTCTTTTCTCTATTATTAGTGTTATTACTAGTAATGGTGTTAAAGAGGTACCTGTATGTGAAATGCCCAGCTGTCTTTTGATGTGCTTGCTTGATGGCTTGACATTTTTATTTCTCTAGCAAATTACAAGCAATATCAAAACGCTTTAGGATAGACTGAGATTGCGCTCAAATAAGCGATTGATAGTCTTTCTAAAGGTTCCTTTAAAATCATCACTATGAATGTCGGAAATTGACGGAAGACAATTTACCTCAATGATCTGGTAAAGGAGGAACTCTTTTTCTTAATATTGTGGTTTTTAATAAAAGCAGTATTTGAATGGACATTCTTTCTAGTATGTTGAAAATTGCTGTTTTATTGTCATAGTTGACAGTGACTAAAAAAAAATGTTTCTTGAACGAGGGAGATTTAGCCTAGCACAATTTTGAAGAGTTGGTATTTAACATTTGGGTTTGGGTGTCAGATTCTCCCATAATGTAGTTACTGTTTATTTGTATCATTCAGTTTGCATATGTGATTTTTTTTTGTCTACAATTTTTGCGTAGCCTGCCGATTTTGTTACTTTTTGTCATCTGCGAGGTCTTTTTTTTTATGTCGATTATATATTTGCAAGTAGTTAGTTAGCATTACTGAATAATTAAAATTGTTCAGAGTCTCGCGAAACACAAGAACATTAATTTTCCCTTGAAATTGATTTTATTTATACATATACTGTCCCTATATGATCAACTTGATTACCATTCTTATCCTAAAATGTTTAGTAGACTTTAATATCTTCTCCTTCTCAAGCTAGTGTGCAATTATGCTGGATCTTAGCAAGCCTGCAAGAGTGGTAGTACATGTGCGGTCCTTTTCTATTTTATTTTATTGATTTATTCACAGGGTGGAATTTTCCAAGATTGAGGCGTAATGGTGCTGAACGACAGCCCTTAAGTGTCAGACATTTTTCGTTCTTCCATTTTGTAAAATCCAGAAAGGTCAATGGTAGATGTAGGACATTCTGTTCTGGCTGACTTCAAAAGGCCACGTTATATCCTTCCTCTATCCGAAATGTGAATTTTCTCCTTTATTATTTTTCAATAGAATTTAATTATAATTTTGAGGGTGATCTTTATGAACTTTCCTTGGAAGACCTTTTATATTTGTGCATATTACACGAAGAAGCAGGTTTTGCTAAAGAACCATTTATGTACTTCATGCGGCAAATTGTAAAGAAAAAATTACACTTGGATGTACTGTACTTGGTGCCTTAGGCTTTAAAGATGCATTCATTAGATGATGACCATGAGTCTGATCCGGTTCCAGTTCTGGCACCGATTTTTTATGGCGTGCGCAAGGTCGGTCTTATGATAATTCCTGGTATATTAGAGTTATTTGAGTAGCAATGGGTGGCATGTTGAGTTGCATGTTATACCTAAAGTTTATGCCGTAGCATATCCCGGGTAACTTGTCGTTTGTGATACGCAAAATATACGTATATAGTGTATTAAGATGAATAAGACAAGAAACCAAAATACATCCAGCATTCCATTAATTCGGCCTTGTTAGTCTCTCATTTTATTTTCTAAAGAGTGCAAAATCAAAAGTCTTCCGTATACCTCATGACTTATGGTAATATAAAGAAAGACAAATATAATAATTCATCGTTCTATGATTTACCATACTATATTTACATTAATCTGAGAAACATATAAATTCCTTATTCAATTTCTTTCGCCAATTTTCTGTGGGGGATATGATAGAACTTCTGTCTGATTCAACCTTACATGGTGAAACTACTTGTAAAGGTCCACGCCCCGAACGAAAAGTAAATTGCAATCTGTCGTATTTGTTTGTCCTATCAAAGGCCTCCCAGATTTAACTGTGTAGATAAGACGCTCGATATTGTACACAAGAAATTTATTTACTGTTACTGTACCGATATTTTTTTGTACGGAAGAAATCTTTTATTGTCTTTATAGCATTCGCTTTACAGCAATGTGAGGTTTTCTGCCTTTGATTGGTAGCGAAAATAGCAAACTCATGGTAGTTACGGACTCGGTAGAATTAAGATCTTGAATATACTAATTATCTCTTCTTGGAAATTTGTGTGTGGCACTTTAAAATGACAAGTTAATTTTGACAATTTTAAATGTCCAAATTGTGATAATTGTGGTGAATCGAAAATAATATAAGCCTTTTTTATGCAGGTAGATGTATGTTGGCAATTAATTGTGGTAAATTATAACATACATGTTATCATGAATTATCAAATCATAGTGATTCAGTTGCAACGGAAAAGATAAAATTTTAGAATGGTTTTTACTCCAACTAGGTGAAGCACGACGTTGGCTGTATTGTCCGCTCTCATTAAAAAAAATGATAGAAAAGTTATTAATATATATATATATATATATATATATATATATATATATATATATATATATATATATATATATACATATATACATATATATGACATCTTGTAAATATATGTAATTTATTATTCCAATGAATTTATAAGTATTTTAGGTAAATGTGTTATAAAATTATAATTGTTGAATGAATAATGATTACAGTTGTAATGAAATATTTCCATTATTTCCCAAAAAGCATGGTTAAGCGACCGTTTTTTATCTCTCTCTCTCTCTCTCTCTCTCTCTCTCTCTCTCTCTCTCTCTCTCTCTCTCTCTGATATGCACCGTTTTCCCATTTCCCCTTTCCCCAGTCTTTGCGTGAAGAAATCCCTTATGATCAGTAGGTCCTTTTCTCCGATGCTGGTGGGAGGTGATGGTTATGAAATTGAAAGTAGTAGCGGTAGTAGTAGTGGTCGTAGTGTTCTGTCATTGGAAAAATGAGTATTGGATTTATTGAGGTCAGTATTCTGGTGGGAAATGATATTGAAATGTTGCAGTGCAGGATGTCCCTTGGTCTCGCTGCTGTCCTTCATAATTTTAAGTGAATTTTGTTGTTCTGTATTTTTTGCAGAGGCGAGTGTATTGTGTATTGCCATTCTCTCTCTCTCTCTCTCTCTCTCTCTCTCTCTCTCTCTCTCTCTCTCTCTCTCTCTCTCTCTCTCTCTCTCTCTCTGTCGGAAGCTTTTTGATGTCGAGGTTTTTGGGAATACGTTTTTCTCTTTATTTCGTTCTTTTCTATTTTCCGAGAGAGAGAGAGAGAGAGAGAGAGAGAGAGAGAGAGAGAGAGAGAGAGAGAGAGAGAGAGAGAGAGAGAGAGAGGATTGTATTTGATATATGCTGGTTTGGCTATTGAGGTTTTTATTTGTATCCATGTTTGCTTGCGTCCTTTATAGTTTTTTGGTTCACGTTTATTTCTTTTTCCTTAAAGATATCTCTTTGGTTTAAAATGTAGCCATCGAGTCCCATGTTTATTTGTATCTTTTTTTTTATCCCCCCCCACACACACACATATATATATATATATATATATATGTGTGTGTGTGTGTGTATGTATGTATGTATGTATGTGTATGTATTTATGTAGTATGCATGTATACCGCAATTAAAGCTGTATGGTAAGTAGACAACACTAGCCATTTTATGACAATTTTATCAATAACACACTTATTATCGTTTTTTTTTTTTTTCTAATAAGCCACAACAAAATCTTTTATATCGAATTCGTTTTGCAATGGAATCTCGGACCCATGAGGAAATTCCTTTTAATGATAAATATTTTTGCACAGCCAAGGATTGGAACCTATGGCAATAGAAATAGGAGTAAACAGACTTTTAGCCCACTCGATTGTGAAGAGAGAGAGAGATAAGAGTTGATTCCGATTCTTCTGTATTTGATACTGTTGAATTTTAGATTTTTACTTATAATCGAAATCCACCCCTCTCCACCATTATAGAGTTAATAATAGGCTCGAATCCATGTCCGTGGCCGGGCAAAAATATTTATCGTTAAAGGAAATTTTCTTATGGGTCTGAGATCCCAAGGTAGAACATTTGATATTAAAGATTTTGTGGCTTATTGGGAAAGAAATGAGAATCACAAATGTTAGTGATAAAATTATTATAAAACGGCCAAGTGTTGTTCACTTACCATTCATTTGTTATGGTAGAGATGGGTTGATTTTGATGCTGAGTATTAATCTGGAATTCAGCTCGACACACATACACATACACACACACACACACACATATATATATATATATATATATATATATATATATATATATATATATATGTGTGTGTGTGTGTGTGTGTGTGTGTGTGTATTTTTTATTCATTATTTCTTTTCTTCATCATACAGCCTTCCAGTTTTTTAGTTGACCCACTACAATTTTAGGCCTACAAATATAAATTTTTTTTTCATAAGATTCACAGCTGAATTTAAGTGAATGTATCATGGCTTCTCGATCAAACCCTGTTCTTTCTGATGTTGATGTAAGCATTTCAATAAAGGAAATCCGCACAACATTTACCTTTGACATTCTTACCTGATGTTACCGACGGATAGGAAAACTATCACTGAAAGAAAGTATTTGTTTATAAAATACATATATAGATATATATTTAGTTGAATTGTAAAGTGTTTGATAAAGCCATATATCATTAATATAAATACGACAATTTCACGAGAAATATGCTAAATTGATTTGTTACGCTGTTAACCTTTGACCTTTTCTTGCCTTAGAAAAGGACAGGGACTTGGAATAGAGAAACGCGTGGAAAGATTCGTTAGAGCTAATGATGCATACGGTAGAGCGCCTTCATCAAACAGCACCAACTGATCCCAACACCTGGCCGACCAATCAAAATCCGAGGCGGCCGTGCAACGCTCCGTTAGAATTGAGCCCTTCCGACCGTGAATCCTGATTGGTTGAAATATCCCTCCCAGCAACCTCCTTGTTATGCTTGCATCACTTCCAACAGATTTTCTGTTGTCTCAAATCTGGTCTTTTAACACATTTCCATTTTGTTTTAGTTTCTTGGGATGTCACTGTTTTGCCTGAGAAATTAATTTAGTGGTCCATTAAGAATCAGGAGAGTTGTTGCTTCTAAGATTATTCACAAATAGATTTTCATTGTAGGAAAGTCATGAAAAGCAAAATAGCATCGATGTTTGAAAATGAAAGGCAGTCTAGAGCGGACATGATCTCAGATCATTGTCCTTTACAGTTTTTTTTTTTTTTTTTTTTGTGGCATCAGATAGCATGTAAGAATATGTGCACACATATACAGTATGTATTTATCTATACTCACAACTATTAAGCCACAAATATCTCATTAATATTGTATTCATTATAGCATAAGATTGACTTGTATTTAGAGTGAAAAACTGACATCTATATATATATATATATATATATATATATATATATATATATATATATATATATATATATATATATATAATATATAATGTGTGTGTTTTTGTTAAGGGGTCGTCAAGTGCTCCAACCACCTGATTAGGACTCGGGCCTATACCATTTTGGGGGTTGGAATTTGGTGAAGGAGATTTGATCCCCTTCAACTGTTGCTACAACCCAGAATGTCATTTCCTTAAGGTATAAGTTATTCTGAATCTATTGGAAATTCCATATTGTTGGAATTCGAATTTTTCGTTTTCTTAATATTTGGATGATATTTTCACTGACAAGGTAAAAATCATAAGTTTGATATATTGTGTTTGTTTTCTCTCATCTACTGTAAGTTATGAGAAAATAATGTATTATCAGATCCGAGCCTATTCATCAACATTACTTCAACCCAAATGGTCGAAAAATCCTGTGCAGTACTAAATATATATGGCAGAGAAAAACATATATCTGTAGAAAAATTTTTAGTCATATAAAATTTTTTTTTGTTTTCTCTAATTCTAATGGCCATTCTACGCGATCTTTTCATCTCAAGGTTTCTGTGTGTTACTTAATTCATTCGGTTCGCGAGCATTCTTATATTTCCTACGTGACAATATTTTCATCTTTCTCATCTTTCTTTTCCATCTTGTTCAACAACCTTGTCCATGTCGTTCTCCATCCAAGATTCTACACCTCACAACTCTCCGTAAAAAATTATCTTTTATCTATTGCGTAAAATGCTACTCATAATCATGTGTCACTGTATGGTTCAATATAACAAATCTCGGCTCTTTTGTTTTTTTACCTGTTTTCTTCTACGACAAACCTGTGTTCAAATCCCACAAAATTATTCCATAATTGATTAGATATTTGATTATTTTCTTTTCTGTAACAGTTGATCGTAGCTGTCCCTACCTTTTATAAATACTTCGATTCACACAAAGCCCTCCTATGGTCAAACAACTATTTTTATTATTTTTAATAGTTCATCCCGTTGACCGTTATGACCGAATTATTTATTTTGCATAAAGCAAGTTCCCATAAGGCTTCAAATTGTTGGATTCCCTAAGAATATCCAGCCATGTGTGTCCAACGTATGTTCAGTTTCGAAGCGTAATTTAAACCAATTTCTCTTACATAGAACAATTTCGTATAGAAAATATTTCTCCTGGATAGTTTGTGTCTTTTTTTACCAATTATGCAAATTTCTATTCCCAAAATTAGTAATTTTCTACACTTTTTTTTTTTCCATGGGCCAATGCTCAATTTCCTCTTGAACTTTCATCAAAGGCCTTTTCTAAGTAAAAAAAGATAATATAAACTAAATTTGTTTGCATATAAGGACTTTCCAGGTTATTTCAAAGTAATTCTTTTAACCCCCTTTCATCTGAATTTTGTTAATACAGACTGAAGTTTATCACCTATTTCACTTGCTTCCCTTTATGTGAATCTCTGGTGCTTTCTGTTTCTGTCCCCCTCTGCGAATTCGGCCTTTGAGGAAAATTACACATAATTATTTTGAATTTGTCAGCATTTCGGTTCAGGAAGGAGGATTTCATGTTAACTTTTTATTTATTCGAAAAGCAATATGAAATGGCTTACCAATTAGTATTTTAGGTATCGTAAATAGGACTTAAAAGCTGTTGTGGACTTTTCTCGTAAGGGAGTATGATATGTATATTGAAGGTTTTTAGGATTTTGATACTACAATATCCGTATTTGATAGGAAATTTAGCATACCTGCCGTATTCTATCTCTTTGGGTGTTCAAAAGTTATGTGATATAGTAACTGCAATTACATCATGTGTAAGATATAAGACGTGATTTCGACAGAATGTATTTGTAAGATTGCGGATTCAAGTCATAAATTTATTATGGCATGTGCTACTTTATTTTGAGTATTATTACTTATATATTGTATTTTTTCTGGCATTAAAATGTATATTTTAATATAACTATCCTACTTAAGTTTTTTCTCTTTTTTTTTTCTTACCTCCATCATTGAAGTTGTAATAGCATTAATGAAGTTAAAAAAATTTGTTACGTCCATGTTAGCAGCCACCTTGGCCATTAATTCAGTTATTATTTATAAAGAAACAAAAAGTATGGTTACTGAAAATATAATGTAATAGCAGTTCATTGGGATTCAATGAAATAATTTTTGCGTCATGTGACTTGACGTTCTGCGTATTTTCTCTCTGTTGACTATTCTTATATGTTATGCATTTATTCATATGTATATATATATATATATATATATATATGTATATATATATATATATATATATATATATATGTATATATATATATGTATATATATATATGTATATATATATGTATATATATATATATGTATATATATATATATATATATATATATATATGTATACGTTTTATCACTAATAAACGTGACTATCGTATTTTCGAATACATATACAGTATGTGTTTTTATGTATGTGTATAGTTTTTCAGTGCGAGCTTTTACTCCTTTGCAATCTTTTATGGGTGAGGTTGCAGCATATGGTATCCAACCAAATTCTATTAACTACCTGCCACAAAAGTTGCATTATTATCTAAAGACTGCCTACGGAAGTAAAATGAAGACATTGCAAAAGGATAGTCTACAATAAAATTATAATGATGTTGTGCTTGGAAGTTTAACATTTTTACAATAAAATTATAATGATGATGTGCTTGGAAGTTTAACGTTTTTACAATAGAATTATAATGATGTTGTGCTTGGAAGTTTAACGTTTTTACAATAGAATTATAATGATGTTGTGCTTGGAAGTTTAACATTGCTTCTCTAATGTTTTAATGTATTTTTAGTTACACATTTTACCCTAAAAATTAAATCAACTTAATGTTATTTTCATTCTCTTGTAGTAAGAGCTTTTCGGTTCTAGTTACATACGTTGCCTTTATCTTTATTCTTATCTATACGTTAATAGTTAAACCTTCTTTTGTAATCACAACATGTGATAGATATTTTCTATACTTGATGCCTTTCAAAAAGTTACTTATGGAATAATCTTTTATGTCAATTTCTTTTGCAATAAGCATGCAATGAAAATACCTTGATTGAAGAATAATAAAAGGTAGAAACGAGCTCATTGGAAAAATGAAATGGAACTTTTTAATATTCACCTTTAAATAACTCATATTTGTTACTCATAGTTTTGTTCAGTACACCAATAAATAGAGAGAAATCGTGAAGATGCTGCTTTCGGAAGTAGATGTTCTACCAACATGTGTATTTACTGTATATGTCTATTGCAGTAAAATTACAATTTAAAGGCCATTCTCCCCTTGCTGGGGAGGGGGTTGCTGGTAGGGCATCTCACTATGCTTTTTGAGTTCATTTGATTTCCCCTTAATAATGGCATCCTTTCGCAGCTGGGTCGGCTGAGTAGGCTAAGAGTGAACCACGGATCTTTCAATTAATGGCTCTACACTCGCCTAATGAGTCATGATAGGCAACATGTGATTAGTATAGCATATGCATCCAGCCATGACACGAAAGTTTACCTCATAGGGATTCCATATTTTGTACAACACATTTGTGCCTTTATATCATTGTGAATGGCGCTGTCAGTAAGACGAAACTTCTAATTCAAACATTTAAAATTGTTTTGCCTATGGCTTGATATATATATATATATATATATATATATATATATATGTGTGTGTGTGTGTGTGTGTGTGTGTGTGTGTATCTATCTATCTATCTATCTATCTATATATGAATGATTAAAACCAACACAATGTTGTGTCCAATTAGGATCGCCACTAAACATGCCTCCTCTGTTAGCATATTTCATCTGTAGCTACCAAGCCTTTCATTTGAAGAATTCATCGTTTGGAGGATTTCTTTATTTCACAGATAAACTATAGAATCCTTTCAATGTTTCCGGTTTTCCTGGGTTTAATATCATTAATCTTTTTAATTGGGTAATTTTTAGCTTTCTTCAGAGTTCGGACCGACTCCTTCCTTAGCCTGATGCATATATATATATATATATATATATATATATATATATATATATATATATATATATATATATACACACACACATATATATATATATATATACACAGACACACACATATATATATATATGTAATATAATATATATATATATATATATATATAATGTCAGTTTACATTTGTATAGTTTTCTGGATCGTTGTTGTATGTTGTAAAATCTGTTTGCGTAACACCTATTTTGTAATTGCACGTGAAACAGGGTTTTTTCTCATGAACATGACACGTATGCTATTATGTCGTCCTTTAAAAGCCATATGAATTTGGCTTATTTTTTTCCCACCATCACCGTTGGTGCTGATTAAATCGTTTCCCGATTCCACTGTAGATAATAGTGTTAATGTGAATAAGGTACTGCCATTATCAGAATTAATGGAATTATTAGATTGATATAATTAGGTATCTATTTTTGCAAACCTTAGTTCACCCCATTACACTTTAGGAACGAAAGATGTAAAGCTTGATTGCGAATGCGTATCAAGTGGGCGCCTGCAAAAAGCACCTAGTCCGGTGGAATGTACAGGTGTGGTACACAAGAGCAGCAGCAGCAGCAACACCGGTGGTCAACAGGTGTTCCGCTTGGCCGCACATCAATCCCCCTCCTCCGTTTCTATTCCACCCCTACTCCCTCCCCCATTCTTTCTTCACTTCCGCTCTTTGGGATCTTTGGAGAAATGTCCTCATTCAACGCTCCAACCTTCTCTCTCTCTCTCTCTCTCTCTCTCTCTCTCTCTCTCTCTCTCTCTCTCTCTCTCTCTCTCTCTCTCAATTTTTGGGGTATTTATACTCCTGTCAGGTGCCCTCTTAATCTCAAAATGGACTTGATTTAGCATTCAAATAGATTTGGTAGCTTGACTGAGTTCAGGAGAACAGGATTCCATTTCTGTCCTGGCAGAGGCAGCAGGTGCCCCATTCTTTAGTTGTCCCTATTTATGTTGCTCATTGAAGTAGCTGGTTTCCCCTTAGGAGACTGGATAGTCCATGGCAAGTACCAGTCACAGTAGATCTTGTCTAGGTATACACTCCAAAGGCCACAGTGTAATGGTCATTGGTTTCAAAAGGTAGATCAACAATCACAGTCCTTCAGAGGCAACCAAGTAGCCTTGTTTTGGAAGGTCAGGTTTGGGATACATATGGAGGATCTTAGAGAAGTTGGGTTACTAGCTACATATTTGTTTGACTTGAAAAAGTACCTTCTTGTCTTGGAAATTATGTCAGACACCAGCTCAGTTTAATAATTGTCTGATTTGCATATTGACATTGTAGCATCTGAAATTTTTCCTTTTGCAAGGTTAAATTTGCATTCAAAATAATCTTACAGTATGAAACAATTTAAGCAAACATACTGATATCTTTTTATGTGAAGAATACCAATCATAAAAAGCAGAAATTCTTAAAACAAAATGCTATAGGTGGCAGTCTTGTATTCAAATGCACATCAGACATGCTAGACGGAGGCATTCGTTTTTGGCAGGGAAAGATCCTATTCATCCATGATGTCACTTGAAGCCTCTCTGAAACTATTGTCTTTATCCAAAGACATCTTATTGAAGGCTTTCTAGATCAGTTCTGTTAGTAATTTCTCTATTCAGAACCATACTGATGCTGACAGTGTAGATCAAAGGTTGGTACCTGGAAAAAATAGTTGGTCCAAGGAAAAATTTCAATATTGCTTGATTTTGAGGAAGACGATTCATAACACTGGAAGAAAATAAATGTTGGATTCAGCATTGTGTGTTGATTTTTGGTAAAATTTTTTTTGGTGGATTGTGTTGTAGCAATACACCTCAACAGGAAAACTTTTTTTTATATATTTTGTTCTACTTTTAAATTATTACAATGTGGAAACTAAATATTTTAAGAAATTGTAACCAGGAATTATTGGATTAACTACTGAAATTTTAAGGTTTTAGATGAGGGATCACTTCAAATTTTGTGAGGGGAATCCTTTTCAAGAATATCAGTTACAGAAACAAGTGCAGCATTTGTGAATGTATTCACTGGATTACTGTAACAGGTAACTTTCTTACACAGACTACTGTCTTTTGGAGACCATATTTACGAAGATTGTGGTTTGTTACATGCAGATTTGACTAAAGACGTGATTTTTTTCTTAAATCAACTCCAAGAAAACTGTCCTAAACACGTCCTACGCACCATTTATAAATTTTGTGGAAACGTGCAACAGGTAATGTAGATACGATTCACTCTCATATCAGGGAAGACTTAGGTTCCCATCCAAACTTTCAACATGACGCAATCACTCCATGAGGGCATGATGGCTGGGGCATTTTAGAAAAAACAAAAAAGAAATTTGCTTGAAGTTGTGTTTAAAGTAAAGGTGTTCTTGATACCAACCCTATTTAACGTTTATATTTTTCTACTTACTGTATTATACATTTGGAGATCATCACGACTGAGCCTAGTTGCAATATAGAATGGATGGAAAATTGTATGGTATCAAGAGGTATCACGTAAAGGCAAGCATCTTTGATTTTACAATAACCGCCTCGTTTTTCGTTGAACATAATGCTGCTCTTTTACCTGGTGCCTTATCGGTTTATAGCGATTTATAAATTATCGGCAGTGTGCTGAATCTTGGCCCTGGCTATTCATTCTTGAAAGACTGTTTATCCGAACGACAAGTCGATTAATGGCAATGATAATTTTCGCTGTTTTGAGTCTACTCTCATCTCAAACCTTTGCTCTGGTTGAAGAAATCTCCTTTCAAATTAGTAAGGCAGCAATACATAGGCTCCTTGTTGAAGAAAATATTTCAGCCGAGTATTCACAATATGAAACGATAGTAGTTTTCAGTGCACCTTTTTCCATCCATCTTGCGTTAAGGTGTGGCATGAGGAAGTCAAGAAACCGATTTGTTTTCATTGCAACTGCTTTGAAAATATCCTATCTGTGCATTGGTCACACTTGTCGAGAGCTGGAATCTGGCAGATTTCAACCCATTTAAAACTCATAACCTTGCAAACACCTCGTTGGGAAGACTACTTTTTAAACAAAAATTGGCTGAAATTGGAATTCGAAGTAAAGTATATACTGCATAGAGAAATTGTAAGAGACCTGAAAATATTAAATGCTTCTTGGGCTATTCTGCCTAAAACATTCATATATTTTCTCCGATGAAACCCACGTTGCCTATAGGTAGAAAATTTTTACCAGGCTGGATAAAATAAGATTCCGCCTATTTGTGAGAGTGACCTGGCCCTAAATATGAATGCATACATACTTTTGTATGTATTTATGGAAGTTATTTATAAAGAAAATGCTTTGCACACTGCATCTAAAACTATCAAATTTTAAGTAACAACGTCTACCAGAATCTAAAACAGTTTGTAACAATTCATAATAAATAATTCGAAAGAGCCCAAAGTCTGGCGACGGATGATCAGAGAGGGCTGTGGCGTTGGTGAAAGAGAAATGGAGGATCGTGTTAGAGGGCATTATTTGTACGGATAGTGTCAGTAGTAATACTTGAGGAAATCATAATAGCATTCAATAATGATCCTAATTGGACT
>NC_090728.1:95129280-95169280 GCF_036898095.1 Palaemon carinicauda
GTTTAGCCTTTTTCAGAAGACTCTGCCCTACAGTATTTTAGAAGTCTTATTTCTGTTCTGACCAGATTGTGGAATGGTCTTTTGTTGGCTGAATCGGTGGTCGAACTTAACAAGTTCAAAAATGTTGCAATTGCTTTTCTGTTGAACAGGCTGACATTAGCCTCGTTTCATAGTTTATATGTGAGAGGGCTATTCATTGTAGTTATTGATCTATCTATCTATCTATCTATATATATATATATATATATATATATATATATATATATATACATATATATATATATATATATATATATATATGTATGTAAAATTTTGTTTCTTTTATAGTTCATCGTTAGTTCTTTATTTTCCTTCTGCTTTGGGGTTGGCTTTTCCTGTTGGAGCCCTTAGGCTTGTAGCATTCTGCTGTGATTAGCTATGTAGCTTGGCTAGTGGAGTATATATATATATATATATATATATATATATATATATATATATATATACACACTTGTGTGTACATGTATATATATGCACGCGTTCGCGCATACACAGGTACATTTGTGTATATGTATATATATATATATATATATATATATATATATATATATATATATATATATATATATGTGTGTGTGTGATATGTCTGTGTTATTATTATTATTATTATTATTATTACTTGCATGGCTACAACCTGAGTTAAAAAAGAAAGATGCTATAAGCCCAAGGTCTTCAAAAGGGAGAATAGCCCAGTGAGGAAAGGAAATAAACAAACATCAAGAAAGTAATTAACAATTGTAGGTAGTAGGCTGGCCAGGGCACCAGTCACCCGTTGAGGTACTGCATTATTATTATTATTATTATTATTATTGTTATTTTTACTTGCTAAGCCACAACCCTAGTTGGAAAAGCAGGATGCTATAAGCCCAGGGGCTCCAACAGGGAAAATAGCTCAGTGAGGAAAGGAAAAAGGAAAATAAAATATTTTAAGGAGAGTAGCAACAATAAATATCTACTATATGAATTATAAAAACTTTAACAAAACAAGAGGAAGAGAAATAAGATAGGAGAATGTGCTCGAGTGTACCCTCAAGCAAGAGAACTCTAACCAAGACAGCGGAAGACCTTGGTACACAGGCTATGGCACGACCCAAGACTAGAGGACAATGGTTTGATTTTGGAGTATCCTTCTCCTAGAAAAACTGCTTACCATAACTAAAGAGTCTCTTCTACCCTTACCATGAGGAAAGTGGCCACTGAACAATTACAGTGCAGTAGCCTCTCGAGTGAAGAAGAATTGATTGGTAATCTCTGTTGTCAGGTGTATAAGGACAGAGGAGAATATGTAAAGAATAGGCCAGACTATTCAGTGGGTGTATGTAGGCAAAGGGAAAATGAAACGTAACCAGAGAGAAGGATCCAACGTAGTACTGTCTGGCCAGTCAAAAGACCCCATAACTCTCTAGCGGTAGTACCTCTAGAGAGTGATTGGGTCCTTTGACTGGCCAAACAGTAGTACTTTGGATCCTTCTCTCTGGTTACGGCTCATTTTCCGTTTGCCTACACATACACCGAATAGATTGGCCTATTCTTTACATACTCTCCTCTGTCCTCATACACCTAACTACACCGAGATTACAAAATAATTCTTCTTTGCTCAAGGGGTTAGCTAATGCACTGTAATTGTTCAGTGGCTACTCTCCCCTTGATAAGGGTAGAAGAGACTCTTTAGTTATGGTAGCCAACTCTTCTAAGAGAAGGACACTCCAAAAGCAAACCATTGGTCTCTAAAAATGGGTAGTTCCATAACCTCTGTACCATGGTCTTCGACTGTGTCTTGGACTAGAGTTCTCATGCTTGAAAGTACTCTCGGACATACTATTCTATCTTATTTCTCTTCTCTTTGTTATTTCTTTTAAAGTTTTTATAGTTTATATATGAAAGATTTATTCTAATGTTGTAACTATTCTTAGAATATTTTATTTTAATTGTTAATAAATTCTCCTGCAATTTCTGTATTTCCTTTCCTCACTTGGGTATTTTCCCTATTGGAGCCCTTGGGCTTATAGCATCTTGTTTTTCCAACTAGGGTCGTAGCTTAGCAACTACTACTACTACTACTACTACTACTACTACTACTACTACTACTACTACTACTACTACTACTACTACTACTACTAATAATAATAATAATAATAAGATATTTTAAGAATAGTAACAACATTGAAATAAAGCTTTCATATATAAACTATTAAAACTTCAAAGAATCGTGCGCCTGAATGTACCTTCAAGCATGAGAAATCTACCCTAAGACAATGGAGACCATGGTACAGAAGCTATGGCACTGCCCAAGCTTAGAGAACAATATATATGCATTTACATGTGTGTATATATAATACACATACACATTTTAAGTGTATAGGCATAATTCTTATCGAATTAATTTTTTTGAAATTTATTAGATTATTTAATACAATGGTGTAAATATACAGCACATTTGTTAATCATGAAACTTTATCTAATGAAGCATGAACTTTCCCAACATAGCTGGTGATTGTGCGATATAGAGTTATTCATTATCATCTTTATGGTCATGTTAATCTTAGACTTATGATATAAACTGGCGAACTGCATGAAGCATATATTGTAAGTACCTGAAAATATATTGGTTTGGTTTCACATTTTGCTGATAACCATCTCTTTGACTGAGTATTGGTATGTCAAGTATATAGCTAAGATTTTTTCTTTAACGTTGATCAACATTTATTATAACTGGGCAACATTAGGTCATGAATGTTTCATGGAATTAATCATGATCATCAGTGGAGGGAAAAATATTGTAAATGTAAGGCAATTCAGCAGAACCTAATCAACGCTTGTAAAACATGGATTAGCCAGCCCCTGCGTAGTCTCCCTTGTGTTCTCGATTGGATTATGTTATGAGAAGTATTCGTTTCCCATCACAGCGTTTTATCTGTTGAATATTACTGCATAATTTGCATAAATTTCGTTTTTGATGTTTGTATAGGGTATTCTTTTTTATGTTTGCGTTTTTGTGTTCTCGTTTGCATACTATTATTGTAGAAATATAAAAGTACAACGGGGAAAACTCTGGTCGGGGAGCTCAAGACGTTCTTCTATTCTTTGGTCCTTGGTAAGTATTTTAGGGAAAATACAATTTTCTTAGAAATTGTCATTTTCAGGGAATCCATGTTTTGAAACTAAATAATATTCCAGAAAAATATATCACAACGAAGTAAATAGAATGTATCCTGTAAGGAATTGTCTTTACTTCTCCAAACCAATATTTGCAAGAATTTATTATTTATTGAGGCAAGGTTCCAGAAGAAGGGCTATGATCCCTGGGCAGTCATCGAAAGGAAGTGTCATTAATGTTTCAAAAATTAATAAGCAGGCCTTACTTGGTTTCTGATGTGTAAATTTGTAAATTGTGATTTTGAAATTCGATACAGAAGTCTTTTAGTCTTAACTAAACCTACAGTCTGAATTTTGAAAATTATATAGATCTGATATTTTCAGGAAGTATGTATAGAAAGAAAATTTAGAGAAACGGGTTGTAGGGTTACGATGCTTGTTTTTATCTTATAAAGATTGATAAATAATAATCATACATTTTTTTTTTGCAGTGAAAGCTTTGACTAGGTTTTTATCTTTAAATTCCGAAAAGAGTTTTCTTGATTAGATCACAACAGTGCAGTTTCGTAAGTTGAGAATTTGCAAAATGGTCCAGGAATTGTTCATCAAAGTATAAAAAAGAAACTCCTTCCTTGAAAGCTAATGATATGTGTGTGGAAATTATTTTTTGAGGAACTTAATCTTATTTCTTGAAAGTTGAAAGATTAAAATTCTGAAACTTCGATAATAAAAGAAAGATGAAAAATGAAAACTGTTCCGATACTTGTACAAAGTAAAGTGAAAAAAAAAAAAAAACTTATGTATTAGGCTCGTGTTGCTTTGAAGATTATTCTTATAGTTATTCCAGACTCTGACACAGTTGTAACCCAAACCTTAATTTAGCGAGTATAAAGCTGTAATCTGAAATTATAGAGCAGTTAATTTAAGATTCCTTCATGGTTTAGGGAAAATCCAAATTCTAGAGGCAATGTTCAGAAAGTAATGATAGCTCATTTGAAACATTCCCTGCCTGGCAATCAGTTAGACGGGGCTTGGAGATATGCTCAAGCTCGGTAGTTTCCAGTAGAGTTTGCAACCTCACCCTCCATGTAAGCAAGGAATGGGGAAGCCTCTAGCTGCTGAGTCATCGGCACCTATTGCCTGTCCCTCCCTGGTCCTAGCTTGATTTAGAGGAGACTTGGCGCTGATCATATTATTAGAACTCCAAAGAAGTGTAGTTCTGTTGTTAATACTCATATCCTTATTGATATTCTTTTCCGGTCTTTGGACGCTAATATTACTCTGCCAATTTTAAAGCGTTTGCTTTCAAACTTGATCAGCGGTATGACCCTTATGGGGGAACTGTAAATGAAGAATATCGTGCAGATGCATGCAGCACCCTCTATGTGCAAAGCAAAAATCCTTTAAAACTATTGTTCGAGATCTCAAGAACCGTTCCATCAATTCCTTTATTTATAAGAATTGCTTCAGCAATTCTTATGTTCTCTAGTTATTATTATTACTATTAGTATTATTATTATTGTTATTATTATTATTATTTTTACTTGCTAAGCTTACAACCTTAGTTGGGAAAGCAGGATGCTCTAAGCCCAAGGGCTCCAACAGGGAAAATAGCCCAGTGAGGAAAAGTTTAAGAACAGTAATAACATTAAAATAAATCTTTCTTATATAAACTATAAAAACTTCAAACTAACAAGAGGAAGAGAATCAAGATAAGGTAGTGTGCCCGAGTGTACCTTCAAGCAAGAGATCTTGAACTGAAGACAGTGGGAGACCATGGTACAGAGGCTATGACATTACCCAAGACTAGAGAACAGTGGTTTGATTTTAAAGTGTCCTTCTAGAAGAGCTGCTTACCATAGCTAAAGAGTCTCTTCTACCCTTACCAAGAGGAAAATAGCCACTGAACAATTAAAGTGCAGTAGTTATCCCTTGAGCAAAGAAGAATTGTGTATAAGGTCAGGCTCTAGAACATTGTGTTGTTCCTTGTTTTTGTTATTCATGACTGACCTTTAAATTGGTAATGTAAGGAAAAATAAGAAAAAATGGCTGACTTGTGGCACTCGTTATTTTCACTCCTTTAAACATTGGCAAATGTCAGGAATGCAAAGAGTAAGTGTAGTTTACAAGGGAGGGGGTAGGAGAAAAAAGATGCAGAAAGGACTTCATTGAGTATGGGAAAGGGAGTGGTTCAAGATATGGTGATGAAAATAGAAATTGGAATGGAATTCGGATGAATAAAGTGTAGTGTTTAGAATAGAAATGTAAGAGAGAGATAATTACTTTCGAGAGGGAAAGAAATGGGAAGCGAGATAAATTAAGAAAGAGAAGTAGGCAAGTAATATATGGCGAATATAAAAGAACGAATGAACTAGTTTAAGAAGTCATAAAAAGATAAGTATACATATATACATACATATATAAGTAAACTCAAGATGTGATTTAATAAGTCAACAGATTGAGGAGCAGTGACTAAAATCGTTTTATTTTTCATTAGCCGTAATTATAACTACTTTTATTTCCACAAATCATTAGAAATATTTCTTATAAACAACTTTATAAAACTATATTTAAGCACCGATTTTCTTTTATTCTTGAATCTGTCTTACATTAAGGAAACGTTTTTTTCCTTTTGCAATCTATGGGTGGGTTTGGTATCTCCTCTTCTTTTCGGGCACCTTATTCTCTGAGGCGAAAGTCTGAAATGTTTTGTTTCACACCTTATCATCCCTTTGCTTTTTTATTCTTTCTTTAGTATTACGTCGCATGTATGCTTTTTATCGAAGTCGAGGTCTTTTTTTTTTTTTTTTTTTTTTTTTTTGCAGAGCACATTATGTCAATTATAGGATGTTTACTGTTCTCTACCAAATTGTAACAAACCCAAAATTTTCTACTTGACATTTATTTGCGCTATAGTTTATTCTATCTTTACAGCCCATTGTCATTTGAATTGAAAACGTAGAAATCTTTTCACTGTAAGTCGAACAATAATGCAAGAGTCGTCATTATTTAATACACAAAATGCAATACCTTTACAGTTTTTCTTTGAAAGGGCTGCAAGTCTCACTGTCTGTGTAAGTCAGGTTGCAAAACTTTCTCTAGAACATCCAGTATTCTTTTTGAAGAATGAGTTTTTGGGGTGTGTGTGGGGGGATATTCAATAACTTACATGTCACAAGGAAGGAACCATCATCTTATACTAAGGTGAGATTACTTTGGTGCAGTGCAGTGAATAACCGCAGTTATAAGTCATAGTTAACATAATGATTAAATTATTTTCTCACTCTCCCTCTCTCTCTGTCGTAAACCCCATTCAGAATAGTGTGTAGTAGACCCCACACCTATTTTTCACGCATGTCATGCGGAGGAAGAGAATGGTATTTCGCATAACATAGTTCATGTTCCACGCTATAAAACCTGAAAAATTATCTTTCTATAGCCTTATGAAAGAGGCATTGTTCAATCTTGTAGCCTACAGCTAACTCCAGCCAAGCCTTTCTCACGCCTTTGCCACTTATAAGATAAATCTGAGAGGATATTCGTGTTTATCAGTAGAAATATGTTTTATGTCTCTTGGGGTCGCTCTTGCTAGTTATGAGGAACTCTCTCTCTCTCTCTCTCTCTCTCTCTCTCTCTCTCTCTCTCTCTCTCTCTCTCTCTCTCTCTCTCTCTCTCTCTCTCCTAAGTCCTGTTTTAACGTACGACCAAGTTTAAGAAAACTGACAATTTTGTCATTTATTTATTCCCAAATGGTAATCTGAATAACCTAGAAAAAATTGCTTTTCTTTGGGTACAGTTAAAAGAAACAAGCTCGATCTTCCTGCTGTAATACAAGATTCTTCAGGACTGAAATGACAGTACGATCATTCACAATTTATAGTTCATGTGCACCATATCTATTGCTAATTCTATCTTAAAATTTTCCCACGACTAACTATATTAAAAGAATAATTCTATTTAACGCAGCCGTTTTCTCGACTCGACGGAAGGAAATTATACCACAAGTAAAAATTTTAATAAGGAAATACCGTTGATAACGGAAAGGGACAATTATAGACCGTATACATATTGCTTTCTTATATACTAACATTGTCAATATGGCTATCGGAAAATACGATTAATTGAAAACAGTTTTTAAGAATGTATGGCCGCCTTTTGAGGTTTTCATTTGGTGTATTTTAAATAAAAACCGCTTCACGAAACTGATGGTTACATTATGGCGTTGTATATACATATATGATTGAGCTTTCGGTCATCCTCAGCCGGACCACGTTAATCACCAACTTGGAAGTTGCATGTTTGGAGTTTCTCGGGGAGAGTTTTAATTGCAGTGCAAGTGAATTGGACTTGGGGGTTGAGGGTGGTGGGTGGGGCGGGAGGTCTTTGTTGGTTTGGGGAGGGCGTGTGTAGATGGAGAGACTGTGAGTTAGTTTGCCTTAATTGCCTGATTCTTTGTAATAGCGTTCATGCATTGGATATTGCTGTGTCAACAAAATCAAGGGCTGCTTTGAATGCCTCTTACTTTTTCTGAGAGTTGGCAACAGGCGGAGTGATCTAGCCATTCCGACCTCTCCGAATATCTTGGGAGGAAAAATGAAGTGTGCTCTACCTCCTTGGATTAGTGGATGCAGGATTGTTGTTTGTTTCATTGGGTTTTCTCG
Organism: Palaemon carinicauda; assembly: GCF_036898095.1. Taxonomy (NCBI): domain Eukaryota; kingdom Metazoa; phylum Arthropoda; class Malacostraca; order Decapoda; family Palaemonidae; genus Palaemon; species Palaemon carinicauda. Next base: position 95,137,077 of record NC_090728.1, read on the forward strand.
TCTCTCTCTCTCTCTCTCTCTCTCTCTCTCTCTCTCTCTCTCTCTCTCTCTCTCTCTCTCTCTCGTTCTTTTGTAGGGATATTCAGATTTGTGTGGGTTGAAGGTATGCTTACACGTAACTAATTGTGTTTGTGGAGATATTTTTCTGGTATATTGTTTAAAGGCAGATGTGTACTTGATTACTGTTTCAATATAACATCTTGTATCAATAACTGTTATTTGAATAATAAGTATGCGTCGCTTAAACCAGCGGGGAAAGAATTGAATAGTGCATATGAGCTTTCAAGTGGTGTTAAAAATTCAGCGCTATTGAGAAATATTAAATTCAGTCAGATTGATAAGGGTGAGTATTTGTCTATAAAAAATAGTTTGTTTTATACAACTTATATATATATATATATATATATATATATATATATATATATATATATATATATATGTATATATGTATATATATATATATATATATATATATCCTGTCACGCTGTGGTATTGCCAAATGTATGAATACTCTATCTTTCCCGGCCCTCCGGTAGAGGCAGTAGTCATAACCTGGATAGAGGGTACCCCGAGAGGTACACTGAGAAACTGCAATCTCCCACAAATTGCCGAAACTGCCGTGTTGTAATTAGGGAAGGGTTGAATGTTTGCATTTGCATACAAAGAAGTGTTTACGAGGTGTTGCTTTACTTATTTTATGCTAAAGTACTTGAATGAGGTTTCTTGTTGAGACTGCTAGAGAGTTATTGGGTCCTTTGACTGGCCAGACAGTACTACATTGGAGCCTCTTTTCTGGTTACGGCTCATTTTCCTTTTACCTATATATACACCGAATAGTCTTGCCTGTTCTTTACATATTCTCTTCTGTCCTTATACACGTGGCAACACTGAGATTACCAAACAATTCTTCCTCGCTCAAGGTTTTAACTACTGGAATGTAACTATTCTGTGGCTACTTCTTGGTAAGGGTAGAAGAGACTCTCTAGCTATGGTAAGCAGCTCTTCTTGGTGAAGGACACTCCAATATCAAACCATTGTTCTCTTCTCTTGGATAGTGCCATAGCCTCCTTACCATGGTCTATCACTGTCTTGGGGTAGAGTTCTCTTGCTTGAAGGTATACTTGGGCACACTATTCTATCTTATTTCCCTTCCTTATGTTATATTTTAGTTTCTGTAATTTAAATATGAAAAATTTATTTTAATGTTGTTACTCTTCTTGAAATATTTCATTTAAATTGTTAATTTCTTCTCTACTAGTTTGCTTATTTCCTTTCCTCACGGGACTATTATCCCTGTTGGAGCTCCTGGGTTTATAGCATCCTGATTTTCCAACTAGGGTTGCAGCTTAGCAAATGATAATAATAATAGTTATAATAATATTGATGATGATGATAATAATAAAAAAAAAAAAATAATAATAATAGTAATAATAATTTGATTACAGATACATAATGCATTACACGCACGTTATTGTTGCTGATATATACCCCGCTGCAAGGGCTCCAACAGAGAAAGCAACACTACGAAAAGAGAAATTGAGAAAGAAAAAATAGAACATTGTAGAGAAATAGAGAAAACCAAAAATTATAATACTGGCATGGTATATCTTAGCCATCCATGTTCGACAATGGTTATATAAGCGGATGAGCAACTTGGAGTTACGAGAACTTTGGGTGTGGAGGAAATACCCCCCCTAAATCTCAATGAAGTCACTGACCTCAGGTTGACGGATTTGGTTTAAGGTGAAAGACAAGACTTCTCTTCGGCTTCTACTCTCGATGCCTGGCGGATGATTTTGCTGAAATCAGTATGGACGTGCAGGGGTCACTTGCCTTAGTTAGATAGGCACTACATACCACAAGGAACTGGCTATCCTTTGATGAATTTAGCCAATGAATCCTCTTGAGGCCCTTTTGTGTCAATTTGCGTACGAGATGATGATGATGTCAAATAACATGATGAACTTCAGAAGTTCATCTGATTCAAACGTATTATCAGGAAAGCCATTCCGCAGTCAGGTAAAAGCTAAAGTAAAATGTCTAAAAAAATGCGTCGCATTGAACTTCGTGAAAGATAAGGCGAGAGTGGTAGAATTGACTGCATATTCAAATAGTACTAGGGTGTTGATGGTATATTCAGGAAAGGTCTGAATGCAAAGAATGCTCAGAATTCGGAAACATCTTATGCAGTACAGTACTTTGATTTGACTACGATGCATGAGATTAATATCAAGATCAGGGATAAGGAATTTGATAAACATCAGATATTTGCTCTTAATTTTAGATGAGAGTCTGAACAATATTTCAATGTCAAAATAAGAGAAGAAACCCATCTCTTTGATGAGTTTGTCTCCAAATATCTTGAAAGATATTATACCAACTTTTTGTGCAACTAAAAAATAGATTGATAGGATATGCTACTCGAAAGGGAAGTTGCAATCAAGGAAAGAATTTTCAACTGGGAGATTAAACTCTCTGTTTTGTGGTTTATTTCACATATAGTAACAAACTTATAAGTTTCCCGTATTCTTTACCTCGGTAATTCTGTAAAAGAAATAGCTGAACTGTTTTGTATTTTGATATTACAACCATGCTTATTGTAGCTATGAGAAAACATTTTTTTTTGTGTGTGTAGGGCTTCTTATAAAGAAATGAAAATAGAGATTGTTAATCTTAGGAAAATTACAACAGTGTATTTCCTGACATAATATCTGTGGCCTATACACCAAACCTTCTTTTTTAATCAGTGTCCATGGTCTGTAGGGACTTCTATCATGAATTGATAGAAAGGTCGAAACATCACCTTGGATATATCACATTAATCTTCTCGGTGTTTTTTATCCTTTTGTGATTAATTGCCTGCGCAAGAAATATATGAAGAAAAGGGGAAAAAATTAAGATGCTTCTTTTATTTTTAATTTAATTTTTAAAGTTCGATTAAAGTCCCATTCTATGTACACATGTAGAAACGTTAAACATTTATTGACGATTATATAGATATGTGTATACTTACTACCGAGAACGTTTCTGCTTGGTTTTCCACATTGAGTTTGAAAATTAGGGAAGAAATATTTTTGCGCATTATATTTAATATGAATAAAAAGCATAAGTGCAAATGCGAAAGGAAAATTTTGTTACAGTCCGTTTCACTAATGTTACAGTGAAGGCTTATTTATGTAACTAGATTCTAAATAGCAATGCATTCTGTTTCAAAAATGACCAGGGGTTCCCTTTCCCTTTCCCAATTTTAGCTTTGAATAAGCGCCCATTTATTTTTGGGAACGCGGCAGTAAGCTATGAGCTGACTTTATTTTTTATTAGTATATCCTTCTTGAATATTTATTAATAAATATGATAGAAAAAATGTTTGGTCACATCAGGGTGTGAAACATTCTTTTCTTTTTCATGGATGGTAAGACCAGCATTATTTTTATTCAATTTCATTTGAGAGAAAAATATCAGGACTCGAGTTTCATAGAAAGAATTATATAAAATTACTAGTAGATTTTGTATGATCTGTGAATTCCGTCATACTTTTTCATGTCAATCAACTGCTGTTTCTAATGTTACTTCACTAGTTTCCTTTTATTCATTAGCTTATGGGACTAGTTTTCGGTGTTGAAATATATGGAATTTCTTTACCTCCATGAATAATAATGTCTTCCAATGGAGCTTTTAAGAATACCAGTCAGTAAAAGAAAATTGACTTGATTTTCATAGCAATGCCTTGACTACTCGTGACTTTGCACTGAAATGTTCCTTGCTTTTCCTTCAGATTGTAGCACGATTTTGTTTCCCGGTTTGCCTGTCCATCTTCATAGTGTTTTAATTGTTAATATTTTAACAATATTGTAGTTCAAAGGGAGTGTCAGTATATAAAGATTTGAACAAATAGATTATCATTTAAATTTACCAAGTGAAAATTAGCGAGTGCTAAAAATCTTTTTTGAATTCTTAGGGGGAACTTACAGTTCTTGTTGGCAATATGGAACTCTTTTCCAAGACGTGTGTTTTAGGTGCACTGTAGTATTTGATTTGAAAAATATTTAGGTCTAAATATTAAGATTACTTAGCAGACCGACATGTTTTAACATTGAAAGAAAATACACTTTTCAGTTTGATTATCAAGTTTCGTTACTGAAAATACTCAAAAGATGAGTTATATATTTCTGATATTATTTCAGGTATAATAAAGGAACTTGCTGCATATGAGAAATACAGTGCTTAGCGAACAGCAGGCGTAAAAAGATGTGAACATCGAATAATTTCAGCGGCAGAACTGGATGACAGCTGATATTTGAAAAATTGTGCAGCTTACAGTAGTTTCCTAAACTGTCGAGGATAATTAGAGGTGGGACGTAATTTGACGAATGAAGGTTGTTGCAGATTTGTCAATCGCTGGTCTGCAATCAACGGTTGATTCATCCATCGCGCGTTCTCGAAGTGAAAGTATTCCTTTCAGAGAATCGCTTGTAATTATAGATTTGCTCTTGCAATCATGTTCGTTGCAGCCTGTGCATTCTAGCCTTGCAACAATTATCGTGGAAACTTATGTTTGTATTATTATTATTATTATTATTATTATTATTATTATTATTATTAGCTAAGCTACAACCCTGATTAACAAAGCAGCGCTGCAAACACAAGGTCTCCAACGGGAAAGTAGCCCCCAAAAAAAAGAAAGAAAGAAAGGAAATGAGGTAATAGTAAATAAACTATATAATTAATGAATAGAAATATTTTAAGATCAGTTGTATATAAACTCTAAAAAGAGGCATGTATCAACGTGCTTAACAGAAAAGCATTTACAACTAGAGGGGCACTCAGTAGAGCGCAGACCTTCGCTGCGGAAGCTTGTTTCCCGACCTTTTGCTCGATCTTGACCTTAACCTTTGCCCTTTGGCCTTAACATGCATTAATTGCCGTGGATTTTTATACACTCAAATATGAACCAAGTTTGAAGTCTGTGACAACGATGGCCAAACTTATTGGTGATTAAGTGAATTGGACATTTTGCTTGACTGTGACCTTGACATGTGACCTTGACCTTCCAAAATTTAATAAGTTTCAGCTTTTCTTATAAGTTGATTCTTGCAAGTTTCATTACTCTACGATTAAAATTGTGGCCCGGGAGCTGTTCACAAACACACATACAGATAAACACTTAAACACACAAACAGGGGGTAAAACATAACCTCCTTCCAACTTCGGTAGTTGATGTAAAAAGTTTGAACTTCTGAAGTTCCACCAGTTCAACTGCCTGATAAGGAAATTATTCTATAATATGGTCACAGCTGGGATAAAACTTCTAGAATACTATGTAGTATTGTGCCTTATGGTGAAGAAGGCACAGCTGTTAGAATTAACTGCATACCTACAGAAGTACTACTGTACGTACAGAATGGTACAGTCTGGGAAAATCTGAGTACTTTGAAGTATACTTTTACCTTTGCTGATATCATTGATTAAGTGTTGCAGTGTTATAGCCGAGTAAGGAATGGAATGTCGAGTAAAGTACTTCCCACACCGTAGGGTTTCGCACAGTTTTGTTTGTTCTTTGCACATATTTGCACTTTCCACTTTATTTATTTCACCCTCCCCATTGCAAAACTCATCCCCTGATGATATTTGATTTGTACTTCCCATGTCTCCGCTGTATTACGGAATATAATTTATTTAGCGCTCTCTCTCTCTCTCTCTCTCTCTCTCTCTCTCTCTCTCTCTCTCTCTCTCTCTCTCTCTCTCTCTCTCTCTCTCTCTCTTTTGTATAAGAAGAATTACATGAATACTTGAATATCCAAACTGATAATGACTGAAGCCAAAACGCATCTAGAAATCATGAGATTACTGTTATTCATAATAATGATAAAAATAATTATGATTATTAAATTTATGATAGATATCTTAGAGTTTAATTATTTGTTTATATTTTCGTCGTAATTGCTTGGATAGATACAGTAGGAGTAGTAAGAAACTTAATTAAGAGGTGCATTGTCATTTTGTCCTATTATCGTCAGTTTAATATATTAAATTGCTATTGATCTAACTCACTTTTCCTTTGGGTGCTAACATAGGATCAAGGCCATAGTACCATAGGGAAGTGGTAAGGTTATCGTTAAGATGATGACATTTCAGTGGTATTGTTTTCTTTCAAAGTGGATATGTTTACTATATGGCCATATAAAACGATTAGATTACGAAAAATGTCATTTAATCTCTTTTTGTGCTTTTGATATTGGGAATAAAAACTTACATTATTTACGAATAACCACTTAAATATAAAATATATTATGCAAATTGTAAATGAAAGATCGCCACCCAATTGTGGAATGGGGTCATTAAGGTCAAATTTAAATGTTTTAAGATTATTGTGTCATGAAATAGGCGATTGGTAGTAGTGTATAACACGAGTTCAGTTAATTATAGGAGCATAAGGTAGCTTTACTTCAGATGTACAGGATTTTTCCTATTTACTATTTCAACGAGTCATTAACCTAAGATATTCAGTTTATCTGCATTTGTTCAAGCTCTGTACCAAGTACCTCCATTATTTCTTATCTCGCGTGTTATATGTTGAATTTTGCCACCTCTAGGTTACACCTTTTGCCATCTATATCCATTGTTGAGCAGCTCTGGAACCCCCTGTATGCTTTTAATTTTACCCATTTCTCTCAAAGTTCCTCCTTCAAAAGGTAATTATATAGTTTTTTTATAGTTTTGGTTTATAGTGAACCATAGTTTAGATGGGATTATGATAATTTGACAAGTGTTGTAATTACATCAATATGTCAAACTTGAATTTATGCAGACTTCAATTTTAAAATAGAGTATTTACAGGAAGCCAGGAGTTACAGATTAAGAAATCGAAAGTAACACAATTGTCCCTGACCACATTACAATGCGTCACCCATCCCATTGGTGAAACCTGATATGGAGACCAGGAACTCATATGATTTTTTTATTATCATTAATATATATATATATATATATATATGTATATATATATATGTATATATATATATATATATATATATATATATATATATACAGTATGTATATATATATATATATATATATATATATATATATATAAATCTTTTTGTGTCCTTTGGTCTCCATGTGTGTTGACTTACTGTTACTGGTCAAATTCAGTCATGTGTTCCATCCAATCGGCAATTTTACTTTTTTTCACCTATTGGCGAGTTGCCCTTCTATCCTAGTTACTCCTTTTTTAGAATTATCCTGTCGCCTTTATTTGGTGTCTTTGATGCTCCTAACAGCAGATATCGTAAGTTACATTTTTATTTCTTAAGATCAAGTCAGACATTTTACCCGTTCGTGATGTGCATCTTATATTCATGTACGATATCCCTTTTTTAAATTAATTACAGCAACAATTAAAAATGTTCCTGGATGTTGCATATATTTTGGTTGCAATTGCCGTGCGGATATTATATGCCTGAGAAAATGTTGCAGCAATACAGTAATTCAATTAAGTTTGGTACTTACTTATGTGTGTCCCTTGAGGCTCATCTCTGAAAATGAAATTATGTAAATAACGGTTATGGGCAATTAACTCTTGAGTTTTGGAGAAATTGTTTATTTTTTGTTATAGATTTTAATGCCGTGTTTATTATGTTTATTATTCATTTTTAGTAAATAATACCAATGATTGTTTGTTCTCCGTTGAAGCATTTTACCAAAGGGAAAAATATTGTTTCAATTCGATGAGATGCTAATTCGCGAGGGTGTTATAAATGCATTAATTTACGATGAATTCTAAATTTAGACTTGTTAACATCGTTTCTTAAAAAGTGGCTCGGAAATTGTGTTGGATTTCAGTCCTTCATTCAGTGACCCTACAGTAGGTTGCTGGCCAGTGCTTACTAAAAGAAAAGAAAAACGACGGTGAAATGTTCGGTGTCAAACCGTAAATGAAAATGAAAAGAATTCGTAGAGCTGAATCCTTATTGTTCTTTTTATACGTCAAAAATCAGAGAGAATTTATGCTGCGCGAAATAAAGATATTTGAGAAAAACCAAGAGGCAAAAAGAATGAATTTTCACCTCACATAATTTGAATCTCTCTCTCTCTCTCTCTCTCTCTCTCTCTCTCTCTCTCTCTCTCTCATAGGGTTTTGGTAGGCATTTATCTCGTACCTACCAAAACACAGTGCACTATCCTCCTTTTATTCCCAGGCCAGCCTTTCCCAGCTTTTAATAGTTTGGGGGGAATTTAAAGCCACCGCTCTATGGCTTCATGGGGTTGATAATTTAACGGCTTAACAAGTGGAACTCGACTGTGCTGTTCCTGTCTGTTGTTACTACTACTACTACTACTACTGATGCTGCTGCTGCTGCTGCTGCTGCTGTTGCTGTTGGTGCTGCAGTTACTATTGGTAGTGCTGCCCGTTTTGCTGTGGGACACGATTCTTGTTGATAAAGGGGAAGCCGGTGTTTTTATTGCAAGAGTGAAAGGGGTGTGACTTTTTATCTCGATTAACGGATTTTATTGTATCTGTCCAATCCATTTAGACCCGTTGGGAAAATGGCATTTTTCTCTTTTTTTCATTCGTTCTTCCCGGTTATAGTAGCGGTATATTGGGATTTTTCCCCCCGTTATGGTAAAGTAATTTGTATTCATTATCCGTAATGAATAGTAACATTAGCTCTTTTTCAGAAGTAAGAAATATTTTGTTTTATCTTTGCTAGGGACGTATAACCAGGTCTTTTTGTTTTTGAGATTTGGAAGGTGAAATTTCATTGTTTTTCGTTAGGGAAAAAAAGGTCAGAGTTGTATTTGCAAGTTCTTATTGTAGAAGTAAATTACTTACTTTTTACGCATTCTATTTCCTATAGATTTCATTTGAAAAATCTGTGGTTTGGGAATACACATTTAAAGTATAAATATATGTGATAGATTTTAATGTAAATATCTTCAGTTTCAGATACCCCTTAACTGAAAGGTGAAAAATTGTTGAAAAATTTGAGTTGGAGTTTTATGTATCGTTTTATTGTTATTCTTGCCTCATCGACTTATAAAGTCCCTGTTACATCATTATCTGAGGAATGCCTTATCACGCCATCTAACGAATGTCAGCTTACATCATCATATGTTGAATTTTGTATTACTCAGTCATCTGATTAATGATTTATTATATCATCACCTAACCAATGGACTTTTTACCGTAGTGTTTATAAGTATTGTTCTCTCCTTTACATTGTTAGTTTGCCTTATAATTTTTATTACTAAAATACTATATTAGTATATGTGCAATCTTGTACGTGCATGGAGAATAAAAGACACAAGAGACTCACTATTACGTCAAGCGCACTCCTCTTCTTTGTGATCTTATTTCGAAAGGTTTTGTGCTCAAGGAAAGTTTGAAGCCCACTTTATAATACCACTCGGCTGGTAGGAAATCAGTTAAGGGTGGAATGTGTTTTGGTTTCATTGTGCTAAGTGATACAATTCGTTACATTGGAAAGCCGTGTAGAACCATAATCCGTATGTATATATATATATATATATATATATATATATATATATATATATATATATATATATATATATATATATATTATATATGTATAATTATATATATATTATGTATATATATATATATATATAAAATATATATATATATATATATATATATATATATCCTATCACACTCGTGGCTGAGAGAGTAATCATACAGAGGCTACCCCGTGAGGTACACTCTGAAACCACACACTCCTGCAAATTGTCGAACCAGTGGGTTATAGTTAGGAAATGGGGAGGGGTAAGAGGGTTTGAATCTGTGTGTGTGCGTGTGTGCATAGCTATCTGAATATTTATACATAAATTTTTACTGCTCAGGTACACTAGTAGCGTGTGTGCATGTGTATATATATATATATATATATATATATATATATATATATATATATATATATATATAAATATATCTATATATATAAATATATGTATAATATATATATACACATGATATATATTGTGTATATAATATATATATATACATTATATATATATATATATATATATGTATGTATAATATATATATATATATACATATAATATATACTGTATATATAATATATATACTATATATATATATATATATATATGAGAGAGAGAGAGAGAGAGAGAGAGAGAGAGAGAGAGAGAGAGAGAGAGAGAGAGAGATGCCTAGTAGATAAATAACGACTGTGGAAACGCTTCCCTGTTTGTTGATGTAAAGGAAATATGTTTATTTGTCTTATCAGAGGATTGAAGAATTTATTGAAGAACTGATCATAGCATCGCTGGAAGACCTGAGAATTATGATATTTTAAGTTTATATATTTTATATGGGTGGTTTTTGCAGTTAGGATGCTTTTAGTATGTTGAAGTGTTTTTATACTGTTTACAAAACTATAAGAAAATATAAGATATGAACATATTTTCAATTTGATAAAGCTTTTTATTTTTGTTCTGCTCTTGATGTTATGAAAAAGATGTATTAATCAATTCCTGGCAAACGTTGGAGATGCAATGACCCAGTTATCATTTTTGCACAACTGTAAGATGTCTTGTTGAAGGGAATACTTTTTTTTATGCAAAAATTGTATTTGTTATTTACTTTTGGGTAAATATTCAAGCGTGAAATCTGATATAGAAGAAGCAGCTAATTCACTCAGCCCCGGAACAAAGGAAGAATCATTGCACTGAGTGGTGTGTCCTTATATCTTGTATTCATAATTTGGATGAAGAGAAAAGCTTTCGGAGTAGAGACGGAGCAGGAATTTCCCAGTGGAGCACAATCTCAAGATTTGGGAAGCTTTTCTCTAGGGTAATACGGTCGGATATAAAAGAGAAGAGAACGGTCGTTAGGCATTTGTTTGTGAAGGAAATTCGAATTTTGTGTGTGCTCCTGGCTAGGTTGCAACGTTCGAGGTATACTGTGATTTGCAAGTTATTGTGTTTTATTTGATATATTTTTATCTACTCGCAAATTCTGTCTATTTGAAATAGAGCTACGGTTTTTAAAGTTATGTGTATACTTGAATCATGGAGATGTGCTTCTGTAATTCTAGATAATTTTGAGAAAGTACGAGAAATTGATGAATATTGCCATTGTCAACGTCAGGCTTTATCTATTTTTGTTTTTCGATAGGATTCCACTTTGACTAAATGAGGTTGGTATGGCTTATTGATTCTAGATGAATTCAATGCTTAAGCGATTTAGATGAAATTAGCGAAGGGGTTAGTTAGCAAATTTGAATCCTTTGGTAAAATCAACTTTTCCTTTATGCCAAGACTAAGACTATAAAAAAGTTATAAAATCTCTCAAAAGTATAACCAGAATCTTAAAAATACTGATACGTTTTAAGATAATTAAAAAACTGAATGAAATGTTTTGAGGAAGAAATGAACCTGAATATTTCCATTAGACGCTGCCAAGTCTATCATCAAAACTGATCGATCTTCCATGATTTCTTTGATTTATATAAAATTATAAGATAACATATTTTAAATGAACCAACATGATGCAAATAGTAAAGACCCTGTTTTGTCTCCTTCAAGCTAACATAGTTTTCGTATGTCTAAAGAATTTATGAATGAAAAACATAACTCTTATGTTTTATTTTAATATCTGTGCTGTATAAATGTCAAGGGTAAGTGTCACATTGAACAGCTCACATCTATTCAACCCTTATCGTGTGAGGAAATTCCCTGTTTTGGTTTTATTCATCACATAAATAGTCTAAGAGATTGTTGAAAGTTGTATTTTTCCTCCCCTTATATAGTAGTTATAATACCTGTTCACATATATTCAAGCCTTTCATCTTCATATTAATTTTCTTGTTGTAGTCTTGAAGAGTGTTCTTGAACGCGATAAAATCGAGACGTCCATGTACAGTGTAGCATATCTGGGGAATTAAACTACACCTGCTGTTAATATCATTGTTCCATCGTGCATTACACCTCATGGTGTGTAAATCGCCTTTTCTTCTTTGATCTCCGTCACATCTTCATCAAAGCCTCATCCTTCCCTGATCCCTGAGACATCCAAAGTTGTAAACATTGGGGATTTTGCTAATAGTCTTTTCAGCAACTCTATCATACCCAACTTTTTCATTTCTGGTTAATACTTAAGGAGCTCTTCTCGTGGAAAGGTCACACTCTCTGGCTCTCTTTTTGCGACCGATTCTGCTCAGTTATTCGTGTTCCCTTATCTTCCTTAGTCGTATATCCTCTGCTGTATTTTTTACTTGTAATTATCATCATTGAAGTTAGATAATACAATTGTCTTCTTTTCCTGTTCTATTGCTTAATTAGTTTGCAGCCTAACTCAATCCTGTGTTTTGCCATACCAATTGACTGAATCTTACTTGCTCTTTCTTACTCTCCAATTCTGTAAACTACCACCTAATAGGTTCACACAACTATCTGATGTAAATGAAGCTTATCTGAACATTCTTCTTTTTTCAAGTTCATTTAACCTTGCTCTTATTTCAAATCACGTGTATGACTTCAATAAGGAAGCAATGGGTACAATGATAAAGCCAATGTTTAGGATGACTCCATCTTATTGGAAAACCTCTAAAACCCTTCTCAATGGTGGCATTTTATTTTTGAGCTTAAGGTTTGTAGTCTTTATAATTTCAAATTCTCCAGACACTATTTTTTAGAATTATTGTGATGCTAAGTCATATTTGTTGAATTTCGGAGGCTTATGCCGTCTGTTATGATATTTCAAATTTATTTGACAAATACTATCCTAAGTCTTTTGAGAGGTATCATCTTTATGGTTTTACTATTTGATGTGAAATCGTCATTTGATTCTTATTTAATTATATTTTATAGTTTGTTATAAACAGCACATATTACTTCTCTCCCCTTGTGTTGTTTCTTTTGATTTTATTCTTGTTATCTTACTTTCACTTTTCATTGTTCTCTTTATTAAGCTCTTGTCTACATCTTGTATTCATATAGTTTATGATGAACCGCCTTCATTATTTTGACTTTTTTTTCCAAAGCATTATCAGTTATACTAACCTTATTTTAATATTAATTGGGATTTTGATAGGATGCCGGTATCTTCAAGGGGTTCTAGTAATTGCTTCGTAGAGTCAGTGTGCAATTGTGTCATTATTTCTTGCCTCCATGTTTTTTATATCCACATGGTGAAAATTTAAACCGATTTGAGATTTGCCGTCTACATTATCTTGTGATGGAGATATTACGTAGCTTTAATTGTAAAGTTTACCTCTAGAATTTAAACGTTTTGGTGTAATGTGTTGGGACCTCATCCATTTATGTCAGAATATTGCTTTCATATTTGAATTTAGTTTTCCTTTTGTATCTTCTCACTGTATTGAATTAAAGATATTGTACTTAATCATAAATCTTTGACTAGATGTTGTTTCTCTTTGTTGTAAGGTGTCTTTAGCATCTTTTCTGTAAAATACTATTCCAGATACGGGTCTGATAAACGCAAGAAGAGTAGCTTTTTCCTCACGCCAATCTTTGTAACATCCATCAGACCGCCATTTCCCTCCTATTCCTCTAGAAAATTAGAAGTCTTCAGATTGCCTGGGTTCACTTTCTTCTTATTCCCTTAAATAATTGAACTTACAGATTGTTATCCCCTTTCCCAAATTATTGTATTTTAAGTGTAGTGTATTGACTGTTATGCATGTTTTATTTATACATGTATTTATTAATTTTGTATTTTTATTTATCTTTTCACCGGGCGAATGGACTTCCGTTGTTGTGATGACTGGCAGGATGGTACATTTGGCAGGCATATGATGCATAACAGTATCGCTGATGAGTTGTTGTGGAGTATCTATTGTACAATGTTTTCCTGCTGGCGAGTTTTGGTTATAGCTCATCTGGGGGACGTATTCACACTGTAGTGGCAATTTGTTGATGTTACACTTTAAACCCTTTTGAAAAGGTGGATTTGATTTTAATGATATTTATTGAGTAGTGTGATGGTGTCGCATGTAGGCTAGTAATTGTTCAGCTGTTGCAAGGAGTTGGTTTCCTTTAATTATTATGGGGAAAAGGATGACGTCTTTGCTTGTACTAGGTAAGAAATTGAGGGTGCTTTTTAGTTGCTTCAAGTAGAAGAGGTATGGCTGTGATTAACTGTTGATGGTAAGAAAATAGGGCAAAATGTTAACTGCTACTTATGGGGAAGGGAAGACGGTGTTCAAATGATTGCATGTAAAAATGGTAAGACGTTAGTCCTCTCTTAAATGTAGGAAAAAAAAATTGTGTAGCCTTCATTTGTAGAAAGAGGAAGACATTGCTCAAGTGTTGAAAGAAAAGAGAGGATGGGAGTAGAATAGGGATAAAATTGAACTGTGGTAGACTGAAAGGGACGATACTCTTGATTTAGTATAGGTAAAACAAAATCAGTTGCATCTTGAATATTGTAAGTAAAAATTTGTAGCGCCACTTTGAAGTTGTTTAATTTTCTTGTAAGTAAAAAATAAAGATGCCCTTTATTTGTTGACGTCAAAAGTAAAAAGATAGCTAATCATTGTTTTGAGGAAATTGTATAATTTCCTTTTAGGTATTGTAGGCAAAGAAACACATTTGCCTTTTGATTGCTCTATCATAAAAAGTGATGCTATTAAAATGGTTCAGTTGAAAATTGATGCTTCCCGTTAGTTTACGTTGTAGTTGTTGAAAAAACTTAAAAGAATAACGTTGGTGCTTCTCTCTTGTAAGTAAAAAAATCGAATATGCCGTAATTAAAATAGATGTAAAAATGATGATGTGATTTAATTATTGCAGGTATGAAAATATTCGTGTTGACATAAGAATTTACTAGTTTATTGTGTAAAAAAGAGTATACAGAACCTTTATTTTGTGGTAAAAAAGAAATTATTCGCAGGATATTGTGTGTAAAGCTGTCGTAAATGTTAGTAAAAAGAGAGGATCACCTTTAATCTTCACCAGTTGAAAAGGTTATTAGTAAGAAGAAACGACGTGTTTTAGTCTTGAGTTAAAAACATTACTGGTGGAGATAAACGATATTCTTTGAGTTTTATAATTTGAAAGAAAAAAAATTAAATGTAAAAAGAGACAATGTTCTTTGACCTTTATGATTTGAAGATTATAAAGGTTTTTATGATATATGTAACAGGTTTTTAGTTTTAAATGTTTTTAAGAGATTGAAATTGAACGTTTTTGCTTTGATTATTATTGTGGGAAGATAAGTTTTTTTTTGTTCTACAAGAACCATTTCTTTGAAATATTATACATCAATAATTATTTTTTATTAGTAATTATTAAAGGATAATGATGTGTAGGTTACACATGAAGAAGGAAAATAGGAAACTGGTTTACTGTCAGCAAGAGGAGGTGGAATAGGTTGGTGTGGTTTGTAAGTACATTATTTCATTGAATCGCCTTTGATACCTCTATATCATTGTGAAAAGATTTACTTTCGAAATTGGACTTATACAGTTATTTATTATTAAGACCCACTGGATAGTAAGCCAGATGCACTTACTTATATAAACCAACGGTGTGGGAAATATGGGAAAGTAAAATGAAAGGGGCAAAGAGGAAAATGGAGAGTAAAAATATAGTGGAGGGAAAATGTGGAAAGGAGAAAAATGGTCAGGAAAAAGAAGGGTCTGTGTAAAAATGGCATAGAAAAAGAATGAGACGGGGAAAATAGGGAGAGTAAAAAGAATTAGAAAACGTAAATGCGGGGAAAGGAAAACGAAAGATAAAGGGGAGATATGTAAAATGAAAAGGATTGTAACTGGAGAAAAGGGTAAAGGAAAAATAATTTGGCATGGGAGAATGACACGGGGAAAATAACGGATTAAGGAAACAGAAAGATAAAGAAAAGAATAAAGCCCAAAGTGATATAATCTAAGAATCATAGAAGATATAAGCTGCTCGAGAATTTAAAAGTTTGGAGTAAGTAGGAAGAAATAATATAACTTGAGTTGCCCACTGCTTTGTTCCGTACAGTTTTTCCTGTTCAGAATTCTTCTCACACAACTTTAACATATACATGATGCAAGTGCTTGAGTTGCTCCTCCCCATCAACCCTTCTAACCTAACTCCTTTCATAAAGGCCTAACTTCATAGTTATAATAGTAGTCGTATGTCCTATATTAATAACAGTAATGGTATCACTGATGATTATTAAACTGTTAGTACTAATAATGATAGCAACTATATTGTAGTCTGAGCATTTGTATTGTTAGAATTCTAGAGGAGAAAAGACAGACGTAACTCGGTATTACAGGCACTGCGAATGAAATTATTAGTTTCTTAAGGAATTATAGGCTTCTTTTAAAATAGACGGGACGTCAGAATGTAGTTTCTCACAATTTTCCTGATTGCAAGACCAACGACACGAGAATACTGCTCGTTCTTTTTTTCATTACCCCGGAAAAAACTAACACCAAATTGTATCCGACAGCAGTGGCGTTGCGACGGCCTTGAAGAGTGGTTGAAACGTCTCTGAATGAGGCTCATTTACTGTGGGCGATTGGCTGCAAAGAGAACTTTTTTTTTTTTTATCCAATCAGCTGATGATTCTCTCCTCTCTCTCTCTCTCTCTCTCTCTCTCTCTCTCTCGCTCTCTCTCTCCTCTCTCCTCTCTCTCTCGCTCTCTCTCTCTCTCTCTCTCTCTCTCTCTCGCCTCCTCTCCTCTCTCCTCTCCTCTCTCCTCTCTCTCTCGGTGCTAACTTGTAAGAAAGAAAGACAGGGGGATGCGCCCACTTTTCATTGACCTCAGGACCCACTCAGTGGGTCCTGATTGACCCTATCCCCCACCTGTGTGTTCCAAGCTCTTAACGGAACACTTCAGGTGTTTTTGGGAGTAATAGAGGACGGAAACCTCCCGTCCTGAAAGAATAGAGCTGCTTCGAGTCTGTACCCTAGGGGAAGAAAATAGTAAAAGAAAAGTAAGGAAGCCAAGAAAAATTTAATTGTTTATTTCCAATTCACGTGCTGAAGACAACAGCGTTACACGGAGTCTGAAAATCTTTTCTTTTTCTTAAGGTTTTTCCAGTGCCTTGCTGTTGTTCTTTTTTTTTCACTCCAAATGCTTCTGTACAGATGCCTCGGGCTAGAAGCCACTGTCGGCTGCTTCCCTGATTTTATTGGGCTCGCCTTGGGGTAAAGTAAGTTGCATATATTGTATGACTTAGTTTTAAAATGTGTGTGTTTTTATGCCGTTGTGTACTGGTGTTTGTGTGTATGAAAAGGGAGAGTATTTTATGACATGCTAAAAAGAGAGAAACAAAATGTGGTTATTTAACGAGCAACAGTGGTTGAAAATTCTTGTGAATTTGATGTTTTAACAACGTTAATGCTTTTTGCAAGTGTCCAATATTTCGTGTTGGAGGTAAACTAAAAATTACATGTAACATTAGCTTCGATGTTTGCCGAAAAACCAATGAATTTACTGATCCACAAGTCCTTGAAGGTGGCGTGACCGTGAACAGTTTAACAAGCGTGGATGTTACTAAATTTTATTCACTTTTAGGTCTTATGGAACAATATGTATATCCTTTATCTAGGTTGCCCAAACCCTTTTGGAAAGTTTTTAGAATCTGGAACATAATGGTGAATATTGATAAGGATTACTAAGCGAAAAACACTACCAAGCCCCTCTAGTTTGGTGCTACCTGTTTTTGTACGTAAGTCTGTGTAATTCTTTTTTTTTCTCTCTCCTCCCACTTCTGAACAAGACCAGACTTAATCGTGCTTCTTGCCATTACACAAATTTGCACTAGAGATGACCTTCGTGAATTTGACTTATTCAATTAAACATTGTATCCTAGACAAGATGTCTTTATAGATTATTCTAAGTTTCCTTAGTTAATGGTATTTAAAATAATCTATACCGTGTTGTGCTTGTTTGTATGACTATCCTGTAAATATGTAAACACTCACGTATATATATGTATGTATATATGTATGTGTGTATATATATATATTTATATTTATATTATATGTATATATATATATGCACATATACAGATATATATATATATATATATATATATATATATCTATATCTATATACTTACATATATATATACATATATATACATACATACATATATACACACATACATATACACACACACACACACATATATATATATATATATATATATATATATATATATATATATACGTGTGTGTGTGTGAACTGCTTAGAACAATACAAAGATGCAGTTCTTGTTTTTATTTTTTTTTTTAAACTGAATCGTGAGGGAAACATTTGTGCACAATACTTCCACAATATCTCCTCTTTCTGATGCATTTTTTCATGTCATTTATCCAGCATTTGCTACGTCTCATCCATTCTAAAAGCCTCAAATTGTACACTTGTTGCTTCAATCTATCGCCCCACTTACTGTCCACTTTGCTAAACCATCTCGGAATATAATGATTCATATGTTTACCTATGATATCCTTTTCACCTATTTTTCAGTATCCCTATTTCGCACCCTTTCAAATCTTGCATGCCAAAGGTTTTGCAAACAAGTCATCTAAACATCTATTTTTTTTTCTCTTCCATTCGCATTCAATAGCCGCTCTTCATTACAATGGAGAGTTGCCTCAGCAGTTTCTTCGTACGTTGCCACCTGGTCTTGAATACACACTTGAAGTCTCCCTTAATGTTTTGCACATGGTTTGGTATCTCGCTTTGCTTTGCCAGTTGTGTGACATTTACTTTCCTACTAACATAATCCAATATATTAATTTGCAAACACCTATGCGTGTCAATTACCCCAACCTTTCATCATCTTACTAATTTCTATCATTTTTTTATAATCTTTTTCTTTTTCACATTTATTTTCATCTTTCTTCTTTTGCAATCACTTCAAAATATTCAAATTTTTCACGTTTTTCTTCCCTGTTTTCCAATCAGGGCTGCATCATCAACATAGATCAGCCATTTCACACACCTTTCACAATTCACTTCGTAATCACACAGCCTTGCACCTACATATACTTATATATGTATATATATGTATATATATGTATATATATATATATATATATATATATATATATATATATATATATATATATATATATATATATATATATGAGAGAGAGAGAGAGAGAGAGAGAGAGAGAGAGAGAGAGAGAGAGAGAGAGAGAGAGAGAGAGAGAGAGAATTATTTTGGCAATATTTATATACACATTACGCTTTACATTCAATTGTCGTAAAAAATGATTTTTATGTATATGTAGGTCGCATTGTTCCTGAATTTAGCTTATCAGTTAATTATACAATATTTTCTGATCGATGCAATGTCAAAGGTCACCTCACTGCGTCATTGACTAGTCCTTATCTTTTACAGTATATTCAGCTTAACGTCTGCTGAGTGAAGTACAGATTTTAGGCTGCCTACACACGGAGCGTTTTTTCGACGACCGTCTTTTATGACGATCGTCAAAAACTACGATCAGTTTTAGCTAACTGTGCTAGCAGACGGTGTCCTACACACGAGGCGTCAAGAAGACGACCGTCATTTTGACGCTGAAGCGTCGGGCGTCATCCTGCTAAAGTTCAGTCGTTATTTGCACTGCTCTGCAAGTGGCAGGTGTGTATTTGCTACAGATGGAGCGTCTCGTTGTGATTTTGTACTCGTTCGTTTTTGTTATCATAGGACTTATGATTGTAGGTGACTCAGCAGTTCATCAAACGAATCTTTGGACATTCGGAAATAGTTGAAAAACTTATTTTCATCATTTCTAAGTTCAGCAAATAAATTGGGGAAATATCTGGTTTTAACAGCTAGCAATGGGTGTATCCACATTCTCCTCTTCTTTCTCTTGTAGAGTGTTCTGTATGCTGAGTATGCAATCAAAACATCCTCAATTTCCTCATCCATTGCGACAAATAACACAGTCTTTTTTCCTTGACTGCTGTCGCTGCACTGCGAACTGAACCACAAAACAACGCCCTGTGTGTAGGTAGTGGCAGTTTTTACGACGATCGTTGTAAAAGACGGTCGTCGAAAAAACGCTCCGTGTGTAGGCAGCCTTAGTGTGAAGACCATAATTCTCCGCATGTAGCTTTGTACTCGAATCATCTAGAATTAATGGTGGTCTTAACTAGTTTTCGAGTTTTTGTTTACCACGGTAGATCTACGTAAGCAATTTCTTCTACCTTAAAATGAGGAAGGAAAAGTAAAAGAAAGCATTGGGCAGCAGTAAATGAATATTCACGTGGTCTGCCTGTTTTCAATCCCACATTGAATTATTCATCCCATTACACGAATCTCCATATTTATTTAAATATGACCAGGTCTCTCTCGTTTGGGTTTCAACGAATTGCCGTTGTATAATGGGGAAGGACTGCGGTTATAATTGTCGTTTCGTTGTGTTGGATTGCACTCATTTTCATCTTGACATTTGCCATATCTCTCTCTCTCTCTCTCTCTCTCTCTCTCTCTCTCTCTCTCTCTCTCTCTCTCTCTCTCTCTCTCTCTCCAATAAATTTATATGTGATAATTTTGATTGAAAAACCTTTCCAAGTTCTTTGGCAGAGCTTGCCAGAAGACAATGGTGATTTTACATGTTATTTGGGAATTCTCGTCTCACTCTAAGGGGATTTTTGTTAATTATCTTAATTGTTCAGTTTTTTTTCCTAAACAGAATTCACTATTTTTGATTCCCCTATCTCCATATCTGTTTATAGTTTTCATATAAGTTATTTGTCCTGTTTACTTGTATGCTAATGCTTATATGTTTTCACAAATTTTTTCTTCACACCTTTAATGGTTCCTCTAAGCCAATCACAGAAAAGTAAAAGTCTGACAGTAACTTTGATTTCTTCTGAAAATTTCCCACATCCACATTGATTTTGTTTTGAGTTGCTTGTGTCTCTCCATTTGAATTTTGTTTTCTTTTTTTTTTTTAGGCTAAGGTTTAACCTTTGACTTTTTGGAGGCTTAAGTTTCTCCCTTAGATGTTTTTTGAGGCTAAGGTTTTACCCTTTGATTTTGGAGGCTTCAGTTTCTCCCCTTGGTATTTTTTTAGGCTCACGTCTCTCCATTTAATTTTTGAGTCTTAAAGCTCCCCCTTTGATTTGTTTCCAAGTCTTTTCCTTTGGTATTTTGTAAACGTAAGTCAGTTTTTATAGACTGTAGTCTCTCCCTTAGATATTTTAAACTAGGTTATCTCTGATTTTTTTTTTTTAAATTAGCGTCTCTGAATATTTTTAGGCTTAAGTCTCTCCCTTTGATTCTTTTTATAGTTTTAAGTGTCTCCCTTTAAATTATCGAGACTAATTGTATGTATGTACGTCGGAAGCTTTGACATTAGTTAGTACTTTGCTGGAAGATTCTATGGGACAAAATTGTATTAAGCTTTACATAGTTCAGCCATTCCAATAGTATTATTTTGTGCTTTACTCCTGATGTTGTCTGCGTTGTAATCAGAAAACCTCTTCCTCAGCTATTTGGAAAAATTAATGTTTCATTTTCCCCAAAATCTTGAGTGAAGATTGTGATCTTAGAGTTAGCCGTGTTGATCATTCCAAAATGACTACTTTTGAATTCATTGTCATTTCCTGATTTCTGTGTTTACTGTTACTTTTATTTAGGTCTTCATTGCTTATTAACACAATATTCTTCCTATCAATGAATTAATTCAAATTTGCTTTTTTTTTTTTTTTTTTTTTTTTTTTTTTTTTTTTTTTTTTTTTTTTTTTTTGTATCAGCATTACACAAGAACCTTTCAGTATGCACGTCGTAGATATTTGATGCAATGTTAAAATTTGGGTAAAAATTTGATAGGTTTATGACCAACCTTCAAGGGAAAAGCCTGAAGATACTAAGAAAAAATCTTTGTATTAAATGAGGACCAGGTAGGTAGATTTTGATATCATAGCAAAGCAGAAATTGCTGCTTATTAGATATAATAAATGTGTATATATATATATATATATATATATATATATATATATATATATTATATATATATATATATATATATATATAACTAAATGCCTTTGTCATTTAGGAACATTGGCTCAATGTGGCTTTTATCTTCTGATGGACACACACACGCACACACAAAAGCTAAGCGCCTTTGTCTGTTATGGGGTCAGGTTTGTATGAAGCAAGTTATCAATTTTTGGTATAAAAACTATTATTATTATTATTATTTTTGTTATTATTATTTTTATTATTATTATTATTATTATTATTATTATTATTATTACTATTATTATTTATTAGGCTACAACCTTAGTTGGAAAAGCAGGATGCTACAAATCCAAGAGCTGCAACAGGGAAAAGTAACCCAGTGAGGAGAGGAAATAACGAAATAAACAAACTACAAGAAAAGTAATGAACAACCAAGACTAGACATTTCAAGAACAGTAACATTAGAAGGAATCTTTCATTATGAACTATAAAAAACAAGAGGCAGAGAAATAAGACAGAATAATGTGCACGAGTGTACCCTCAAGCTCAATTTCCTTCACCCTTTTCTGTAACACATCACATTCACCTTACCATTCAGTGCCGAATTCACTTTTCAATTCAGCGGAAACACAGTGCATTGTTTAGGAATCTGGTCAATGTCGTTTCTTCCCGTATGGCGATTCCCAGATCCTTTGTATTAAGATATATGAATATAATTATATGATATAGTATGTTCATATATTGTACAGTAGATATAATGAAGTAAGGTTAAATAATATTCTCTTTACTGCAAAAATCTTACTGCAAAAATCTTCAAAATTTTGCATAATTTTGATAGAATTTTATTTCTTTGACGTATCGTAACAAAATAAAATGTAAAATTTTACTTCTTTGTCATATCCTATAAAACATCAGAAGAAATTTTTATGTATATACCCCAATTTAAAGAGTATTCTCGTCTACTCTCAACGAATGCCGTTTACCAATTCAATGAAGAATACTGTTTCTACTTTGAGAAACCTGCGGTACCATCTTCTCATTGGTATCGGAGATAAGTGGCCATGCAGCCACATAGGAGAATTCATAGACCCCACCGCCGCCGGCCAATCCAGATAAATGTGACACTTGTGCACTAACCTAGATCTTCACTTCCAACGTTTCTGCTTTGCTAAGAATGGTTGCTATTGACTTCCCTCACTGCACAGAACTGGGGTAGATAATCCTTTCCAACTCGGAGACTGTAAAACAGTGCTAGGCAATATTCTCTCTCTCTCTCTCTCTCTCTCTCTCTCTCTCTCTCTCTCTCTCTCTCTCTCTCTCTCTCTCTCTCTCTCTCTCTCTCTCTCTCTCTTCATTTATTTAGATTTTTACCGTTATGTATAAAGGATAATTACTCTGATTGAATCATGAATACTAATATATTAGTTTCTATGAAAGTAGTAAAAAAGATTTGTATGAGTACATAATTGTTTGTCTCTAAAAATACCACATTTGTTATTTAAAAGTACTATATCATTCAGATGGTAGGGAAGTTTTGGGACAAGCAGTTACGTTACAAGGAGAAAGCCATGCATATCAAATGATACGTGGGATACTATAAAAAGGAGACAGACAGAAATTGATTGTTGAAAGTTTTCGAGGAAGTAATGAAAATTATAATGCAGAGCATGCTAAGTATTCCAGTATTGATAATGAGGTAAAAAGAGAAGCCAGGAATGACTGGAGAAAATATTGGCATAGAAAAGCAGATGACAAGGAAGAGTATTTAGACATGAGAGCAGATGAGGCTGACAAAGTCATGAATTCAGGGAGTGGCTATAGTGTAAGAATCGCTCTTAGAATTATTAATGAAATCTCTACTGAACCAAGAAGCATATACCCATCTAAAAGAGAGATGTATCTGTTATAACAACAGAAGATGAAGAAAAACTACGTTGGATGGAACACTTTAGTGAGGTCATGAATAGGAGATACGAAGGTAATGATCTGATGGATATTCCTGAAGCTGATGAAGACCTTGATGTGCCCATGAATGAATTTAGTGTGTTTTAATTTGAAGCTATCATTACAAAACTCAGGAGATGGAAAATCCTTGGTTACGATGAAATAACTTCCGAGATGATACTGGTTGAAAATGAAGTGACCCCCAGAATAATTACAAGATTATTTTGTAGAGTGTGGCATGAAGAGGCAAAACCTGATGATGGGAGTTAGGATAGTTGGTGAAAATTACCAAAATAAGAAGAAAAAAAGGAGACCTGACTGATTGCAGAGGTATCACACTTACGCCAGTTGTCATGAAAATATATAGTGGTATGCATATTCTAAAGAGACTAGAGAGAATAGATTGATGAAAAGCTGAGAGATGAACAAACAGGATTTAGAAAAAGGTACAAAATGTACTGATTAAATTTTCATTTTGAGACATGTTGCACAGCAATGCGTGGAATATAGAAATCCTCTTTTGATTTTTGGACTATGAAAAAGCCCTTGATAGTTTGCACCGGCCAATTTTATGGAGAGCCCTGCGTTATTATGGGATTCGTTTTAAAAATGTGAATTTGATTGTCTTCATGAGCAACGCAAGTGCAAAGTTAGTCCTATAAAACGAGTTTCCAGTAAACAGCGGAATACTTCAAGGGAATGTGTTGTCACCTATGTTGTTTATCCTCCTCATGGATTTTGTAATGTGTAGAACAGTTGGAGATAGTGGAGAAGGATTGGACTGGATTGGTAATAAGAAACTAGCAGACCTAGATTGTGCTGATGATGCTGTTCATATTAGCAGGACACTACAGGATTTGTAGCGCTTGCTTACCAGAATGCATGAAATATCACAAGAGGTTGGACTAAAGATAAATAGAATAAAGACAGGTGATGGGAACGGAATATGCAATGGAAGATGAAATATCATTGGAAGGAGAAAGGATTAATGAGGTGGAATCATTTAGATATTTAGAACTATGATCTCTAATACAGGGTCTTTGGAATTAGAGTTTAGTGAAAGATTAAAAAATCAAATCAGGCTATGGCTAGGTTAAGTAAAATTTGGAAATAAAATCTCTTGAAATTACATGAAAATCAGACTATACAGTATATCAGTTTAGTGAGATCGGTTTTACTGTATGAACTTGAGTCATGGTATGACAATGAAACAATTTCCAACAGATTTAGTAGATTTGAGAACAAAGCCATCAGAAGAATATTGAGAGTTGAATGGCAGGACAGGATTAGAAATGAAACTATAAAAGAGATTACTTGAGTACCAAATGTGGATGAGATCATGGTGTGGGGTAGATGGAGATAGTTTGGGCATGCTCTTCACATGCCTCAAGAGAGAGTTCACCAAACATTTAACTGGGCTCCACAAGGCACTAGAAGAGTTGGGATACCCAAGCCTACGTGGTTGAGTATTATGAATCGTGAGGTAGGTGATGAAGTATAGAATTAAAAACTCAAGATAGAGACGACTGGTGAAATCTAACCGAGGTCCTTTGCGTTGGAGGAGATAATGATGATGATGAAAAGTACTGTACATTATTATCGAGGGAAGACGATGTTTATAATAACCGGCAAGTGTAGAATTCGTATATTGTGTTTATTAATTTATCTATTTGGAATTACAGTTTTTCACGTTGGTTAAATATGGTTAAGTAATTCATTGCTGATCATTTTGTTTCTCTATGCACCGGAAATCAGGGGGATAGGTTAAGACTCGTATTATCTAATTAGAAGAAGGGAGCTTTCATAAGATGACCTTTGTCGTGTTTTGTGTAATCTAAAGATTTCTTGATTGCGAGCTGAAGCAGAATTGTTTTCCAACCACAAGATTGTCTTTACTCATGAATTGTGGAAGATCACTTCGCAACACGGTCTTAGTCATTAGAGAAAAGAACTGCTCGAGGACGACATCTTTATACCCTTAATATAAATGATCATTCTAAGACTGATAGTCTGTTTTCTTTAGAATGGAACATGAAAAATGTACAACATAAAATTAAATCTGTAGATATTAGGATAAGTAATGAAAAGATTGAAGATATTTTCGAAAATTGTTACAGGAAACTTGCAACAGGCACACATTTCTTGCTTTAATGCACTGAGCTGCAAAATACTTTCACCTGCATCCGTATCGTATTTACATGGTTTAAGAAGTACGGCAACCAGACTTGAAAAATATTTTACAACATTAAGCTATAGGAAGTTTTAAAGATCATATATTAAAAAGGGGACACGCCTTGGAGAACATTGTAATGTACGTCACCGGTTTGCGGTGATTCCAGTTTTCTTTGAGGTAACTGAATGATGATGGGTATTGAAATATGATCACCCATTTCAATTAATATTTTTGATGAGGTTGAACGTTACTGTTGTCTTCAGCAAGTCGGCGCTACATACCATACAACATATGAAATCCAAACCTTCCTGTCGGAGCCTTTAGATTTCGTAATTATTTTCAAAAACATATTACCGATAGGATAGACAGACCTGTAATTCCCACTTACAGAAATATCACTATAAGGAGATGGCCTAGAAGACTATCCCATGCTTATTTGAAAACAACTGAAAGACAGGATTACACTTTGGTTGCGATTCTGACTGTACCAATCCTTCATTAATTCTTTGGTACTAAGGTAAACAATATACCAGCTTTCATTTAGGGAACTGGAGCAGACTTTGTGCGATAAGAAATGTATTGTCAGTTTCTTCAACAAGCAAAACTTTGCTTGATGGTTTTCCTCTTGAACAGAAATCCATTGTTAACAAGTAGCCGTTAACATATAACTATTATTGTTATTGATGTAATTATTATTATTGTTGTAATTATTATTATTGTTGTTAATATAATTTATTATTCTCCCCTTTGTCTTATAATTCTGTTTTTATTCACCCTAGAATTTCTAGTAAATAGTCCGTTGCCATCACCTCTCGTACTTCTACTTCCCTGATATTCATCCGATAACTTAGCAATGACTTTCAATGGTTACTTTTGTTATTTTTAATATAATCTACTATTGCTGTATAACGACGAAAATGAATTATGTAGGGAATCTCAGGTCTTGGATATAACTTATTATAAATTTAGTTTTTCAATGAGATAGATCCAAGTATGAAAGCAGCATATGAATACTAAATGGATATCTGGGACTTTTGAAATAAACTTTAATATACCCAAAAAGCAGAGTAATTTGTAGATGTATGATGCTTGTAAAACTGTAAGATTTATTTTAAGATTATAGAAAAAATGCATTCGCGTATATAACCATGAAATATCTGTGGTTAAAAGCCATAATGATAACACCCAGACAACTTATTAAACAAACTGCTTTAAAAAACAAATAAGCCTCATAGTTAAATTAATTTCGAGAGAGAGAGAGAGAGAGAGAGAGAGAGAGAGAGAGAGAGAGAGAGAGAGAGAGAGAGAGAGAGAGAGAGAGAGAATTTTACTTATAATCAAAATTACTGATATTCCATGTAAACAAAAATATTAATTTGAGTTTAAATCATGTACTGTATTATATTGTATATCGTTTATTATTAACGTTTTAAAAGTAAACGACACTCCCCTTTCTTACAACATGGAAAGTACAGTACATGAATTACCCCATGTAGCACGTCTAGGAATTATGAAGCATCAGTAGATTAAAGCTGCAAACAAAATTAAATCTTTAAATGACGTCATCACTAATTAAGTCTTGTAGTTGCTGTAGTAGCTTCAACGAGAAACAAATTATTACTGGAATGACTTGCACACATTCTTATGGTCATAAGTATTTTCTTTGTAATGTTGATTATTCTCTGAAAGGAAACATTGTTAATACAATTCAATGTAATATGTTGAATAATATCTCTCTCTCTCTCTCTCTCTCTCTCTCTCTCTCTCTCTCTCTCTCTCTCTCTCTCTCTCTCAGAAGATTATTGGGAATCTAATTTGTATTGCTGTAACCTTGTTTGTAACGGCATTATGAATTTACTTAGTTCATCCCTCATGTTATTTTGTGTTTGCTGTAAGTGGTTCAGTAACTTTTGGTATTTGTAAGGGAATCTTTAGGAAGTATTTTTAATATTTTTTAAGTAATCATTGCGTAATCTTCTGAGTATTTAGTTAAAAATTTTTATCGGTGCTAGCGATTGGAAGAACACACGCACACACACACACACACACACATATATATATATATATATATATATATATATATATATATAATATATATAATATATATATATATATATATATATATATATATATATATATATATATATATATATATATATATATATATATATACTCCCAGCTAGACGATGAAATGGAAACAAGTAAATGAGGAAGGAATAGTAATTTAACAAAATTTGTATAGGAATCAGCACAAGAGTAGGTGGAAAACTTCCAAAACCAGATCAAGGAAAACTCGGAAAAGACTAAAAACTAATTAAGAAAAGATTGAAAAATAGGGTAAAATCTAAGACAGATGAAATAGAATTAGCAGGACCATTCAAAACAATACACAAACTCAATAAGCCCAAGCCATTTGTAAACACAATCAGACCAAAATTGAGGAAAAACTGAAAAAAAACAAGAAAATGCATCAAAGTGATGAAACCAAAACTTGAACAGGGCCCCAACAGATTGTTTGCTTAAAAGATGAAATTGGAATTATCATCCGAGATATTGATAAAAGTTGCTAGGATTTTTATACAATGCTACACAGTAGGGCTATAAGAAATAGCGTTGCCAATAGAACTAATGAAACGCCTGAGCCGGTATCAAACTTAACAGTAGGAGAAGTAAAGAAAGCATTAAAAGGCATGGAAATGGTAAAGCAGCAAGGGATGGCCTAACAATTGATTTAATTGTAGATGGAGGAGATTCATACGGGTAAAATTGGTTGAACTTTACCCGAAATGTCTGCAAGAATGCTCTATACCTACAGCTTGGAAAATACTTTTATCATTATACTAATTCACAAAAACAGGAGACGAAAGACCTGAAAAATTACAGCTCAATAAGTTTACTCTCCGTAATACATAAGATATTTACGAAGATCATATTAGGCCAATAGTAAGACAACTAGATTTAGATCAAGCAAGAGAGCAGGAAGAAATTAGAAGTGGGTATTCAACAACTACCATATCCCATATAATTAACCAGCTAATGGAAAAATCAGAGTATGACAAACCACTGTGTATGGTATTTGTAGGCTGAGAAAGTTTTTGATAGTTAAAGCCTCAGCAGTAATGAAATCTCTTCAAAAACAAGAAATAGACCCTTAAAACTCCTGGAGATGTCTATACAGGAAGTACAGCAATCCTAAAAATACAAAAAGATTGTGAGAAAATTCTGATTGAGAAAGGAGTTGATAGGGAATCCCCATCGGCTGAATTATTCAGCGCACGCCTAGAATTTAAAAAAAATTAATATTTATGGGAAATACCTTAACAACTTAAGGTTTGTAGATGACATAGTTTTGTTTAGGGGATCATTGGAGGGAATGCTTGAAAAGGGTTTCCCCGGGACACGAGACCGAAGTTAAAAAAGGATAATTATGGGATGGAGAGGTTTTGGAAAAATGAATAAGCTTATGAAACATAAAATGCCACTTTCTCTAAAAAGAAAAGTATTTAATCAGATGATCCTACCAGTATTAACTTACGTATGAGACACTTGGAGAAGCCTTAGAACATGAGCTACCTGCAACTCTGAAAGCTATGGAAAGAATAATAATAGGAATAACACTAACAGACAGAAAAAGAGCAGCATGAATACTAGAACAAATTAGAGTAGAGGATATTCTAACAACATGTAAGAAAAATGAATGGATATGGGTAGTTCATATAATGGGAGTGGCAGACAATAAGAATAACAGAATGGGTCCCTAGAGATTATAAAAAAAGAGCAGGAAAAGAAGGAGAAGGCGATGGATTGACGAACTATGAAAGTTTGCGGGTGTTGACCGCCACAGAAAGACCATAAACAGACGCGAGGGGAAGGACATGCCTGAGGCCTTTGTTTTTATGTGGACTAATAATGACTGATGATATATATATATATATATATATATATATATATATATATATATATATATATATATATATATATACATGCATGTGTATGTATGTATATATACAAACATATATATACGCATACACATATATATATACACATGTATCAAATAAGCCATATAAATTAATACATTAAAGTCTGGATTCTCTTAACGACCTCGGGATCAGAGCCCAAGGTGGAACCGCCCAAAGACTATGATATCGGACCAGCGGGGATTTGAACCCTCCCCAGGATATCTGTATGCCAGTGACCATACCACTCCACCACGTGGCGGAGTGGTATGGTCACTGGCATACAGATATCCTGGCATACAGATATCCTGGTCACTGGCATACAGATATCCTGGCGAGGGTTCAAATCCCCGCTGGTCCGATATCATAGTCTTTGGGCGGTTCCGCCTTGGGCTCTGATCCCGAGGTCGTTAAGAGAATCCAGACTTTAATGTATTAATCTATATGGCTTATTTGAAATATGAAAGAAACACGTTTAAATGTGCAAAATATTTATCATATACACATGTATGTATATACATATATATATATATATATATATATATATATATATATATACATGTGTGTATATATACATATATATATGTGTTTATATATACATATACACATATATGTATGTATATATTATTATTATTATTATTATTATTATTATTATTATCATCATCATCATCCAAGCTACAACCCTAGTTGGAAAAGCAAGGGCTCCAACAGGGAAAAATAGCAGTGAGGAAAGGAAACAAGGAAATAAATAAATGATGAGAACAAATTAACAATAAATCATTCTAAAAACAGTAACAAAGTCAAAACAGATATGTCATATATAAACTATTAACAACGTTAAAACAGATATGTCACATATAAACTAAAAAGACTCATATCAGCCTGGTCAAAATAAAAACATTTGCTGCAACTTTGAACTTTTGAAGTTCAACTGATTCAACAACCCGATTAGGAAGATCATTCCACAACTTGGTCACAGCTGGAATAAAACTTCTAGAATACTGTGTAGTATATATATATATATATATATATATATATATATATATATATATATATATATATATATATATATATATATATATATATAGTGTACTTGAGCTGGCAAAAAGCACGCCTAAATGTTAAGATGCATATCCACATACACGTCCATTCATCCCTTCCCACCTCCTTCCCCCCCTCCAAACTTCAACCTGCTGGTTTGCAATTTGTTGGAGATTGTGGTTTCCGAGTGTGCATCTCAGGGTAACCCCTTTCACCAGGGTTTTGCTACTCTTACTCTTTGTATACGAGGGAGGGGAGAGACCGAGCCGCTGAGCGTGACAGAAAAGAAATTTTATATTATATATAATATATATATATATATATATATATATATAGTGTGTATGTTTATATATGTATATGTATGTATTAATATATATATGTATGTATATATGTATATATATATATATATATATATATATATATATATATATATATATTGCATGCATGCATGCACTGTATAAAAGTATTTTCCATTGCACCTCTATACATTTTTTAAGTGGGTCCGTTGCTTCCAATTGTTTGTTGTCGAATCTTTGAAAGAAAAAAAATGAATCATCACTTGAATTTACTTTGTTTAAAATTTGTTGAAAGGAGAAGGAGGAAAAGGTCGAATACAATTGAATGGATGATCCTTCTCGGACTGTTTCTTGTTTAAGAGAACCACATTTAAAATGTTACGACGTATTGCATAGATTCATAACAACAAGGGAGCTGTGGCGAAAACTATAAGTAGAAAATATTTTGATGCAGCTTTCTTACAACGTATTTTATGCCAAAATTAACCACGTCCCTTACATACTTTGGATCAACTAATTGTGCTGATGGAAAAGCTAGAATATTAGCATTGTCGATAGATTAATCTAGGACCATTACTGGCGAGCCTCTGCTCCTATTTTGTGAGTTGACAGAATTTTAGAATAATTTCCACTTTATAATACCATATGGCGATGAATGGTATTTCTAAGGAACAAATCTTCAAGTGACACAGCCTGCATTTGGTTGTTAAAGATATAGATGATTTATGTCATACGATAATCTCTGCATCGGGAAAAATTGGCATTGAAACGTCTCAGTTTGGTTTTGAATAATGTTATTTAAAATTTGTATTCCATACATGTATGAAGACGGGTGCGTTCATCGTCATGACTTACTTTTCCACTC